>NC_054483.1:32479556-32779556 GCF_017639515.1 Carcharodon carcharias
ACAGCAGAGCAGCTTCCCCAAGGCAGAGCAGTTTCCCCACAGCAGAGCAGCTTCCCCACAGCAGAGCAGCATCCCCAGTTCAAAGCAGCATCCCCACAGTGGAGCAGTTTCCCAAAACAAAGCAGCTGCCAAATAGCAAAACATCTTCCCCACAGTGAAGCAGCTTCCCCACAATGGAGCAGCTTCACCACAGCAGAGCTGCTTCCCCACAGCGGAACAGCTTACCCACTGCAAATTAGCTTCCCCGCAGCAAAGATGCTTCCCCACAGCGGAGCAGTTTCCCGACAGCAAAGCACCTTCCCCACAGTGTAGCAGCTTCCCCACAGCAAAGCAACTTCCTCACACCGAAGCAGCATCCCTACAGCAAAGCATCTTTCCCACCACCGAGCAGCATCCCCACAGCAGAGCAGCATTGTCAAAGTGGAGCAACTTCCTCACAGCAATGCAGCTTCCCGAAAGCAAAGCAGGGGCACCCAGCAGAGCAGCTTCCCACAGCAGAATAGTTTCCCCACAGCAGGACAGCTCCCCCACAGCAAAGCAACATACCCAAAGTGCAGCAGCTTCCCCACAGCAATGCAGCTTCCCAACAGCAAAGCAGCTTCCCCACAGCAAAACAGCATCTCCACAGCGGAGCAGCTTCCCAACAGCAAAGTAGCTTCCCCAAGGCAAAGTAGCTTCCCCACAGCAATGCAGCTTCCTCACAGCGGAGCAGCATCCCCACAGCAGAGAAGCTTCCCCATAGCAAAGCAGCTTCCCTAAAGCAGAACAGTCTCCCCACAGCAGAGCAGCATCTCCACATCAAAGCAGCATCCCCACAGCGGAGCAGCTTCCCCATATCAAAGCAGCTTCCCCATAGCAAAGCAGCTTCCCCACAGCAGAGCAGCTTCCCCACAGCAGAGCAGCTTCCCCATAGCGAAGCAGCTTCCCTAAAGCAGCGCAGTTTCCCTACAGCAGAGCAGCATCCCCACATCAAAGCAGCATCCCCACAGCAAAGCAGCTTCCCCATATCAAAGCATCTTTCCCATAGCAAAACAACTTCCCCACAGTGGAACAGCTTCCCCACAATGGAGCAGGTTCCCCACAGCAGAGCTGCGTCCCCACAGCGGAGCAGCTTCCGAAATGCAAAGTAGCTTCCCAACAGCAAAGCTGCGTCCCCACAGCAGAGCAGCATCTCCACTTCAAAGCAGCATCCCCACAGTGGAGCAGCTTCCCCACATCAGAGCAGCTTCCCCATAGCAGAGCAGCTTCCCTAAAGCAGAGCAGCTTCCCCACAGCAGAGCAGCATCCCCACATCAAAGCAGCATCCCCACAGCAGAGCAGCTTCCCCATATCAAAGCAGCTTTCCCATAGCAAAACAAATTCCCCACAGTGGAGTAGCTTCCCCACAATGGAGCAGCTTCCCCAGAGCAGAGCTGCGTCCCCACAGCGGAGGCAGCTTCTGAACTGCAAAGTAGCTTCACCACAGCAAAGCTGCTTCCCCACAGCGCAGCAGCTTCTCCAAAGCAAAGCACCTTCCCCACAGTGGAGCCGCTTACCAACAGCAAAGCAGCTTCCCCACAGCAAAGCAGCTTCCCCAAAGTGGAAAGATTTCCCACAGCAAATCAGCTTCTCCACAGCAGAGTAGTTTCCCTACAGTGGAGCTGCTTCTCCACAATAAAGCAGTTTTCCCTTCAGCAGAGCAACTTCCCCACATCAAAGCAGCTTCCCAACAGTGGAGCAGCTTACCCACAGCAAAGCAGCATCCCCAGAGTGGAGCGGCTTCCCCAGAGCATTGCAGCTTCCCCACAGCAAAGCAGCATCCCCACAGTGGAGCAGCTTCCCCATAGCAAAGCAGCTTCCCTAAAGCAGAACAGTCTCCCCACAGCAGAGCAGCATCTCCACATCAAAGCAGCATCCCCACAGCGGAGCAGCTTCCACATATCAAAGCAGCTTTGGCATAGCAAAACAACTTCCCCACAGTGGAGCAGCTTCCCCACAACAAAGCAGTTTTCTCTCCAGCAGAGCAATATCCCCATATCAAAGCAGCTTCCCCACAGTGGTGCAGCTTCACCACAGCAGAACAGCTTCCCCACAGCAGACCAGCTTCCCCACAGCAGAGCAGCTTCCCCAGAGCAAAGCTGGTTCCCTAAAGCAGAGCAGTTTCCCCACAGCCGAGCAGCTTCCCCCAGCAAAGCAGCATCCCCAGAGTGGTGCAGCTTTCACACAGTGGAGCAGCTTCCCCACAGCAGAGCAGCTTCCCCAAGGCAGAGCAGTTTCCCCACAGCAGAGCAGCTTCCCCACAGCAGAGCAGCATCCCCAGTTCAAAGCAGCATCCCCACAGTGGAGCAGTTTCCCAAAACAAAGCAGCTGCCAAATAGCAAAACATCTTCCCCACAGTGAAGCAGCTTCCCCACAATGGAGCAGCTTCACCACAGCAGAGCTGCTTCCCCACAGCGGAACAGCTTACCCACTGCAAATTAGCTTCCCCGCAGCAAAGATGCTTCCCCACAGCGGAGCAGTTTCCCGACAGCAAAGCACCTTCCCCACAGTGTAGCAGCTTCCCCACAGCAAAGCAACTTCCTCACACCGAAGCAGCATCCCTACAGCAAAGCATCTTTCCCACCGCCGAGCAGCATCCCCACAGCAGAGCAGCATTGTCAAAGTGGAGCAACTTCCTCACAGCAATGCAGCTTCCCGAAAGCAAAGCAGGGGCACCCAGCAGAGCAGCTTCCCACAGCAGAATAGTTTCCCCACAGCAGGACAGCTCCCCCACAGCAAAGCAACATACCCAAAGTGCAGCAGCTTCCCCACAGCAATGCAGCTTCCCAACAGCAAAGCAGCTTCCCCACAGCAAAACAGCATCTCCACAGCGGAGCAGCTTCCCAACAGCAAAGTAGCTTCCCCAAGGCAAAGTAGCTTCCCCACAGCAATGCAGCTTCCTCACAGCGGAGCAGCATCCCCACAGCAGAGAAGCTTCCCCATAGCAAAGCAGCTTCCCTAAAGCAGAGCAGTTTCCCCACAGCAGAGCAGCATCCCCACATCAAAGCAGCATCCCCACAGCGGAGCAGCTTCCCCATATCAAAGCAGCTTTCCCATAGCAAAACAATTTCCCCACAGTGGAACAGCTTCCCCACAATGGAGCAGGTTCACCACAGCAGAGCTGCGTCCCCACAGCGGGCAGCATCCGAACTGCAAAGTAGCTTCCCAACAGCAAAGCTGCGACCCCACAGCAGGACAGCTTCCCCACAGCAAAGCAGCATACCCACAGTGGAGCAGCTTCCCCACAGCAATGCAGCTTCCCAAGAGCAAAGCAGCTTCCCCACAGCAAAACAGCATCTCCACAGCAAAGCAGCATACCCACAGTGGAGCAGCTTCCCCACAGCAATGCAGCTTCCCCACAGCGGAGCAGCTTCCCCACAGCAAAGTAGCTTCCCCAAGGCAAAGTAGCTTCCCCACAGAAAATCAGCTTCCCCACTGTGGAGCAGCTTCCCCACAGCAAAGCAGCTTCCTCACACCGAAGCAGCATCCCTACAGCAGAGCAGCATTGTCAAAGCAGAGCAACTTCCTCACAGCAATGCAGCTTCCCCACAGCAAAGCAGGGGCACCCAGCAGAGCAGCTTCCCACAGCAGAGTAGTTTCCCCACAGCAGGACAGCTTCCCCACAGCAAAACAGCATCCCCATAGCGGAGCAGCTTCCCAACAGCAAAGTAGCTACTCCAAGGCAAAGTAGCTTCCCCACAGAAAATCAGCCTCCCCACAGCAGAGCAGCTTCCCCACAGCAGTACAGCTTTCCCATAGCAAAGCAGCTTCCCTAAAGCAGAGCAGTTTCCCCACAGCAGAACAGCATCCCCACATCAAAGCAGCATCTCCACAGCGGAGCAGCTTCCCCATATCAAAGCAGCTTCCCCACAGCAGAGCAGCTTCCCCACAGCAGAGCAGCTTCCCCATAGCGAAGCAGCTTCCCTAAAGCAGAGCAGTTTCCCTACAGCAGAGCAGCATCCCCACATCAAAGCAGCATCCCCACAGCAAAGCAGCTTCCCCATATCAAAGCATCTTTCCCATAGCAAAGCAACTTCCCCACAGTGGAACAGCTTCCCCACAGCGGAGCAGCTTCCGAACTGCAATGTAGCTTCCCAACAGCAAAGCTGCGTCCCCACAGCAGAGCAGCATCCCCACTTCAAAGCAGCATCCCCACAGCGGAGCAGCATCCCCACAGCAGGGCAGCTTCCCCATAGCAAAGCAGCTTCCCTAAAGCAGAGCAGCATCCCCACAGCAGAGCAGCATCCCCACATCAAAGCAGCATCCCCACAGCGGTGCAGCTTCCCCATATCAAAGCAGCTTTCCCATAGCAAAACAATTTCCCCACAGTGGAGTAGCTTCCCCACAATGGAGCAGCTTCCCCAGAGCAGAGCTGCGTCCCCACAGCGGAGGCAGCTTCCGAACTGCAAAGTAGCTTCACCACAGCAAAGCTGCTTCCCCATAGCGCAGCAGCTTCCCCAAAGCAAAGCACCTTCCCCACAGTGGAGCCGCTTACCACCAGCAAAGCAGCTTCCCCACATCAAAGCAGCTTCCCAACAGTGGAGCAGCTTACCCACAGCAAAGCAGCATCCCCAGAGTGGAGCGGCTTCCCCACAGCATTGCAGCTTCCCCACAGCAAAGCAGCATCCCCACAGTGGAGCAGCTTCCCCATAGCAAAGCAGCTTCCCTAATGCAGAACAGTCTCCCCACAGCAGAGCAGCATCTCCACATCAAAGCAGCATCCCCACAGCGGAGCAGCTTCCACATATCAAAGCAGCTTTGGCATAGCAAAACAACTTCCCCACAGTGCAGCAGCTTCCCCACAACAAAGCAGTTTTCTCTCCAGCAGAGCAATATCCCCATATCAAAGCAGCTTCCCCACAGTGGTGCAGCTTCACCACAGCAGAACAGCTTCCCCACAGCAGACCAGCTTCCCCACAGCAGAGCAGCTTCCCAGAGCAAAGCTGGTTCCCTAAAGCAGAGCAGTTTCCCCACAGCAGAGCAGCTTCCCCCAGCAAAGCAGCATCCCCAGAGTGGAGCAGCTTTCCCACAGTGGAGCAGCTTCCCCACAGCAGAGCAGCTTCCCCAAGGCAGAGCAGTTTCCAAACAGCAGAGCAGCTTCCCCACAGCAGAGCAGCTTCCCCACAGCAGAGCAGCATCCCCAGTTCAAAGCAGCATCCCCACAGTGGAGCAGTTTCCCAAAACAAAGCAGCTGCCAAATAGCAAAACATCTTCCCCACAGTGAAGCAGCTTCCCCACAATGGAGCAGCTTCACCACAGCAGAGCTGCTTCCCCACAGCGGAACAGCTTACCCACTGCAAATTAGCTTCCCCGCAGCAAAGATGCTTCCCCACAGCGGAGCAGTTTCCCGACAGCAAAGCACCTTCCCCACAGTGGAGCAGCTTCCCCACAGCAAAGCAACTTCCTCACACCAAAGCAGCATCCCTACAGCAAAGCATCTTTCCCACCGCCGAGCAGCATCCCCACAGCAGAGCAGCATTGTCAAAGTGGAGCAACTTCCTCACAGCAATGCAGCTTCCCGAAAGCAAGGCAGTGGCACCCAGCAGAGCAGCTTTCCACAGCAGAGTATTTTCCCCACAGCAGGACAGCTTCCCCACAGCAAAGCAGCATACCCACAGTGGAACAGCTTCCCAACAGCAAAACAGCATCCCCACAGCGGAGCAGCTTCCCAACAGCAAAGTAGCTTCCCCAATGCAAAGTAGCTTCCCCACAGAAAATCAGCTTCCCCACAGTGGAGCAGCTTCCGCACAGCAAAGCAGCTTCCTCACACCGAAGCAGCATCCCTACAGCAAATCATCTTTCCCACCGCCGAGCAGTTTCCCCACAGCAGAGCAGCATTGTCAAAGCAGAGCAAATTCCTCACAGCAATGCAGCTTCCCCACAGCAAAGCAGGGGCACCCAGCAGAGCAGCTTCCCACCGCAGAGTAGTTTCCCCACAGCAGGACAGCTTCCCCACAGCAAAGCAGCATACCCACAGTGGAGCAGCTTCCCCACAGCAATGCAGCTTCCCAAGAGCAAAGCAGCTTCCCCACAGCAAAACAGCATCCCCACAGCGGTGCAGCTTCCCAACAGCAAAGTAGCTACCCCAAGGCAAAATAGCTTCCCCACAGAAAATCAGCTTCCCCACAGCAGAGCAGCTTCCCCACAGCAGTGCAGCTTTCCCATAGCAAAGCAGCTTCCCTAAAGCAGAGCTGTATCCCCACAGCAGAACAGCATCCCCACATCAAAGCAGCATCCCCACAGCGGAGCAGCTTCCCCATATCAAAGCAGCTTCCCCATAGCAAAGCAGCTTCCCCACAGCAGAGCAGCTTCCCCATAGCGAAGCAGCTTCCCTAAAGCAGAGCAGTTTCCCTACAGCAGAACAGCATCCCCACATCAAAGCAGCATCTCCACAGCGGAGCAGCTTCCCCATATCAAAGCAGCTTCCCCACAGCAGAGCAGCTTCCCCACAGTGGAGCAGCTTCCCCACAATGGAGCAGCTTCCCCACAGCAGAGCTGCGTCCCCACAGCGGAGCGGCATCCCCACTGCAAGGTAGCTTCCCCACAGCAAAGCTGCTTCCCCACAGCGCAGCAGCTTCCTACAGCAAAGCAGCCTCCCACAGTGGAGCAGCTTACCAGCAGCAAAGCAGCTTCCCCACACCAAAGCAGCTTCCCCACAATGGAGCAGCTTCCCCACAGCAGAGCTGAGCCCCACAGCGGAGCAGCTTCCCCACTGCAAGGTAGCGTCCCAACAGCAAAGCTGCTTCCCCACAGCGCAGCAGCTTCCCCATAGCAAAGCAGCTTCCCCACAGCAAAGCAGCTTCCCCACAGTGGAGCGGCTTACCAGCAGCAAAGCAGCTACCCCACAGCAAAGCAGCTTCCCCACAGTGGAGCAGCTTCCCCACAGCAAAGCAGCTTCTCCACAGCGGAGCAGTTTCCCCACAGTGGAGCTGCTTCCCCACAACAAAGCAGTTTTCCCTTCAGCACAGCAACTTCCCCATATCAACCAGCTTCCCCACAGTGGAGCAGCTTCACCACAGCAGAGCAGCTACCCCACAGCAAAACAGCATCCGCAGAGTGGAGTGGCTTCCCCACAGCAGAGCAGCTTCCCCACAGCAAAGCAGCACCCTACAGCGGAGCAGCTTCCCCAAAGCCGAGCAGCTTCCCCACAGCAAAGCAGCTTCCCCATAGCAAAGCAGCTTCCCCACAGCGGAGCAGCTTCCCCACAGCAGAGCAGCTTCCCCAGATCAAAGCAGCATCCCCACAGCGGAGCAGCTTCCCCATAGCAAAGCAGCTTCCAAATAACAACACAGCTTCCTCACAGTGGAGCAGCTTCCCCACAATGGAGCAGCTTCCCCAAAGCAGAGCTGCTTCCCCACAGCAGAGCAGCATACCCACTGTAAATAAGCTTCCCCGCAGCAAAAATGCTTCCCCACAGCGGAGAAGTTTTCACACAGCAAAGCACCTTCCCCACAGTGGAGCAGCTTCCCCACAGCAAAGCAGCTTCCCTGCAGTGGAGCAGCTTCCCCACAGCAAAGCAGCTTCTCCACAGCGGAGCAGCATCCCCACAGCAGAGCAGCCTTCCCACAGCGGAGCAACTTCCTGACAGCAATCTAGCTTCCCCACAGCAAAGCAGGGCCCATACAGCAGAGCAGCATCCCAAGAGTGGAGCAGCATCCCAACAGTGGAGAAGCTTCCCCACAGCAAAGCAGCTTCCCCATAGCAAAGCAGCTTCCCCACAGCAATAAAGCTTCCCCGCAGTGGAGCAGCTTCCCCACAGCAAAGCAGCTTCCCCATAGCAGAGCACATTCCCCACAGTGGAGCAGCTTCCCCACAACAAAGCAGATTCCCCAAAGCAGAGCAGCTTCCCCACAGCAGAGCTGCTTCCCCACAGCGGAGCAGCTTACACACTCCAAAGTAGTTTCCCCACAGCAAAGCTGCTTGCCCACAGCGCAGCAGTTTCCCCACAGCAAAGCATCTTCCCCACAGTGGAGCAGCTTCCCCACAGCAAAGCAGCTTCCCCACAATGGAGCAGATTCCCCACAGCAAAGCAGCTTCCCCACAGCAAAGCAGCTTCTCCACAGCAGAGCATTCCCCACAGTGGAGCTGATTCCCCACAACAAAGCAGTTTTCCCCACAGCAGAGCAACTTCCGCATATCAAAGCAGCTTCCGCACAGTGGAGCAGCTTCACCACTGCAGAGCAGCTACCCCACAGCAAAGCAGCATCCCCAGAGTGGAGCGGCTTCCCCACTGCAGAGCAACTTCCCGACAGCAAAGCAGCATCCTCACAATGGACAGCTTCCCCACTGCAAAGTAGCTTCCCCACAGCAAAGCAGCTTCAGCACAGCAATAAAGCGTTCCCAACAGCAGAGCAGTTTCCCCATAGTGGAGCAGCTTCCCCACAACAAAACAGTTTCCCCACAGCAGACCAACATCCCCACAGCAGTGCAGCTTCCCCAGAGCAAAGCAGCTTCCCTAAAGCAGAGCAGTTTCCCCACAACAGAGCAGCTTCCCCACAGCAAAGCAGCTTCCCCAGAGTTGAGCAGCTTCCCCACAGTGGAGCAGCTTCATCACAACAAAGCAGTTTCCCCACAGCAGACCAGCATCCCCACAGCAGTGCAGCTTCTCCAGAGCAAAGCAGCTTGCCTATAGCAGAGCAGTTTCCCCACAGCAGAGCAGCTTCCCCACAGCAGAGCAGTTTCCCCATAGCAAAGCAGCTTCCCCAAAGCAAAGCAGTTACGCCACAAAAGACTAGCTTCTCCACAGCAGAGCAGCTTCCCCAGAACAAAGCAGCTTCCCTAAAGCAGAGCAGTTTCCCCACAGCAGAGCAGCATCCCAAGAGTGGAGCAGCTTTCCCACAGCGGAGCAGCTTCCCCACAGCAAGGCAGATTCCTCACAACAGAGCAGCATCCCCACAGCGGAGCAGTTTCCTCACAGCAAAGCAGCTTCCCCACAGCAAAGCAGGGTCCCCACAGCGGAACAGCTTCCCCAGAGTAAAGCAGCTTCCACACAGTGGAGCAGCATTCCCACATTGGAGCAGCTTCCCTACAACGGAGCAGCTTCCCACAGCAAAGCAACGTCCATACAGCAAAGCACATTTCCCCTCAGTGGACCATCTTCCCCACAGCAAAGCAGCTTTCCAGAGTTGAGCAGCTTCCCCACAGTGGAGCAGTTTCATCACGGCAGAGCAGCTTCCCCACAGCAAAGCAGCATCTGCACAGCAGAGCAGCTTCCCAACAGTGGTGCAGTTTCCCATAGCAAAGCAGCATACACTCAGCAAGGCAGGTTCCTCACAACGGAGCAGCATCCCTATAGCAAAGTGTCTTCCCCAAAGCAGAGCAACTTCCTCACAGCAATGCAGCTTCCTCACAGCAATGCAGCTTCCCAACAGCAAAGCAGGGCGCCCACAGCAGAGCAGCTTCCCAATGCAGCGTAGTTTCCCCACAGAAGGACAGCTTCCCCACAGCAAAGCAGCATACCCACATGGAGCAACTTCCCGACAGCAAAGCAGCTTCCCAACAGCAAAGCAGCTTCCCCACAGCAAAGCAGCATCCCCACAATGGAGCAGCTTCCCCACAGCAGAGCAGCATCCCCACAGCGGAGCAGTTTCCTCACAGCAAAGCAGCTTCTGCCCAGCAAAGCAGGGTCCCCACAGCGGAGCAACACCCACTAGAGATGAGTAGCTTCCCCACAGTGGAGCAGCATCCCCACAGCAAAGCAGCTTTCCCACAGCAGAGCAGCTTTGCAACAGTGGAGCAAAGTCCCCACAGCAAAGTAGCTTCCCCACAGCAAAGCAACGTCTATACAGCAAGGCAGCTTCCTCACACCGAAGCAGCATCCCTATAGCAAAGCATATTCCCCACTGCGGAGCAGCATCCCCACAGCAGAGCAGCATTCCCACAGCGTAACAACTTCCTCACAGCAATGTAGCTTCCCCACAGCAAAGCAGGGTCCATACAGCAGAGCAGCTTCCCACAGCAGAGTAGTTTCCCCACAGCAGGACAGCTTCCCCACTGCAAATTAGCTTCCCCACAGCAAAGCAGCTTCCCCACAGCAAAGCAGCTTTCCCATAGCAGAGCAGTTTCCCCACAGTGGAGCAGCTTCCCCAAAGCAAAGCACCATCTCCACAGCAAAGCATGTTCCCCACCGCGGAGCAGCATCCCCACAGCAGAGCAGCATTCCCGCAGTGGAGCAACTTCCTCACAGCAATGTATCTTCCCCACAGCAAAGCAGGGCCCATACAGCAGAGCAGCTTCACCACGGCAGAGCAGCTTCTCCACAGCAAAGCAGCATCTGCACAGCAGAGCAGCTTCCCCACAGCAAAGCAGCTTCCCCATAGCAGAGCAGTTTCCCCACAGTGTAGTAGCTACCCCACTACAAAACAGTTTCCCCAAAGCAGAGCAGCTTCCCCACAGAAGAGTTGCTTCCCCACAGCGGAGCAGCTAACCCACAGCTGAGAAGTTTCCCCACAGCAAAGCAGCTTCCCAACAGCAAAGCAGCTTCGCCACAGCAATGCAGCTTCCCCACAGCAAAGCAGGGCACCCCAGCAGAGCAGCTTCCCACAGCAGTGTAGTTTCCCCTCAGCAGGACAGTTTCCCCACAGCAAAGCAGCATACCCACAGTGGAGCAGCTTCCCCACAGCAAAGCAGGTTCCCCACAGCAATTCAGCTTACCAACCGTAAAGCAGCTTCCCAAAGCAAAGCAGGGCCCGTACAGCAGAGCAGCTTCACCAAGGCAGAGCAGCTTCCCCACAGCAAAGCAGCATCCACACAGCAGAGAAGCTTCCCCACAGTGGTGCAGCTTCCCCAAAGCAAAGCAGCACTCCCACAACAAGGCAGCTTCCTCACACCGAAGCAGCATCCCTATAGCAAAGCATCTTCCCCACAGCGTAGCAGCATCCCCACAGCAGAGCAGCATTCCCACAGCGGAGCAACTTCCTCACAGCAATGTAGCTTCCCCACAGCAAAGCAGGCCCATACAGCAGAGCAGCTTCCCACAGCAGAGTAGTTTCCCCACAGCAGGACAGCTTCCCCAGTACAAAGGAGCTTCCCCACAGCAAAGCAGCTTCCCCATAGCAGACCAGTTTCCCCACCGTGGAGCAGCTACCCCACAACAAAGCAGTTTCCCCAAAGCAGAGCAGCTTCCCCACACAAGAGCTGCTTCCCCACAGCGGAGCAGCTTACCCACTCCAAAGCAGCTTCCCAACAGCAAAGCTGCTTCCCCACAGCTGAGCAGTTTTGCAACAGCAAAGCTGCTTCCCCACAGTGGAGCAGCATCCCCACAGCAAAGCAGCTTCCCCACAGCAAAGCAGCTTGCCCACAATGGAGCAGATTCCCCACAGCAAAGCAGCTTCTCCACAGCAGAGCATTCCACACAGTGGAGCTACTTCCCCACAACAAAGCAGTTTTCCCCACAGCAGAGCAACTTCCCCATATCAAAGCAGCTTCCCCACAGCAAAGCAGCATCCACACAGCAAAGCAGCTTCCCAACAATTTAACAGCTTCCCCACTCCAGAGCTGCTTCCCCACAGTGGAGCAGCTTCCCCACTGCAAAATAGCTTCCCAACAGCAAAGCAGCTTCCCCACAGCAATGTAGCTTCCCCACAGCAGACCAGTTTCTCCACAGCAGAGCAGCTACCCCAGAGCAAAGCAGCTTCTCTAAAGCAGAGCAGTTTCCCCACAGCAGAGCAGTGTCCCAAGAGTGGAGCAGCTTTCCCACAGCGGAGCAGCTTCCTCACAGCAAGGCAGATTCCTCACAGCAGAGCAGCATCCCAATAGCAAAGCATTTTCACCACAGCGGAGCAGCATCCCCACAGCAGAGAAGTTTCCTCACAGCAAAGCAGCTTCCCCTCAGCAAAGCAGGGTCCTCACAGCGGAGCAGCACCCCTAGAGATGAGTAGCTTCCCCACAGTGGAGCAGCAACCCACAGCAAAGCAGCTTCCCCACAGCGGAGCAGCTTCGCAACAGTAGAGCAAAGTCCCCACAGTGAGCAACAGCCTCACAGCGGAGCAGCTTCCCCAGAGCAAAGCAGCTTCCCCACAGCGGAGCAACATTCCCACAGCGGAGCAGCTTCCCTACAGCGGAGCAGCTTCCCCACAGCAAAGCAACGTCCACACAACAAAGCACCTTTCCCCACATTGGACCATCTTCCCCACAGCAAATCAGCTTCCCCACGGCAAAGCAGCTTCCCCAGAGTTGAGCAGCTACCCCACAGTGGAGCAGCTTCATCACGGCAGAGCAGCTTCCCCACAGCAAAGCAGCATCTGCACAGCAGAGCTGCTTCCCGACAGTGGTGCAGTTTCCCAAAGCATAGCAGCATCCCCACAGCAAGGCAGCTTCCTCACACCGGAGCAGCATCCCGATGGCAAAGCGTCTTCTCCACAGCAGAGCAAATTCCTCACAGAAATGCAGCTTCCTCACAGCAATGCAGCTTCCCCACAGCAAAGCAGGGCCACCACAGCAGAGCAGCTTCCCAATGCAGCGTAGTTTCCCCACAGAAGGACAGCTTCCCCATAGCAAAGCAGCATACCCACTGTGGAGCAGCTTCCCGAAAGCAAAGCAGCTTCTCAACAGCAAAGCAGCTTCCCCACAGCAAAGCAGCATCCCCACAATGGAGCAGCTTCCCCACAGCAGAGCTGCTTCCCCGCATTGTAGAAGCTTCCCCACTGCTAGTTAGCTTCCCCACAGCAAGCTTTTTCCCCACAGCATTGCAGATTCCCCACGGCCGAGCAGTTTCCCCATAGTGGAGCAGATTCCCCACAACAAAGCAGTTTCCCCACAGCAGACCAGCTTCCCCACAGCAAGGCAGATTCCTCACAGCAGAGCAGCATCCCGACAGCAAAGCAGCTTCCCAACAGCAAAGCAGCTTCCCCACAGCAAAGCAGCATACCCACAATGGAGCAGCTTCCCCACAGCAGAGCTGCTTCCCCACAGCAAAGCAGCTTCCCCAGAGCAAAGCAGCTTCCCTAAAGCAGAGCAGTTTCCCCACAGCAGAGCAGCTTCCCCACAGGAAATCAGCATCCCCAGATTGGAGCAGCTTTCCCACAGCGGAGCAGCTTCCCAACAGCAACGCAGCATTTCTGCAGCGGAGCAGCTTCCCCACAACGAGGCAGATTCCTCACAGCAGAGCAGCATCCCCACAGCGGAGCAGTTTCCTCACAGCAAAGCAGCTTCCACCCAGCAAAGCAGGGTCCCCACTACGGAGCAACACCCCTGGAGATTAGTAGCTTCCCCACAGTGGAGCAGCATCCCCACAGCAAAGCAGCTTTCCCACAGCGGAGCACCTTTGCAACAGTGGAGCAAAGTCCCCACAGCAAAGTAGCTTCCCCACAGCAAAGCAACATCCCAACAGCGGAGCAGCTTCCCCTCAGTGGAGCAGCTTCCCCACAGCAAAGCAACGTCTATACAGCAAGGCAGCTTCCTCACACCGAAGCAGCATCCCTATAGCAAAGCATTTTCCCCACCGCGGAGCAGCATCCCCACAGCAGAGCAGCATTCCCACAGCGGAACAACTTCCTCACAGCAATGTAGCTTCCCCACAACAAAGCAGGGTCCATACAGCGGAGCAGCTTCCCACAGCAGAGTAGTTTCCCCACAGCAGGACAGCTTCCCCACTGCAAATTAGCTTCCCCACAGCAAAGCAGCTTCCCCACAGCAAAGCAGCTTCCCCATAGCAGAGCCGTTTCCCCACAGTGGAGCAGCTTCCCCATAGCAAAGCACCATCTCCACAGCAAAGCATGTTCCCCACCGCAGAGCAGCATCCCCACAGCAGAGCAGCATTCCCGCAGCGGAGCAACTTCCTCACAGCAATGTATCTTCCCCACAGCAAAGCAGGGCCCATACAGCAGAGCAGCTTCACCACGGCAGAGCAGCTTCTCCACAGCAAAGCAGCATCCGCACAGCTGAGCAGCTTCCCCACAGCAAAGCAGCTTCCCCATAGCAGAGCAGTATCCCCACAGTGGAGTAGCTACCGCACTACAAAACAGTTTCCCCAAAGCAGAGCAGCTTCCCCACAGAAGAGTTGCTTCCCCACAGCGGAGCAGCTTACCCACTCCAAAGTAGCTTCCCCACAGCAAAGCTGCTTCCCCACAGCTGAGAAGTTTCCCCACAGCAAAGCAGCTTCCCCACAGTGGAGCAGCTTCCCCACAGCAAAGCAGCTTCCCCACAGCAAAGCAGCTTCCCCACAATGGAGCAGATTCCCCACAGCAAAGCAGCTTCCCCACAGCAAAGCAGCTTCCCCACAGCAATGCAGCTTCCCCATAGCAAAGCAGTTTCCCCAAAGTTTAGCATCTTCCCCACAACCAAGCAATTTCCCCAAAGCAGAATAGCTTCCCCACAGCAAAGCAGCTTCCCCACAGCAAAGCAGGGCACCCCAGCAGAGCAGCTTCCCACAGCAGTGTAGTTTCCCCTCAGCAGGACAGCTTCCCCACAGCAAAGCAGCATACCCAAAGTGGAGCAGCTTCCCCACAACAAAGCAGGTTCCCCAAAGCAATTCAGCTTACCAACAGCAAAGCAGCTTCCCAACAGCAAAGCAGGAACGTACAGCAGAGCAGTTTCACCACGGCAGAGCAGCTTCCCCACAGCAAAGCAGCATCCGCACAGCAGAGCAGATTCCCCACAGTGGTGCAGCTTCCGCAAAGCAAAGCAGCACTCCCACAACAAGGCAGCTTCCTAGCACGGAAGCAGCATCCCTATAGCAAAGCATCTTCCCCACAGCGTAGCAGCATCCCCACAGGAGAGCAGCATTCCCACAGCGGAGCAACTTCCTCACAGCAATGTAGCTTCCCCACAGCAAAGCAGGCCCATACAGCAGAGCATCTTCCCACAGCAGAGTAGTTTCCCCACAGCAGGACAGCTTCCCCAGTACAAAGGAGCTTCCCCACAGCAAAGCAGCTTCCACACAGCAAAGCAGCTTCCCCATAGCAGAGCAGTTTCCCCACCATGGAGCAGCTACCCCACAACAAAGCAGTTTCCCCAAAGCAGAGCAGCTTCCCCACAGAAGAGGTGCTTCCCCACAGCGGAGCAGTTTTGCAACAGCAAAGCTGCTTCCCCACAGTGGAGCAGCTTCCCCACAGCAAAGCAGCTTCCCCACAGCAAAGCAGCTTGCCCACAATGGAGCAGATTCCCCACAGCAAAGCAGCTTCCCCACAATTTAACTGCAAAATAGCTTCCCAACAGCAAAGTTTCATCACGGTTTCCCCACAGCAAAGCAGCATACCCACAGTGGAGCAGCTTCCCCACAGCAAAGCAGGTTCCCCACAGCAATTCAGCTTACCAACCGTAAAGCAGCTTCCCAAAGCAAAGCAGGGCCCGTACAGCAGAGCAGCTTCACCAAGGCAGAGCAGCTTCCCCACAGCAAAGCAGCATCCACACAGCAGAGAAGCTTCCCCACAGTGGTGCAGCTTCCCCAAAGCAAAGCAGCACTCCCACAACAAGGCAGCTTCCTCACACCGAAGCAGCATCCCTATAGCAAAGCATCTTCCCCACAGCGTAGCAGCATCCCCACAGCAGAGCAGCATTCCCACAGCGGAGCAACTTCCTCACAGCAATGTAGCTTCCCCACAGCAAAGCAGGCCCATACAGCAGAGCAGCTTCCCACAGCAGAGTAGTTTCCCCACAGCAGGACAGCTTCCCCAGTACAAAGGAGCTTCCCCACAGCAAAGCAGCTTCCCCATAGCAGACCAGTTTCCCCACCGTGGAGCAGCTACCCCACAACAAAGCAGTTTCCCCAAAGCAGAGCAGCTTCCCCACACAAGAGCTGCTTCCCCACAGCGGAGCAGCTTACCCACTCCAAAGCAGCTTCCCAACAGCAAAGCTGCTTCCCCACAGCTGAGCAGTTTTGCAACAGCAAAGCTGCTTCCCCACAGTGGAGCAGCATCCCCACAGCAAAGCAGCTTCCCCACAGCAAAGCAGCTTGCCCACAATGGAGCAGATTCCCCACAGCAAAGCAGCTTCTCCACAGCAGAGCATTCCACACAGTGGAGCTACTTCCCCACAACAAAGCAGTTTTCCCCACAGCAGAGCAACTTCCCCATATCAAAGCAGCTTCCCCACAGCAAAGCAGCATCCACACAGCAAAGCAGCTTCCCAACAATTTAACAGCTTCCCCACTCCAGAGCTGCTTCCCCACAGTGGAGCAGCTTCCCCACTGCAAAATAGCTTCCCAACAGCAAAGCAGCTTCCCCACAGCAATGTAGCTTCCCCACAGCAGACCAGTTTCTCCACAGCAGAGCAGCTACCCCAGAGCAAAGCAGCTTCTCTAAAGCAGAGCAGTTTCCCCACAGCAGAGCAGTGTCCCAAGAGTGGAGCAGCTTTCCCACAGCGGAGCAGCTTCCTCACAGCAAGGCAGATTCCTCACAGCAGAGCAGCATCCCAATAGCAAAGCATTTTCACCACAGCGGAGCAGCATCCCCACAGCAGAGAAGTTTCCTCACAGCAAAGCAGCTTCCCCTCAGCAAAGCAGGGTCCTCACAGCGGAGCAGCACCCCTAGAGATGAGTAGCTTCCCCACAGTGGAGCAGCAACCCACAGCAAAGCAGCTTCCCCACAGCGGAGCAGCTTCGCAACAGTAGAGCAAAGTCCCCACAGTGAGCAACAGCCTCACAGCGGAGCAGCTTCCCCAGAGCAAAGCAGCTTCCCCACAGCGGAGCAACATTCCCACAGCGGAGCAGCTTCCCTACAGCGGAGCAGCTTCCCCACAGCAAAGCAACGTCCACACAACAAAGCACCTTTCCCCACATTGGACCATCTTCCCCACAGCAAATCAGCTTCCCCACGGCAAAGCAGCTTCCCCAGAGTTGAGCAGCTACCCCACAGTGGAGCAGCTTCATCACGGCAGAGCAGCTTCCCCACAGCAAAGCAGCATCTGCACAGCAGAGCTGCTTCCCGACAGTGGTGCAGTTTCCCAAAGCATAGCAGCATCCCCACAGCAAGGCAGCTTCCTCACACCGGAGCAGCATCCCGATGGCAAAGCGTCTTCTCCACAGCAGAGCAAATTCCTCACAGAAATGCAGCTTCCTCACAGCAATGCAGCTTCCCCACAGCAAAGCAGGGCCACCACAGCAGAGCAGCTTCCCAATGCAGCGTAGTTTCCCCACAGAAGGACAGCT
This sequence comes from Carcharodon carcharias, assembly GCF_017639515.1. NCBI lineage: Eukaryota > Metazoa > Chordata > Chondrichthyes > Lamniformes > Lamnidae > Carcharodon > Carcharodon carcharias. The sequence continues at coordinate 32,496,661 of NC_054483.1, forward strand.
TCCCCATAGCAAAGCAGCATACCCACTGTGGAGCAGCTTCCCGAAAGCAAAGCAGCTTCTCAACAGCAAAGCAGCTTCCCCACAGCAAAGCAGCATCCCCACAATGGAGCAGCTTCCCCACAGCAGAGCTGCTTCCCCGCATTGTAGAAGCTTCCCCACTGCTAGTTAGCTTCCCCACAGCAAGCTTTTTCCCCACAGCATTGCAGATTCCCCACGGCCGAGCAGTTTCCCCATAGTGGAGCAGATTCCCCACAACAAAGCAGTTTCCCCACAGCAGACCAGCTTCCCCACAGCAAGGCAGATTCCTCACAGCAGAGCAGCATCCCGACAGCAAAGCAGCTTCCCAACAGCAAAGCAGCTTCCCCACAGCAAAGCAGCATACCCACAATGGAGCAGCTTCCCCACAGCAGAGCTGCTTCCCCACAGCAAAGCAGCTTCCCCAGAGCAAAGCAGCTTCCCTAAAGCAGAGCAGTTTCCCCACAGCAGAGCAGCTTCCCCACAGGAAATCAGCATCCCCAGATTGGAGCAGCTTTCCCACAGCGGAGCAGCTTCCCAACAGCAACGCAGCATTTCTGCAGCGGAGCAGCTTCCCCACAACGAGGCAGATTCCTCACAGCAGAGCAGCATCCCCACAGCGGAGCAGTTTCCTCACAGCAAAGCAGCTTCCACCCAGCAAAGCAGGGTCCCCACTACGGAGCAACACCCCTGGAGATTAGTAGCTTCCCCACAGTGGAGCAGCATCCCCACAGCAAAGCAGCTTTCCCACAGCGGAGCACCTTTGCAACAGTGGAGCAAAGTCCCCACAGCAAAGTAGCTTCCCCACAGCAAAGCAACATCCCAACAGCGGAGCAGCTTCCCCTCAGTGGAGCAGCTTCCCCACAGCAAAGCAACGTCTATACAGCAAGGCAGCTTCCTCACACCGAAGCAGCATCCCTATAGCAAAGCATTTTCCCCACCGCGGAGCAGCATCCCCACAGCAGAGCAGCATTCCCACAGCGGAACAACTTCCTCACAGCAATGTAGCTTCCCCACAACAAAGCAGGGTCCATACAGCGGAGCAGCTTCCCACAGCAGAGTAGTTTCCCCACAGCAGGACAGCTTCCCCACTGCAAATTAGCTTCCCCACAGCAAAGCAGCTTCCCCACAGCAAAGCAGCTTCCCCATAGCAGAGCCGTTTCCCCACAGTGGAGCAGCTTCCCCATAGCAAAGCACCATCTCCACAGCAAAGCATGTTCCCCACCGCAGAGCAGCATCCCCACAGCAGAGCAGCATTCCCGCAGCGGAGCAACTTCCTCACAGCAATGTATCTTCCCCACAGCAAAGCAGGGCCCATACAGCAGAGCAGCTTCACCACGGCAGAGCAGCTTCTCCACAGCAAAGCAGCATCCGCACAGCTGAGCAGCTTCCCCACAGCAAAGCAGCTTCCCCATAGCAGAGCAGTATCCCCACAGTGGAGTAGCTACCGCACTACAAAACAGTTTCCCCAAAGCAGAGCAGCTTCCCCACAGAAGAGTTGCTTCCCCACAGCGGAGCAGCTTACCCACTCCAAAGTAGCTTCCCCACAGCAAAGCTGCTTCCCCACAGCTGAGAAGTTTCCCCACAGCAAAGCAGCTTCCCCACAGTGGAGCAGCTTCCCCACAGCAAAGCAGCTTCCCCACAGCAAAGCAGCTTCCCCACAATGGAGCAGATTCCCCACAGCAAAGCAGCTTCCCCACAGCAAAGCAGCTTCCCCACAGCAATGCAGCTTCCCCATAGCAAAGCAGTTTCCCCAAAGTTTAGCATCTTCCCCACAACCAAGCAATTTCCCCAAAGCAGAATAGCTTCCCCACAGCAAAGCAGCTTCCCCACAGCAAAGCAGGGCACCCCAGCAGAGCAGCTTCCCACAGCAGTGTAGTTTCCCCTCAGCAGGACAGCTTCCCCACAGCAAAGCAGCATACCCAAAGTGGAGCAGCTTCCCCACAACAAAGCAGGTTCCCCAAAGCAATTCAGCTTACCAACAGCAAAGCAGCTTCCCAACAGCAAAGCAGGAACGTACAGCAGAGCAGTTTCACCACGGCAGAGCAGCTTCCCCACAGCAAAGCAGCATCCGCACAGCAGAGCAGATTCCCCACAGTGGTGCAGCTTCCGCAAAGCAAAGCAGCACTCCCACAACAAGGCAGCTTCCTAGCACGGAAGCAGCATCCCTATAGCAAAGCATCTTCCCCACAGCGTAGCAGCATCCCCACAGGAGAGCAGCATTCCCACAGCGGAGCAACTTCCTCACAGCAATGTAGCTTCCCCACAGCAAAGCAGGCCCATACAGCAGAGCATCTTCCCACAGCAGAGTAGTTTCCCCACAGCAGGACAGCTTCCCCAGTACAAAGGAGCTTCCCCACAGCAAAGCAGCTTCCACACAGCAAAGCAGCTTCCCCATAGCAGAGCAGTTTCCCCACCATGGAGCAGCTACCCCACAACAAAGCAGTTTCCCCAAAGCAGAGCAGCTTCCCCACAGAAGAGGTGCTTCCCCACAGCGGAGCAGTTTTGCAACAGCAAAGCTGCTTCCCCACAGTGGAGCAGCTTCCCCACAGCAAAGCAGCTTCCCCACAGCAAAGCAGCTTGCCCACAATGGAGCAGATTCCCCACAGCAAAGCAGCTTCCCCACAATTTAACTGCAAAATAGCTTCCCAACAGCAAAGCAGCTTCCCCACAGCAATGTAGCTTCCCCACTGCAGAGCAGTTTCCCCACAGCAGACCAGTTTCTCCACAGCAGAGCAGCTACCCCAGAGCAAAGCAGCTTCTCTAAAGCAGAGCAGTTTCCCCACAGCAGAGCAGCGTCCCAAGAGTGGAGCAGCTTTCCCACAGCGGAGCAGCTTCCTCACAGCAAGGCAGATTCCTCACAGCAGAGCAGCATCCCAATAGCAAAGCATTTTCACCACAGCGGAGCAGCATCCCCACAGCAGATAAGTTTCCTCACAGCAAAGCAGCTTCCCCTCAGCAAAGCAAGGTCCCCACAGCGGAGCAGCACCCCTAGAGATAAGTAGCTTCCCCACAGTGGAGCAGCATCCCCACAGCAAAGCAGCTTCCCCACAGCGGAGCAGCTTCGCAACAGTAGAGCTCCCACAGTGATCAACAGCCTCACAGTGGAGCTGCTTCCCCAGAGAAAAGCAGCATCCCCACAGCGGAGCAGTATTCCCACAGCGGAGCAGCATTCCCACAGCGGAGCAACTTCCTCACAGCAATGTAGCTTCCCCACAGCAAAGCAGGCCCATACAGCAGAGCAGCTTCCCACAGCAGAGTAGTTTCCCCATAGCAGGACAGCTTCCCCAGTACAAAGGAGCTTCCGCACAGCAAAGCAGCTTCCCCACAGCAAAGCAGCTTCCCCATAGCAGAGCAGTTTCCCCACCGTGGAGCAGCTACCCCACAACAAAGCATTTTCCCCAAAGCAGAGCAGATTCCCCACAGAAGAGCTGCTTCCCCACAGCGGAGCAGCTTACCCACTCCAAAGTAGCTTCCCCGCAGGAAAGCTGCTTCCCCACAGCTGAGCAGCTTCCCACAGCAAAGCAGCTTCCCCACAGCAAAGCAGCTTCCCCACAGTGGAGCAGCTTCCCCACAACAAAGCAATTTTCCACACAGCAGAGCAACTTCCCCATATCAAAGCAGGTTCCCCACAGTTGATCAGCTTCACCACAGCAGAGCAGCTATCCCAGAGCAAAGTAGTATCGCCAGGGTGGAATGGCTTCCCCACAGGAGAGCAGCTTCCCGACCGCAAAGCAGCATCCCTACAGCGGAGTAGCTTCCCCACAGTGGAGCAGCTTGCCCACAGCAAAGCAGCTTCCCCACAATTTAACAGCTTCCCCACTCCAGCGCTGCTTCCCCACAGTGGAGCAGCTTCCCCACTGCAAAGTAGCTTGCCCACAGCAAAGCAGTTTCCGCACAGCAATGCAGCATCCCCACTGCAGAGCAGTTTCCCCACAGCAGACCAGCTTCTCCACAACAGAGCAGTTTCCCCAGAGCAAAGCAGCTTCCCTAAAGCAGAGCAGTTTCTCCAAAGCAGAGCAGCATCCCAAGAGTGGAGCAGCTTCCCCACAGCAAAGCATTTTCACCACAGCAGAGCAGCATCCCCACAGCAGAGCAGCATCCCCACAGCGGAGCAGTTTTCTCACAGCAAAGCAGCTTCCCCTCAGCAAAGCAGGGACCCACAGCGGAACAGCACCCCTAGAGATGAGTAGCTTCCCCACAGTGGAGCAGCATCCCCACAGCAAAGCAGTTTCCCCACAGCGGAGCAGCTTCGCAACAGTGGAGCAAATTCCCCACAGTGGAGCAACAGCCTCACAGCGGAACAGCTTCCCCAGAGCAAAGCAGCTTCCCCACAGCGGAGCAGCATTCCCACAGTGGAGCAGCTTCCCTACAGCGGAGCAGGTTCCGCACAGCAAAGCAACGTCCATACAGCAAAGCACCTTTCCCCACAGTGGACCATCTTCCCCACAGCAAAGCTTCATCCCCACGGCAAAGCAGCTTCCCCAGAGTTGAGCAGCTTCCCCACAGTGGAGCAGCTTCATCACGGCAGAGCAGCTTCCCCACAGCAAAGCAGCATCTGCACAGCAGAGCAGCTTCCTAACAGTGGTGCACTTTCCCAAAGCAAAGCAGCATCCAAACAGCAATGCAGCTTCCTCTCACCGGAGCAGCATCCCTATGGCAAAGCGTCTTCTCCACAGCAGAGCAAATTCCTCACAGAAATGCAGCTTCCTCACAGCAATGCATTTTCCCCACAGCAAAGCAGGGCCACCACAGCAGAGCAACTTCCCAAAGCAGCGTAGTTTCCCCACAAAAGGAGAGCTTCCCCACAGCAAAGCAGCATACCCACTGTGGAGCAGCTTCCCGAAAGCAAAGCAGCTTCCCAACAGCAAAGCAGCTTCCCCACAGCGGAGCAGCTTCGCCACAGTGGAGCAAAGTCCCCACAGTGGAGCAACAGCCTCACAGCGGAAAAGCTTCCCCAGAGCAAAGCAGCTTCCCCACAGCGGAGCAGCATTCCCACAGTGGAGCAGCTTCCCTACAGCGGAGCAGGTTCCGCACAGCAAAGCAACGTCCATACAGCAAAGCACCTTTCCCCACAGTGGACCATCTTCCCCACAGCAAATCATCTTTCCTACGGCAAAGCAGCTTCCCCAGAGTTGAGCAGCTTCCCCACAGTGGAGCAGCTTCATCACAGCAGAGCAGCTTCCCCACAGCAAAGCAGCATCTGCACAGCAGAGCAGCTTCCTAACAGTGGTGCAGTTCCCCAAAGCAAAGCAGCATCCAAACAGCAATGCAGCTTCCTCACACCGGAGCAGCATCCCTATGGCAAAGCGTCTTCTCCACAGCAGAGCAAATTCCTCACAGAAATGCAGCTTCCTCACAGCAATGCATTTTCCCCACAGCAAAGCAGGGCCACCACAGCAGAGCAACTTCCCAAAGCAGCGTAGTTTCCCCACAAAAGGAGAGCTTCCCCACAGCAAAGCAGCATACCCACTGTGGAGCAGCTTCCCGAAAGCAAAGCAGCTTCCCAACAGCAAAGCAGCTTCCCCACAGCGGAGCAGCTTCGCCACAGTGGAGCAAAGTCCCCACAGTGGAGCAACAGCCTCACAGCGGAACAGCTTCCCCAGAGCAAAGCAGCTTCCCCACAGCGGAGCAGCATTCCCACAGTGGAGCAGCTTCCCTACAGCGGAGCAGGTTCCGCACAGCAAAGCAACGTCCATACAGCAAAGCACCTTTCCCCACAGTGGACCATCTTCCCCACAGCAAAGCTTCATCCCCACGGCAAAGCAGCTTCCCCAGAGTTGAGCAGCTTCCCCACAGTGGAGCAGCTTCATCACGGCAGAGCAGCTTCCCCACAGCAAAGCAGCATCTGCACAGCAGAGCAGCTTCCTAACAGTGGTGCACTTTCCCAAAGCAAAGCAGCATCCAAACAGCAATGCAGCTTCCTCTCACCGGAGCAGCATCCCTATGGCAAAGCGTCTTCTCCACAGCAGAGCAAATTCCTCACAGAAATGCAGCTTCCTCACAGCAATGCATTTTCCCCACAGCAAAGCAGGGCCACCACAGCAGAGCAACTTCCCAAAGCAGCGTAGTTTCCCCACAAAAGGAGAGCTTCCCCACAGCAAAGCAGCATACCCACTGTGGAGCAGCTTCCCGAAAGCAAAGCAGCTTCCCAACAGCAAAGCAGCTTCCCCACAGCGGAGCAGCTTCGCCACAGTGGAGCAAAGTCCCCACAGTGGAGCAACAGCCTCACAGCGGAAAAGCTTCCCCAGAGCAAAGCAGCTTCCCCACAGCGGAGCAGCATTCCCACAGTGGAGCAGCTTCCCTACAGCAGAGCAGGTTCCGCACAGCAAAGCAACGTCCATACAGCAAAGCACCTTTCCCCACAGTGGACCATCTTCCCCACAGCAAATCATCTTTCCTACGGCAAAGCAGCTTCCCCAGAGTTGAGCAGCTTCCCCACAGTGGAGCAGCTTCATCACAGCAGAGCAGCTTCCCCACAGCAAAGCAGCATCTGCACAGCAGAGCAGCTTCCTAACAGTGGTGCAGTTCCCCAAAGCAAAGCAGCATCCGAACAGCAATGCAGCTTCCTCACACCGGAGCAGCATCCCTATGGCAAAGCGTCTTCTCCACAGCAGAGCAAATTCCTCACAGAAATGCAGCTTCCTCACAGCAATGCATTTTCCCCACAGCAAAGCAGGGCCACCACAGCAGAGCAACTTCCCAAAGCAGCGTAGTTTCCCCACAAAAGGAGAGCTTCCCCACAGCAAAGCAGCATACCCACTGTGGAGCAGCTTCCCGAAAGCAAAGCAGCTTCCCAACAGCAAAGCAGCTTCCCCACAGCGGAGCAGCTTCGCCACAGTGGAGCAAAGTCCCCACAGTGGAGCAACAGCCTCACAGCGGAACAGCTTCCCCAGAGCAAAGCAGCTTCCCCACAGCGGAGCAGCATTCCCACAGTGGAGCAGCTTCCCTACAGCGGAGCAGGTTCCGCACAGCAAAGCAACGTCCATACAGCAAAGCACCTTTCCCCACAGTGGACCATCTTCCCCACAGCAAAGCTTCATCCCCACGGCAAAGCAGCTTCCCCAGAGTTGAGCAGCTTCCCCACAGTGGAGCAGCTTCATCACGGCAGAGCAGCTTCCCCACAGCAAAGCAGCATCTGCACAGCAGAGCAGCTTCCTAACAGTGGTGCACTTTCCCAAAGCAAAGCAGCATCCAAACAGCAATGCAGCTTCCTCTCACCGGAGCAGCATCCCTATGGCAAAGCGTCTTCTCCACAGCAGAGCAAATTCCTCACAGAAATGCAGCTTCCTCACAGCAATGCATTTTCCCCACAGCAAAGCAGGGCCACCACAGCAGAGCAACTTCCCAAAGCAGCGTAGTTTCCCCACAAAAGGAGAGCTTCCCCACAGCAAAGCAGCATACCCACTGTGGAGCAGCTTCCCGAAAGCAAAGCAGCTTCCCAACAGCAAAGCAGCTTCCCCACAGCGGAGCAGCTTCGCCACAGTGGAGCAAAGTCCCCACAGTGGAGCAACAGCCTCACAGCGGAAAAGCTTCCCCAGAGCAAAGCAGCTTCCCCACAGCGGAGCAGCATTCCCACAGTGGAGCAGCTTCCCTACAGCGGAGCAGGTTCCGCACAGCAAAGCAACGTCCATACAGCAAAGCACCTTTCCCCACAGTGGACCATCTTCCCCACAGCAAATCATCTTTCCTACGGCAAAGCAACTTCCCCAGAGTTGAGCAGCTTCCCCACAGTGGAGCAGCTTCATCACAGCAGAGCAGCTTCCCCACAGCAAAGCAGCATCTGCACAGCAGAGCAGCTTCCTAACAGTGGTGCAGTTCCCCAAAGCAAAGCAGCATCCAAACAGCAATGCAGCTTCCTCACACCGGAGCAGCATCCCTATGGCAAAGCGTCTTCTCCACAGCAGAGCAAATTCCTCACAGAAATGCAGCTTCCTCACAGCAATGCATTTTCCCCACAGCAAAGCAGGGCCACCACAGCAGAGCAACTTCCCAAAGCAGCGTAGTTTCCCCACAAAAGGAGAGCTTCCCCACAGCAAAGCAGCATACCCACTGTGGAGCAGCTTCCCGAAAGCAAAGCAGCTTCCCAACAGCAAAGCAGCTTCCCCACAGCGGAGCAGCTTCGCCACAGTGGAGCAAAGTCCCCACAGTGGAGCAACAGCCTCACAGCGGAACAGCTTCCCCAGAGCAAAGCAGCTTCCCCACAGCGGAGCAGCATTCCCACAGTGGAGCAGCTTCCCTACAGCGGAGCAGGTTCCGCACAGCAAAGCAACGTCCAGACAGCAAAGCACCTTTCCCCACAGTGGACCATCTTCCCCACAGCAAATCATCTTCCCTACGGCAAAGCAGCTTCCCCAGAGTTGAGCAGCTTCCCCACAGTGGAGCAGCTTCATCACGGCAGAGCAGCTTCCCCACAGCAAAGCAGCATCTGCACAGCAGAGCAGCTTCCTAACAGTGGTGCAATTTCCCAAAGCAAAGCAGCATCCAAACAGCAATGCAGCTTCCTCTCACCGGAGCAGCATCCCTATGGCAAAGCGTCTTCTCCACAGCAGAGCAAATTCCTCACAGAAATGCAGCTTCCTCACAGCAATGCATTTTCCCCACAGCAAAGCAGGGCCACCACAGCAGAGCAACTTCCCAAAGCAGCGTAGTTTCCCCACAAAAGGAGAGCTTCCCCACAGCAAAGCAGCATACCCACTGTGGAGCAGCTTCCCGAAAGCAAAGCAGCTTCCCAACAGCAAAGCAGCTTCCCCACAGCGGAGCAGCTTCGCCACAGTGGAGCAAAGTCCCCACAGTGGAGCAACAGCCTCACAGCGGAACAGCTTCCCCAGAGCAAAGCAGCTTCCCCACAGCGGAGCAGCATTCCCACAGTGGAGCAGCTTCCCTACAGCGAAGCAGGTTCCGCACAGCAAAGCAACGTCCATACAGCAAAGCACCTTTCCCCACAGTGGACCATCTTCCCCACAGCAAATCATCTTTCCTACGGCAAAGCAGCTTCCCCAGAGTTGAGCAGCTTCCCCACAGTGGAGCAGCTTCATCACGGCAGAGCAGCTTCCCAACAGCAAAGCAGCATACCCACAGTGGAGCAGGTTCCTGAAAGCAAAGCAGCTTCCCAACAGCAAAGCAGCTTCCCCACAGCAAAGCAGCATCCCCACAATGGAGCAGCTTCCCCACAGCAGAGCTTCTTCCCCACAGTGTAGAAGATTCCCCACTGTTAAGTAGCTTCCCCACAGCAAAGCATTTAACACAGCATTGCAGCTTCCCCACGGCAGAGCAGTTTCCCCATAGTGGAGCAGCTTCCCCACAACAAAGCAGTTTCCCCACAGCAGACCAGCTTCCCCACACAAAGGCAGATTCCTCACAGCAGAGCAGCATCCCTATAGCAAAGCATTTTCACCACTGCAGAGCAGCATCCCTACAGCGGAGCAGTTTCCTCACAGCAAAGCAGCTTCCCCGCAGCAAAGCAGGGTCCCCACAGTGGAGCAGCTCCCCTGGAGATGAGTAGCTTCCCCACAGTGGAGCAGCTTCCCTACAGCGGAGCATGTTTCGCACAGCAAAGCAACGTTCTTACAGCAAAGCACCTTTCCCCACAGTGGACCATCTTCCCCACAGCAAAGCTTCATCCCCACGGCAAAGCAGCTTCCCCAGAGTTCAGCAGCTTCCCCACAGTGGAGCAGCTTCATCACGGCAGATCAGCTTCCCCACAGCAAAGCAGCATCTGCACAGCAGAGCAGCTTCCGAACAGTGGTGCAGTTTCCCAAAGCAAAGCAGCATCCAAACAGCAAGGCAGCTTACTCACACCGGAGCAGCATCCCTATAGCAAAGTGTCTTCCCCACAGCAGAGCAACTTCCTCACAGCAATGCAACTTCCTCACAGCAATGCAGCTTCCCCACAGCAAAGCAGTGCGCCAACAGCAGAGCAGCTTCCCATGCAGCGTAGCTTCCCCACAGAAGGACAGCTTCCCCACAGCAAAGCAGCATACCCACTGTGGAGCAGCTTCCCGAAAGCAAAGCAGCTTCCCAACAGCAAAGCAGCTTCCCCACAGCAGAGCTGCTTCCCCACAGCAAAGCAGCTTCTCCAGAACAAAGCAGCTTCCCTAAAGCAGAGCAGTTTCCCCACAGCAGAGCAGCTTCCCCACAGGAAATCACAATCCCCAGATTGGAGCAGCTTCCCAACAGCAACGCAGCATTTCTGCAGCGGAGCAGCTTCCCCACAACGAGGCAGATTCCTCACAGCAGAGCAGCATCCCCACAGCGGAGCAGTTTCCTCACAGCAAAGCAGCTTCCACCCAGCAAAGCAGGGTCCCCACAGCGGAGCAACACCCCTAGGGATGAGTAGCTTCCCTACAGTGGAGCAGCATCCCCACAGCAAAGCAGCTTTCCCACAGCGGAGCAGCATCCCCTCAGTGGAGCAGCTTCCCCACAGCAAAGCAACGTCTATACAGCAAGGCAGCTTCCTCACACCGAAGCAGCATCCCTATAGCAAAGCATTTTTCCCACCGCGGAGCAGCATCCCCACAGCAAAGCAGCATTCCCACAGCGGAACAGCCTCCTCACAGCAATGTAGCTTCCCCACAACAAAGCAGGGTCCATACAGCACAGCAGCTTCCCACAGCAGAGTAGTTTCACCACAGCAGGACAGCTTCCTCACTGCAAAGTAGCTTCCCCACAGCAGAGCAGCTTCCCCACAGGAAATCAGCATCCCCAGATTGGAGCAGCTTTCCCACAGCGGAGCAGCTTCCCAACAGCAACGCAGCATTTCTGCAGCGGTGCAGCTTCACCACAACGAGGCAGATTCGTCACAGCAGAGCAGCATCCCCAAAGCGGAGCAATCTCCTCACAGCAAAGCAGCTTCCACCCATCAAAGCAGGGTCCCCACAGCGGAGCAACACCCACTAGAGATGAGTAGCTTCCCCACAGTGGAGCAGCATCCCCACAGCAAAGCAGCTTTCCCACAGCAGAGCAGCTTTGCAAAAGTGGAGCAAAGTCCCCACAGCAAAGTAGCTTCCCCACAGCAAAGCAACATCCCCACAGCGGAGCAGCTTCCCCTCAGTGGAGCAGCTTCCCCACAGCAAAGCAATGTCTATACAGCAAGGCAGCTTCCTCACAACGAAGTAGCATCCCTATAGCAAAGCATTTTCCCCACCGCGGAGCAGCATCCCCACAGCAGAGCAGCATTCCCACAGCGGAACAACTTCCTCACAGCAATGTAGCTTCCCCACAGCAAAGCAGGGTCCATACAGCAGAGCAGCTTCACACAGCAGAGTAGTTTCCCCAAAGCAGGACAGCTTACCCACTGCAAAGTAGCTTCCCCAAAGCAAAGCAGCTTCCCCACAGCAATGCAGCTTCCCCATAGCAGACCAGTTTCCCCACAGTGGATCAGCTTGCCAAAGCAAAGCACCATCTCCATAGCAAAGCATGTTCCCCACCGCAGAGCAGCATCCCCACAGCAGAGCAGCATTCCGGCAGCAGAGCAACTTCCTCACAGCAATGTAGCTTCCCCACAGCAAAGCAGGGCCCGTACAGCAGAGCAGCTTCACCACGGCAGAGCAGCTTCCCAACAGCAAAGCAGCTTCCGCACAGCAGAGCAGCTTCCCCACAGTGGTGCAGCTTCCCCAAATCAAAGCAGCATTCCCACAACAAGGCAGCTTTTTCACACTGGAGCAGCATCCCTATAGCAAAGCATCTTCCCCACAGCGGAGCAGCATCCCCACAGCAGAGAAGCATTCCCACAGCAGAGAAACTTCCTCACAGCAATGTAGCTTCCCCAAAGCAAAGCAGGGCCCATACAGCAAAGCAGCTTCCCACAGCAGAGTAGTTTCCCCACAGCAGGACAGCTTCCCCACTGCAAAGTAGCTTCCCCACAGCAAAGCAGCTTCCCCACAGCAAAGCAGCTTCCCCATAGCAAAAAAGTTTCCCCACAGTGGAGCAGCTTCCCCACAACAAAGCAGTTTCCCCAAAGCAGAGCAGCTTCACCACAGCAGAGCTGCATCCCCACAGCGGAGCAGCTTACCCACTCCAAAGTAGCTTCCCCACAGCAAAGCTGCTTCCCCACAGCTGAGCAGCTTCCCACAGCAAAGCAGCTTCCCCACAGCAAAGCAGCTTCCCCACAGTGGAGCAGCTTCCCCACAACAAAGCAATTTTCCCCACAGCAGAGCAACTTCCGCATATCAAAGCAGATTCCCCACAGTGGATCAGCTTCACCACAGCAGAGCAGCTATCCCAGAGCAAAGCAGTATCGCCAGTGTGGAACAGCTTCCCCACATGAGAACAGCTTCCCCAAAGCAAAGCAGCATCCCCACAGCGGAGTAAATTCCCCACAGTGGAGCAGCTTGCCCACAGCAAAGCAGCTTCCCCACAATTTAACAGCTTCCCCACTCCAGAGCTGCTTCCCCACAGTGGAGCAGCTTCCCCACTGCAAATTAGCTTGCCCACAGCAAAGCAGTTTCCGCACAGCAATGCAGCATCCCCACTGCAGAGCAGTTTCCCCACAGCAGACCAGCTTCTCCACAACAGAGCAGCTTCCCCAGAGCAAAGCAGCTTCCCTAAAGCAGAGCAGTTTCTCCAAAGCAGAGCAGCATCCCAAGAGTGGAGCAGCTTCCCCACAGCAAGGAAGATTCCTCACAGCAGAGCAGCATCCCCATAGTAAAGCATTTTCACCACAGCAGAGCAGCATCCCCACAGCAGAGCAGCATCCCCACAGCGGAGCAGTTTTCTCACAGCAAAGCAGCTTCCCCTCAGCAAAGCAGGGACCCACAGCGGAGCAGCTTCGCAACAGTGGAGAAAAGTCCCCACAGTGGAGCAACAGCCTCACAGCGGAACAGCTTCCCCAGAGCAAAGCAGCTTCCCCACAGCGGAGCAGCATTCCCACAGTGGAGCAGCTTCCCTACAGCGGAGCAGGTTCCGCACAGCAAAGCAACGTCCATACAGCAAAGCACCTTTCCCCACAGTGGACCATCTTCCCCACAGCAAAGCTTCATCCCCACGGCAAAGCAGCTTCCCCAGAGTTGAGCAGCTTCCCCACAGTGGAGCAGCTTCATCACGGCAGAGCAGCTTACCCACAGCAAAGCAGAATCTGCACAGCAGAGCAGCTTCCTAACAGTGGTGCAGTTTACCAAAGCAAAGCAGCATCCAAACAACAAGGCAGCTTCCTCAGACCAGAGCAGCATCCCTATGGCAAAGCGTCTTCTCCACAGCAGAGCAAATTCCTCACAGAAATGCAGCTTCCTCACAGCAATGCAGCTTCCCCACAGCAAAGCAGGGCCACCACAGCAGAGCAACTTCCCAAAGCAGCGTAGTTTCCCCACAGAAGGACAGCTTCCCCACAGCAAAGCAGCATACCCACTGTGGAGCAGCTTCCCGAAAGCAAAGCAGCTTCCCAACAGCAAAGCAGCTTCCCCACAGCGGAGCAGCTTCGCCACAGTGGAGCAAAGTACCCACAGTGGAGCAACAGCCTCACAGCGGAACAGCTTCCCTAGAGCAAAGCAGCTTCCACACAGCGGAGCAGCATTCCCACATTGGAGCAGCTTCCCTACAGCGGAGCAGGTTCCGCACAGCAAAGCAACGTCCATACAGCAAAGCACCTTTCCCCACAGTGGACCATCTTCCCCACAGCAAAGCATCTTCCCTACGGCAAAGCAGCTTCCCCAGAGTTGAGCAGCTTCCCCACATTTGAGCAGCTTCATCACGGCAGAGCAGCTTCCCCACAGCAAAGCAGCATCTGCACAGCAGAGCAGCTTCCTAACAGTGGTGCACTTTCCCAAAGCAAAGCAGCATCCAAACAGCAATGCAGCTTCCTCACACCGGAGCAGCATCCCTATGACAAAGCGTCTTCTCCACAGCAGAGCAACTTCCTCACAGAAATGCACCTTCCTCACAGCAATGCAGCTTCCCCACAGCAAAGCAGGGCCACCACAGCAGAGCAACTTCCCAATGCAGCGTAGTTTCCCCACAGAAGGACAGCTTCCCCACAGCAAAGCAGCATACCCACTGTGGAGCAGCTTCCCGAAAGCAAAGCACCTTCCCAACAGCAAAGCAGCTTCCCCACAGCAAAGCATCATACCCACAATAGAGCAACTTCCCCACAGCAGAGCTGTTCCCCACAGTGTAGAAGCTACCCCACTGCAAAGTAGCTTCCCCACAGCAAAGAATTTTCCACACAGCATTGCAGCTTCCCCACGGCAGAGCAGTTTCCCCATAGTGGAGCAGCTTCCCCACAACAAAGCAGTTTCCCCACAGCAGACCAGCTTCCCCACAGCAAGGCAGATTCCTCACAGCAGAGCAGCATCAATATCGCAAAGCATTTTCACCACAGCAGAGCAGCATCCCCAGAGCAGAGCAGCATCCACACAGCGGAGCAGTTTCCTCACAGCAAAGCAGCTTCCCCGCAGCAATGCAGGGTCCCCACATTGGAGCGGCACCCCTAGAGATGAGTAGCTTCCCTACAGTGGAGCAGCTTCCCTACAGCGGAGCAGGTTCCGCACAGCAAAGCAGCGTCCATACAGCAAAGCACCTTTCCCCACAGTGGACCATCTTCCCCACAGCAAAGCTTCATCCACACGGCAAAGCAGCTTCACCAGAGTTGAGCAGCTTCCCCACAGTGGAGCAGCTTCATCACGGCAGAGCAGCTTCCCCACAGCAAAGCAGCATCTGCACAGCAGAGCAGCTTCCTAACAGTGGTGCAGTTTCCCAAAGCAAAGCAGCATCCAAACAGCAAGGCGGCTTCCTCACACCGGAGCAGCATCCCTATAGCAAAGTGTCTTCCCCACAGCAGAGCAACTTCCTCACGGCAATGCAACTTCCTCACAGCAATGCAGCTTCCCCACAGCAAAGCAGGGCCCCAACAGCAGAGCATCTTCCCAATGCAGCATAGTTTCCCCACAGAAGGACAGCTTCCCCACAGCAAAGCAGCATACCCACTGTGGAGCAGCTTCACGAAAGCAAAGCAGCTTCCCAACAGCAAAGCAGCTTCCCCACAGCAGAGCTGCTTCCCCACAGCAAAGCAGCTTCCCCAGAACAAAGCAGCTTCCATAAAGCAGAGCAGTTTCCCTACAGCAGAGCAGCTTCAGGAAATCAGAATCCCCAGATTGGAGCAGCTTTCCCAAAGCGGAGCAGCTTCCCAACTGCAACGCAGCATTTCTGCAGCGGAGCAGCTTCCCCACAACGAGGCAGATTCCTTACAGCAGAGCAGCATCCCCACAGCGGAGCAGTTTCCTCACAGCAAAGCAGCTTCCACCCAGCAAAGCAGGGTCCCCACAGCGGAGCAACACCCCTAGAGATGAGTAGCTTCCCCACAGTGGAGCAGCATCCCCACAGCAAAGCAGCTTTCCCAACGCGGAGCAGCTTCCCCTCAGTGGAGCAGCTTCCCCACAGCAAAGCAACGTCTATACAGCAAGGCAGCTTCCTCACACCGAAGCAGCATCCCTATAGCAAAGCATTTTTCCCACCGCGGAGCAGAATCCCCACAGCAAACCAGCATTCCCACAGCGGAACAAGTTGCTCACAGCAATGTAGCTTCCCCACAACAAAGCAGGGTCCATACAGCACAGCAGCTTCCCACAGCAGAGTAGTTTCCACACAGCAGGACAGCTTCCCCACTGCAAAGTAGCTTCCCCACAGCAGAGCAGCTTCCCCACAGGAAATCAGCATTCCCAGATTGGAGCAGCTTTCCCACAGCAGAGCAGCTTCCCAACAGCAACGCAGCATTTCTGCAGCGGAGCAGCTTCCCCACAACGAGGCAGATTCCTCACAGCAGAGCAGCATCCCCACAGCGGAGCAATTTCCTCACAGCAAAGCAGCTTCCACCCAGCAAAGCAACATCCCCACAGCGGAGCAGCTTCCCCTCAGTGGAGCAGCTTCCCCACAGCAAAGCAACGTCTATACAGCAAGGCAGCTTCCTCACACCGAAGCAGCATCCCTATAGCAAAGCATTTTCCCCACCGCGGAGCAGCATCCCCACAGCAGAGCAGCATTCACACAGCGGAACAACTTCCTCAAAGCAATGTAGCTTCCCCACAGCAAAGCAGGGTCCATACAGCAGAGCAGCTTCCCACAGCAGAGTAGTTTCCCCACAGCAGGACAGCTTCTCCACTGCAAAGTAGCTTCCCCACAGCAAAGCAGCTTCCCCACAGCAATGCAGCTTCCCCATAGCAGACCAGTTTCCCCACAGTGGAGCAGCTTGCCCAAAGCAAAGCACCATCTCCATAGCAAAGCATGTTCCCCACCGCAGAGCAGCATCCCCACAGCAGAGCAGCATTCCGCAGCAGAGCAACTTCCTCACAGCAATGTAGCTTCCCCACAGCAAAGCAGGGCCCGTACAGCAGAGCAGCTTCACCACAGCAGAGCAGCTTCCCCACAGCAAAGCAGCATCCGCACAGCAGAGCAGCTTCCCCACAGTGGTGCAGCTTCCCCAAAGCAAAGCAGCACTCCCACAACAAGGCAGCTTCCTCACACCGAAGCAGCATCCCTATAGCAAAGCATCTTCCCCACAGCGGAGCAGCATCCCCACAGCAGAGAAGCATTCCCACAGCAGAGAAACTTCCTCACAGCAATGTAGCTTCCCCACAGCAACGCAGGGCCCATACAGCAAAGCAGCTTCCCACAGCAGAGTAGTTTCCCCACAGCAGGACAGCTTCCCCAATGCAAAGTAGCTTACCCACAGCAAAGCAGCTTCCCCACAACAAAGCAGCTTCCCCATAGCAGAGCAGTTTCCCCACAGTGGAGCAGCTTCTCCACAACAAAGCAGTTTCCCCAAAGCAGAGCAGCTTCACCACAGCAGAGCTGCATCCCCACAGCGGAGCAGCTTACCCACTCCAAAGTAGCTTCCCCACAGCAAAGCTGCTTCCCCACAGCTGAGCAGCTTCCCACAGCAAAGCAGCTTCCCCACAGCAAAGCAGCTTCCCCACAGTGGAGCAGCTTCCCCACAACAAAGCAATTTTCCCCACAGCAGAGCAACTTCCCCATATCAAAGCAGGTTCCCCACAGTGGATCAGCTTCACCACAGCAGAGCAGCTATCCCAGAGCAAAGCAGTATCGCCAGGGTGGAACGGCTTCCCCACAGGAGAGCAGCTTCCCCACAGCAAAGCAGCATCCCCTCAGCGGAGTTGCTTCCCCACAGTGGAGCAGCTTTCCCACTGCAAAGTAGCTTGCCCACAGCAAAGCAGTTTCCGCACAGCAATGCAGCATCCCCACTGCAGAGCAGTTTCCCCACAGCAGACCAGCTTCTCCACAACAGAGCAGCTTCCCCAGAGCAAAGCAGCTTCCCTAAAGCAGAGCAGTTTCTCCAAAGCAGAGCAGCATCCCAAGAGTGGAGCCGCTTCCCCACAGCAAGGCAGATTCCTCACAGCAGAGCAGCATCCCCATAGCAAAGCATTTTCACCACAGCAGAGCAGCATCCCCACAGCAGAGCAGCATCCCCACAGCGGAGCAGTTTTCTCACAGCAATGCAGCTTCCCCTCAGCAAAGCAGGGACCCACAGCGGAGCAGCACCCCTAGAGATGAGTAGCTTCCCCACAGTGGAGCAGCTTCCCTACAGCGGAGCAGGTTCTGCACTGCAAAGCAACGTCCATACAGCAAAGCACCTTTCCCCACAGTGGACCATCTTCCCCACAGCAAAGCTTCATCCCCACGGCAAAGCAGCTTCCCCAGAGTTGAGCAGCTTCCACACAGTGGAGCAGCTTCATCACGGCAGAGCAGCTTCCCCACAGCAAAGCAGCATCTGCACAGCAGAGCAGCTTCCTAACAGTGGTGCACTTTCCCAAAGCAAAGCAGCATCCAAACAGCAATGCAGCTTCCTCACACCGGAGAGCATCCCTATGACAAAGCGTCTTCTCCACAGCAGAGCAACTTGCTCACAGAAATGCAGCTTCCTCACAGCAATGCATTTTCACCACAGCAAAGCAGGGCCACCACAGCAGAGCAACTTCCCAATGCAGCGTAGTTTCCCCACAGAAGGACAGCTTCCCCACAGCAAAGCAGCATACCCACTGTGGAGCAGCTTCCCGAAAGCAAAGCAGCTTCCCAACAGCAAAGCAGCTTCCCCACAGCAAAGCAGCATCCCCACAATGGAGCAGCTTCCCCACAGCAGAGCTGCTTCCCCACAGTGTAGAAGTTTACCCACTGCAAAGTAGCTTCCCCACAGCAAAGCATTTTCCACACAGCATTGCAGCTTTCCCACGGAAGAGCAGTTTCCCCATAGTGGAGCAGCTTCCCCACAACAAAGCAGTTTCCCCACAGCAGACCAGCTTCCCCACAGCAAGGCAGATTCCTCACAGCAGAGCAGCATCCCTATAGCAAAGCATTTTCACCACAGCAGAGCAGCATCCCCACAGCAGAGCAGTTTCCTCACAGCAAAGCAGCTTGCCCGCAGCAAAGCAGGGTCCCCACAGTGGAGCAGCACCCCTAGAGATGAGTAGCTTCCCCAAAGTGGAGCAGCTTCCCTACAGCGGAGCAGGTTCCGCACAGCAAAGCAACATCCATACAGCAAAGCACCTTTCCCCACAGTGGACCATCTTCCCCACAGCAAAGCTTCATCCCCACGGCAAAGCAGCTTCACCAGAGTTGAGCAGCTTCCCCACAGTGGAGCAGCTTCATCACGGCAGAGCAGCTTCCCCAAAGCAAAGCAGCATCTGCACAGCAGAGCAGCTTCCTAACAGTGGTGCACTTTCCCAAAGCAAAGCAGCATCCAAACAGCAAGGCAGCTTCCTCACACCGGAGCAGCATCCCTATGGCAAAGCGTCTTCACCACAGCAGAGCAACTTCCTCACAGAAATGCAGCTTCCTCACAGCAATGCAGCTTCCCCACAGCAAAGCAGGGCCACCACAGCAGAGCAACTTCCCAATGCAGCGTAGTTTCCCCACAAAAGGACAGCTTCCCCACAGCAAAGCAGCATACCCACTGTGGAGCAGCTTCCCGAAAGCAAAGCAGCTTCCCAACAGCAAAGCAGCTTCCCAACAGCAGAGCTGCTTCCGCACAGCAAAGCAGCTTCCCCAGAGCAAAGCAGCTTCCCTAAAGCAGCGCAGTTTCCCGACAGCAGAGCAGATTCCCCACAGGCAATCAGCATCCCCAGATTGGAGCAGCTTTCCCACAGCGGAGCAGCTTCCCAACAGCAACGCAGCATTTCTGCAGCGGAGCAGCTTCCCCACAACGAGGCAGATTCCTCACAGCAGAGCAGCATCCCCACAGCGGAGCAATTTTCTCACAGCAAAGCAGCTTCCACCCAGCAAAGCAGGGTCCCCACAGCGGAGAAACACCCATAGAGATGAGTAGCTTCCCCACAGTGGAGCAGCATCCCCACAGCAAAGCAGCTTTCCCACAGCGGAGCAGCTTTGCAACAGTGGAGCAAAGTCCCCACAGCAAAGTAGCTTCCCCACAGCAAAGCAACATCCCCACAGCGGATCAGCTTCCCCTCAGTGGAGCAGCTTCCCCACAGCAAAGCAACGTCTATACAGCAAGGCAGCTTCCTCACACCGAAGCAGCATCCCTATAGCAAAGCATATTCCCCACTGCGGAGCAGCATCCCCACAGCAGAGAAGCATTCCCACAGCGGAACAACTTCCTCACAGCAATGTAGCTTCCCCACAGCAAAGTAGGGTCCATACAGCAGAGCAGCTTCCCACAGCAGAGTAGATTCCCCACAGCAGGAAAGCTTCCACACTGCAAAGTAGCTTCCCCACAGCAATGCTGCTTCCCCACAGCAATGCAGCTTCGCCATAGCAGACCAGTTTCCCCACAGTAGAGCAGCTTCCCCACAGCAAAGCAGCATCCCCACAGCGGAGTAGCTTCCCCACAGTGGAGCAGCTTGCCCACAGCAAAGCAGCTTCCAAACAATTTAACAGCATCCCCACTCCTGAGCTGCTTCCCCACAGTTGAGCAGCTTCCCCACTGCAAAGTAGCTTCCCCAGAGCAAAGCAGCTTCCCTAAAGCAGAGCAGTTTCTCCACAGCAGAGCAGCATCCCAAGAGTGTAGCTGCTTCCCCACAGCAAGGCAGATTCCTCACAGCAGAGCAGCATCCCCATAGCAAAGCATTTTCACCACAGCAGAGCAGCATCCCCACAGCAGAGGAGCATCCCCACAGCGGAGCAGTATTCTCACAGCAAAGAAGCTTCCCCTCAGCAAAGCAGGGTCCCCACAGCGGAGCAGCACCCCTAGAGAGGAGTAGCTTCCCCACAGTGGAGCAGCATCCCCACAGCAAAGCAGTTTCCCCACAGCGGAGCAGCTTCACAACAGTGGAGCAACATCCCCACAGTGGAGCAACAGCCTCACAGCGGAACAGCTTCCCCAGAGCAAAGCGGCTTCCCCACAGCGGAGCAGCATTCCCACAGTGGAGCAGCTTCCCTACAGTGGAGCAGGTTCCGCACAGCAAAGCAACGTCCATACAGCAAAGCACCTTTCCCCACAGTGGACCATCTTCCCCACAGCAAATCATCTTCCCTACGGCAAAGCAGCTTCCCCAGAGTTGAGCAGCTTCCCCACAGTGGAGCAGCTTCATCACGGCAGAGCAGCTTCCCCACAGCAAAGCAGCATCTGCGCAGCAGAGCAGCTTCCTAACAGTGGTGCACTTTCCCAAAGCAAAGCAGCATCCAAACAGCAAGGCATATTCCTCACACCGGAGCAGCATCCCTATAGCAAAGCGTCTTCTCCACAGCAGAGCAAATTCCTCACAGAAATGTAGCTTCCTCACAGCAATGCAGCTTCCCCACAGCAAAGCAGGGCCACCACAGCAGAGCAACTTCCCAATGCAGCGTAGTTTCCCCACAGAAGGACAGCTTCCCCACAGCAAAGCAGCATACCCACTGTGGAGCAGCTTCCCGAAAGCAAAGCAGCTTCCCAACAGCAAAGCAGCTTCTCCACAGCAAAGCAGCATCCCCACAATGGAGCAGATTCCCCACAGCAAAGCAGCTTCTCCACAGCAGAGCATTCCACACAGTGGAGCTACTTCCCCACAACAAAGCAGTTTTCCCCACAGCAGAGCAACTTCCCCATATCACAGCAGCTTCCCCACAGCAAAGCAGCATCCACACAGCGGAGCAGCTTCCCCACAGTGGAGCAGCTTCCCCACAGCAAAGCAGATTCTCCACAATTTAACAGCTTCCCCACTCCAGAGCTGCTTCCCCACAGTGGAGCAGCTTCCCCACTGCAAAATAGCTTCCCAACAGCAAAGCAGCTTCCCCACAGCAATGTAGCTTCCCCACTGCAGAGCAGTTTCCCCACAGCAGACCAGTTTCTCCACAGCAGAGCAGCTACCCCAGAGCAAAGCAGCTTCTCTAAAGCAGAGCAGTTTCCCCACAGCAGAGCAGTGTCCAAAGAGTGGAGCAGCTTTTCCACAGCGGAGCAGCTTCCTCACAGCAAGGCAGATTCCTCACAGCAGAGCAGCATCCCAATAGCAAAGCATTTTCACCACAGCGGAGCAGCATCCCCACAGCAAAGCAGCTTCCCCACAGCGGAGCAGCTTCGCAACAGTAGAGCAAAGTCCCCACAGTGAGCAACAGCCTCACAGCGGAGCAGCTTCCCCAGAGCAAAGCAGCTTCCCCACAGCAGAGCAGCATTCCCACAGCGGAGCAGCTTCCCTACAGCAGAGCAGCTTCCCCACAGCAATGCAACGACCACACAACAAAGCACCTTTCCCCACAGTGGACCATCTTCCCCACAGCAAATCAGCTTCCCCACGGCAAAGCAGCTTCCCCAGAGTTGAGCATCTACCCCACAGTGGAGCAACTTCATCACAGCAGAGCAGCTTCCCCACAGCAAAGCAGCATCTGCACAGCAGAGCTGCTTCCCGACAATGGTGCAGTTTCCCAAAGCAAAGCAGAATCCCCACAGCAACGCAGCTTCCTCACACCGGAGCAGCATCCCTACAGCAAAGATTCTTCCCCACAGCGGAGCAACTTCCTCACAGCACTGCAGCTTCCCCACAGCAAAGCAGGGCCCCCACAGCAGAGCAGCTTCCCAGAGCAGCGTAGTTTCCCCACAGAAGGACAGCTTCCCCAAAGCAAAGCAGCATACCCACAGTGGAGCTGCTTCCCCACAGCAAAGCCGCTTCCCAACAGCAAAGCAGCTTCCCCACAGCAAAGCAGCATCCCCACAATGGAGCAGCTTCCCCACAGCAGAGCTGTTCCCCACAGTGTAGAAGCTTCCCCACGGCAGAGCAGTTTCCCCATAGTGGAGCAGCTTCCCCACAACAAAGCAGTTTCCCCACAGCAGACCAGCTTCCCCACAACAAGGCAGATTCCTCACAGCAGAGCAGCATCCCTATAGCAAAGCATTTTCACCACAGCAGAACAGCATCCCCACAGCAGAGCTGTTCCCCACAGTGTAGAAGCTTCCCCACGGCAGAGCAGTTTCCCCATAGTGGAGCAGCTTCCCCACAACAAAGCAGTTTCCCCACAGCAGACCAGCTTCCCCACAACAAGGCAGATTCCTCACAGCAGAGCAGCATCCCTATAGCAAAGCATTTTCACCACAGCAGAACAGCATCCCCACAGCAGAGCTGCATCCCCACAGCGGAGCAGTTTCCTCACAGCAAAGCAGCTTCCCCGCAGCAAAGCTTCCTAACAGTGGTGCATTTTCCCAAAGCAAAGCAGCATCAAAACTGCAAGGCAGCTTCCTCACACCAGAGCAGCATCCCTATAGCAAAGTGTCTTCCCCAAAGCGGAGCAACTTCCTCACAGCAATGCAACTTCCTCACAGCAATGCAGCTTCCCCACAGCAAAGCAGGGCCCCAACAGCAGAGCAGCTTCCCAATGCAGCGTAGTTTCCCCACAGAAGGACAGCTTCCCCACAGCAAAGCAGCATACCCACTGTGGAGCAGCTTCCCGAAAGCAAAGCAGCTTCCCAACAGCAAAGCAGCTTCCCCACAGCAGAGCTGCTTCCGCACAGCAAAGCAGTTTCCCCAGAGCAAAGCAGCTTCCCTAAAGCAGAGCAGTTTCCCCACAGCAGAGCAGCTTCCCCACAGGAAATCAGCATTCCCAGAGTGGATCAGCTTTCCCACAGCGGAGCAGCTTCCCAACAGCAACGCAGCATTTCTGCAGCGGAGCAGCTTCCCCACAACAAGGCAGATTCCTCACATTAGAGCAGCATCCCCACAGCGGAGCAGTTTCCTCACAGCAAAGCAGCTTCCACCCAGCAAAGCAGGGTCCCCACAGCGGAGCAACAACCCTAGAAATGAGGAGCTTCCTCACAGTGGAGCAGCATCCCCACAGCAAAGCAGCTTTCCCACAGCGGAGCAGCTTTGCAACAGTGGAGCAAAGTCCCCACAGCAAAGTAGCTTCCCCACAGCAAAGCAACATCCCCACAGCGGAGCAGCTTCCTCTCAGTGGAGCAGCTTCCCCACAGCAAAGCAACGTCTATACAGCAAGGCAGCTTCCTCACACCGAAGCAGCATCCCTATAGCAAAGCATTTTCCCAACCGCAGAGCAGCATCCCCACAGCAGAGCAGCATTCCCACAGCGGAACAACTTCCTCACAGCAATGTAGCATCCCCACAGCAAAGCAGGGTCCATACAGCAGAGCAGCTTACCACAGCAGAGTAGTTTCCCCACAGCAGGACAGCTTCCCCACTGCAAATTAGTTTCCCCACAGCAAAGCAGCTTCCCCACAGCAAAGCAGCTTGCCCATAGCAGACCAGTTTCCCCACAGTGGAGCAGCGTCCCAAAAGCAAAGCACCATCTCCACAGCAAAGCATCTTCCCCACCGCAGAGCAGCATCCCCACAGCAGAGCAGCATTCCCGCAGCGGAGCAACTTCCTCACAGCAATGTAGCTTCCCCACAGCAAAGCAGGGCCCGTAGAGCAGAGCAGCTTCACCACGGCAGAGCAGCTTCCCCACAGCAAAGCAGCATCCGCACAGCAGAGCAGCTTCCCCACAGTGGTGCAGCTTTCCAAAAGCAAAGCAGCACTCCCACAACAAGGCAGCTTCCTCACACCGAAGCAGCATCCCTATAGCAAAGCATCTTCCCCAGAGCAGAGCAGCATCCCCATAGCAGAGCAGCATTCCCACAGTGGAGCAACTACCTCACAGCAATGTAGCTTCCCCACAGCAAAGCAGGCCCATACAGCAGAGTAGCTTCCCACAGCAGAGTAGTTTCCCCAAAGCAGGACAGCTTCCCCAGTACAAAGAAGCTTCCCAACAGCAAAGCAGCTTCCCCACAGCAAAGCAGCTTCCCCATAGCAGAGCAGTTTCCCCACTGTGGAGCAGCTACCCCACAAAAAAGCAGTTGCTCCACTGCCCACTCCAAAGTAGCTTCCCCACAGCAAAGCTGCTTCCCCACAGCTGAGCAGTTTCCCCACAGCAAAGCTGCTTCCCCACAGTGGAGCAGCTTCCCCACAGCAAAGCAGCTTCCCCACAGCAAAGCAGCTTGCCCACAATGGAGCAGATTCCCCACAGCAAAGCAGCATCTCCACAGCAGAGCATTCCACACAGTGGAGCTACTTCCCCACAACAAAGCAGTTTTCCCCACAGCAGAGCAACTTCCCCATATCACAGCAGCTTCCCCACAGCAAAGCAGCATCCACACAGCGGAGCAGCTTCCCCACAGTGGAGCAGCTTCCCCACAGCAAAGCAGCTTCTCCACAATTTAACAGCTTCCCCACTCCAGAGCTGCTTCCCCACAGTGGAGCAGCTTCCCCACTGCAAAATAGCTTCCCAACAGCAAAGCAGCTTCCCCACAGCAATGTAGCTTCCCCACTGCAGAGCAGTTTCCCCACAGCAGACCAGTTTCTCCACAGCAGAGCAGCTACCCCAGAGCAAAGCAGCTTCTCTAAAGCAGAGCAGTTTCCCCACAGCAGAGCAGTGTCCAAAGAGTGGAGCAGCTTTTCCACAGCGGAGCAGCTTCCTCACAGCAAGGCAGATTCCTCACAGCAGAGCAGCATCCCAATAGCAAAGCATTTTCACCACAGCGGAGCAGCATCCCCACAGCAAAGCAGCTTCCCCACAGCGGAGCAGCTTCGCAACAGTAGAGCAAAGTCCCCACAGTGAGCAACAGCCTCACAGCGGAGCAGCTTCCCCAGAGCAAAGCAGCTTCCCCACAGCAGAGCAGCATTCCCACAGCGGAGCAGCTTCCCTACAGCAGAGCAGCTTCCCCACAGCAATGCAACGACCACACAACAAAGCACCTTTCCCCACAGTGGACCATCTTCCCCACAGCAAATCAGCTTCCCCACGGCAAAGCAGCTTCCCCAGAGTTGAGCATCTACCCCACAGTGGAGCAACTTCATCACAGCAGAGCAGCTTCCCCACAGCAAAGCAGCATCTGCACAGCAGAGCTGCTTCCCGACAATGGTGCAGTTTCCCAAAGCAAAGCAGAATCCCCACAGCAACGCAGCTTCCTCACACCGGAGCAGCATCCCTACAGCAATGATTCTTCCCCACAGCGGAAAACTTCCTCACAGCACTGCAGCTTCCCCACAGCAAAGCAGGGCCCCCACAGCAGAGCAGCTTCCCAGAGCAGCGTAGTTTCCCCACAGAAGGACAGCTTCCCCAAAGCAAAGCAGCATACCCACAGTGGAGCTGCTTCCCCACAGCAAAGCCGCTTCCCAACAGCAAAGCAGCTTCCCCACAGCAAAGCAGCATCCCCACAATGGAGCAGCTTCCCCACAGCAGAGCTGCTTCCCCACAGTGGAGCAGCTTCCCCATTGCAAAGTAGCTTTCCCACAGCAAAGCAGCTTCCCAACAGCAATGCAGCTTCCCCACAGCAGAGCAGTTTCCCTATAGTGGAGCAGTTTCCCCACAACAAAGCAGTTTCCCCTCAGCAGAGCAGCTTCCCCACACAAAGCAGCATCCCCAGAGTGGAGCAGCTTTCCCACAGTGGAGCAGCTTCCAAACAGCAATGCAGCATTTCTGCAGCGAAGCAGCTTCCCCACAACCAGGCAGATTCCTCACAGCAGAGCAGCGTCCCTATAGCAAAGCATTTTCACCACAGCAGAGTAGCATCCCCACAGCAGAGCAGCATCCCCACAGCGGAGCAGTTTCCTCACAGCAAAGCAGCTTCCATCCAGCAAAGCAGGGTCCCCACAGCGGTGCAACACCCCTAGAGATGAGGAGCTTCCTCACAGTGGAGCAGCATCCCCACAGCAAAGCAGCTTTCCCACAGCGGAGCAGCTTTGCAACAGTGGAGCAAAGTCCCCACAGCAATGTAGCTTCCCCAGAGCAAAGCAACATCCCCACAGCGGAGCAGCTTCCCCTCAGTGGAGCAGCTTCCCCACAGCAAAGCAACGTCTATACAGCAAGGCAGCTTCCTCACACCGAAGCAGCATCCCTATAGCAAAGCATTTTCCCAACCGCGGAGCAGCATCCCCACAGCAGAGCAGCATTCCCACAGCGGAGTAGTTTCCCCACAGCAGGACAGCTTCCCCACTGCAAAGTAGCTTCCCCACAGCAAAGCAGCTTCCCCACAGCAAAGCAGCTTCCCCATAGCAGACCAGTTTCCCCACAGTGGAGCAGCTTCCCCAAAGCAAAGCACCATCTCCACAGCAAAGCATCTTCCCCACCGCGGAGCAGCATCCCCACAGCAGAGCAGCATTCCCCCAGTGGAGCAACTTCCTCACAGCAATGTAGCTTCCCCACAGCAAAGCAGGGCCCGTACAGCAGAGCAGCTTCACCACGGCAGAGCAGCTTCCCCACAGCAAAGCAGCATCCTCACAGCAGAGCAGCTTCCCCACAGTGGTGCAGCTTCCCCAAAGCAAAGCAGCACTCCCACAACAAGGCAGCTTCCTCACACCGAAGCAGCATCCCTATAGCAAAGCATCTTCCCCAGAGCGGAGCAGCATCCCCACAGCAGAGCAGCATTCCCACAGCGGAGCAACTTCCTCACAGCAATGTAGCTTCCCCACAACAAAGCAGGCCCATACAGCAGAGCAGCTTCCAACAGCAGAGTAGTTTCCCCACAGCAGGACAGCTTCCCCAGTACAAAGGAGCTTCCCAACAGCAAAGCAGCTTCCCCACAGCAAAGCAGCTACCCCACAAAAAAGCAGTTTCCCCAAAGCAGAGCAGCTTCCCCGCAGAAGAGCTGCTTCCCCACAGCGGAGCAGCTTACCCACTCCAAAGTAGCTTCCCCACAGCAAAGCTGCTTCCCCACAGCTGAGCAGTTTCCCCACAGCAAAGCTGCTTCCCCACAGTGGAGCAGCTTCCCCACAGCAAAGCAGCTTCCCCACAGCAAAGCAGCTTACCCACAATGGAGCAGATTTCCCACAGCAAAGCAGCTTCTCCACAGCAGAGCATTCCACACAGTGGAGCTTCTTCCCCACAACAAAGCAGTTTTCCCCACAGCAGAGCAACTTCCCCATATCACAGCAGCTTCCCCACAGCAAAGCAGCATCCACACAGCGGAGCAGCTTCCCCACAGCAATGCAGCATTTCTGCAGCGAAGCAGCTTCCCCACAACCAGGCAGATTCCTCACAGCAGTGCAGCGTCCCTATTACAAAGCATTTTCACCACGAGCAGAGCAGCATCCCCACAGCAGAGCAGCATCCCCACAGCGGAGCAGTTTCCTCACAGCAGAGCAGCTTCCACCCAGCAAAGCAGGGTCCCCACAGCGGAGCAATACCCCTAGAGATGAGGAGCTTCCTCACAGTGGAGCAGCATCCCCACAGCAAAGCAGCTTTCCCACACCGGAGCAGCTTTGCAACAGTGGAGCAAAGTCCCCACAGCAAAGTAGCTTCCCCACAGCAAAGCAACATCCCCACAGCGGAGCAGCTTCCCCTCAGTGGAGCAGCTTCCCCACAGCAAAGCAACGTCTATACAGCAAGGCAGATTCCTCACACCGAAGCAGCATCCCTATAGCAAAGCATTTTCCCAACCGCGGAGCAGCATCCCTACAGCAGAGCAGCATTCCCACAGCGGAACAACTTCCTCACAGCCATGTAGCTTCCCCACAGCAAAGCAGGGTCCATACAGCAGAGCAGCTTCCCACAGCAGAGTAGTTTCCCCACAGCAGGACAGCTTCCCCACTGCAAAGTAGCTTCCCCACAGCAAAGCAGCTTCCCCACTGCAAAGCAGCTTCCCCATAGCAGACCAGTTTCCCCACAGTGGAGCAGCTTCCCCAAAGCAAAGCACCATCTCCACAGCAAAGCATCTTCCCCACCGCGGAGCAGCATCCCCACAGCAGAGCAGCATTCCCCCAGCGGAGCAACTTCCTCACAGCAATGTAGCTTCCCCACAGCAAATCAGGGCCCGTAGAGCAGAGCAGCTTCACCACGGCAGAGCAGCTTCCCCACAACAAAGCAGCATCCGCCTAGCAGAGCAGCTTCCCCACAGTGGTGCAGCTTCCCGAAAGCAAAGCAGCACTCCCACAACAAGGCAGCTTCCTCACACCGAAGTAGCATCCCTATAGCAAAGCATCTTCCCCAGAGCGGAGCAGCATCCCCACAGCAGAGCAGCATTCCCACAGCGGAGCAACTTCCTCACAGCAATGTAGCTTCCCCACAGCAAAGCAGGCCCATACAGCAGAGCAGCTTCCCACAGCAGAGTAGTTTCCCCACAGCAGGACAGCTTCCCCAGTACAAAGGAGCTTCCCAACAGCAAAGCAGCTTCCCCACAGCAAAGCAGCTTCCCCATAGCAGAGCAGTTTCCCCACTGTGGAGCAGCTACCCCACAAAAAAGCAGTTTCCCCAAAGCAGAGCAGCTTCCTCGCAGAAGAGCTGCTTCCCCACAGCGGAGCAGCTTACCCACTCCAAAGTAGCTTCCCCACAGCAAAGCTGCTTCCCCACAGCTGAGCAGTTTCCCCACAGCAAAGCTGCTTCCCCACAGTGGAGCAGCTTCCCCACAGCAAAGCAAATTCCCCACAGCAAAGCAGCTTGCCCACAATGGAGCAGATTCCCCACAGCAAAGCAGCTTCTCCACAGCAGAGCAACTTCCCCATATCACAGCAGCTTCCCCACAGCAAAGCAGCATCCACACAGCGGAGCAGCTTCCCCACAGTGGAGCAGCTTCCCCACAGCAAAGCAGATTCTCCACAATTTAACAGCTTCCCCACTCCAGAGCTGCTTCCCCACAGTGGAGCAGCTTCGCCACTGCAAAATAGCTTCCCAACAACAAAGCAGCTTCCCCACAGCAATGTAGCTTCCCCACTGCAGAGCAGTTTCCCCACAGCAGACCAGTTTCTCCACAGCAGAGCAGCTACCCCAGAGCAAAGCAGCTTCTCTAAAGCAGAGCAGTTTCCCCACAGCAGAGCAGTGTCCCAAGAGTGGAGCAGCTTTCCCACAGCGGAGCAGCTTCCTCACAGCAAGGCAGATTCCTCGCAGCAGAGCAGCATCCCAATAGCAAAGCATTTTCACCACAGCGGAGCAGCATCCCCACAGCAGAGAAGTTTCCTCACAGAAAAGCAGCATCCCCAGAGCGGAGTAGCTTCCCCACAGTGGAGCAGCTTGCCCACAGCAAAGCAGCTTCCCCACAATTTAACAGCATCCCCAATCCGGACCTGCTGCCCCACAGTGGAGCAGCTTCCCCAGTGCAAAGTAGCTTCCCCAGAGCAAAGCAGCTTCCCTAAAGCAGAGCAGTTTCTCCACAGAAGAGCAGCATCCCAAGAGTGTAGCTGCTTCCCCACAGCAAGGCAGATTCCTCACAGCAGAGCAGCATCCCCATAGCAAAGCATTTTCACCACAGCAGAGCAGCATCCCCACAGCAGAGCAGCATCCCCACAGCGGAGCAGTATTCTCACAGCAAAGCAGCTTCGCCTCAGCAAAGCAGGGTCCCCACAGCGGAGCAGCACCCCTAGAGAGGAGTAGCTTCCCCACAGTGGAGCAGCTTCACAACAGTGGAGCAACGTCCCCACAGTGGAGCAACAGCCTCAGAGCGGAACAGCTTCCCCAGAGCTAAGCAGCTTCCCCACAGCGGAGCAGCATTCCCACAGTGGAGCAGCTTCCCTACAGCGGAGCAGGTTCCGCACAGCAAAGCAACGTCCATACAGCAAAGCACCTTTCCCCACAGTGGACCATCTTTCCCACAGCAAATCATCTTCCCTACGGCAAAGCAGCTTCCCCAGAGTTGAGCAGCTTCCCCACAGTGGAGCAGCTTCATCACGGCAGAGCAGCTTCCCCACAGCAAAGCAGAATCTGCACAGCAGAGCAGCTTCCTAACAGTGGTGCACTTTCCCAAAGCAAAGCAGCATCCAAACAGCAAGGCAGTTTCCTCACACCGGAGCAGTATCCCTATGGCAAAGCGTCTTCTCCACAGCAGAGCAACTTCCTCACAGAAATGTAGCTTCCTCACAGCAATGCAGCTTCCCCACAGCAAAGCAGGGCCACCACAGCAGAGCAACTTCCCAATGCAGCGTTGCTTTCCCAAAAGCAAAGCAGCTTCCCAACAGCAAAGCAGCTTCCCCACAGCAAAGCAGCATCCCCACAATGGAGCAGCTTCCCCACAGCAGAGCTGTTCCCCACAGTGTAGAAGCTTCCCCACTGCAAAGTAGCGTCCCCACAGCAAAGCATTTTCCACACAGCATTGCAGCTTCCCCACGGCAGAGCAGTTTCCCCATAGTGGAGCAGCTTCCCCACAACAAAATAGTTTCCCCACAGCAGACCAGCTTCCCCACAGCAAGGCAGATTCCTCACAGCAGTGCAGCATCCCTATAGCAAAGCATTTTCACCACAGCAGAACAGCATCCCAACAGCAGAGCAGCATCCCCACAGCAGAGCAGTTTCCTCACAGCAAATCAGCTTCCCCGCAGCAAAGCTTCCTAACAGTGGTGCATTTTCCCAAAGCAAAGCAGCATCAAAACTGCAAGGCAGCTTCCTCACACCAGAGCAGCATCCCTATAGCAAAGTGTCTTCCCCAAAGTGGAGCAACTTCCTCACAGCAATGCAACTTCCTCACAGCAATGCAGCTTCCCCACAGCAAAGCAGGGCCCCAACAGCAGAGCAGCTTCCCAATGCAGCGTAGTTTCCCCACAGAAGGACAGCTTCCCCACAGCAAAGCAGCATACCCACTGTGGAGCAGCTTCCCGAAAGCAAAGCAGCTTCCCAACAGCAAAGCAGCTTCCCCACAGCAGAGCTGCTTCCGCACAGCAAAGCAGCTTCCCCAGAGCAAAGCAGCTTCCCTAAAGCAGAGCAGTTTCCCCACAGCAGAGCAGGTTCCCCACAGGAAATCAGCATTCCCAGAGTGGATCAGCTTTCCCACAGCGGAGCAGCTTCCCAACAGCAACGCAGCATTTCTGCAGCGGAGCAGCTTCCCCACAACAAGGCAGATTCCTCACATTAGAGCAGCATCCCCACAGCGGAGCAGTTTCCTCACAGCAAAGCAGCTTCCACCCAGCAAAGCAGGGTCCCCACAGCGGAGCAACACCCCTAGAGATGAGGAGCTTCCTCACAGTGGAGCAGCATCCCCACAGCAAAGCAGCTATCCCACAGCGGAGCAGCTTTGCAACAGCGAAGCAATGTCCCCAAAGCAAAGTAGCTTCCCCACAGCAAAGCAACATCCCCACAGCGGAGCAGCTTCCTCTCAGTGGAGCAGCTTCCCCACAGCAAAGCAACGTCTATACAGCAAGGCAGCTTCCTCACACCGAAGCAGCATCCCTATAGCAAAGCATTTTCCCAACCGCGGAGCAGCATCCCCACAGCAGAGCAGCATTCCCACAGCGTAACAACTTCCTCACAGCAATGTAGCTTCCCCACAGCAAAGCAGGGTCCATACAGCAGAGCAGCTTCCCACAGCAAAGTAG
Source organism: Carcharodon carcharias (assembly GCF_017639515.1). Lineage (NCBI taxonomy): Eukaryota > Metazoa > Chordata > Chondrichthyes > Lamniformes > Lamnidae > Carcharodon > Carcharodon carcharias. The sequence goes on from NC_054483.1 coordinate 32,528,325, forward strand.
TTTCCCCACAGCAGGACAGCTTCCCCACTGCAAAGTAGCTTCCCCACAGCAAAGCAGCTTCCCCACAGCAAAGCAGCTTCCCCATAGCAGACCAGTTTCCCCACAGTGGAGCAGCGTCCCCAAAGCAAAGCACCATTTCCACAGCAAAGCATCTTTCCCACCGCAGAGCAGCATCCCCACAGCAGAGCAGCATTCCCGCAGCGGAGCAACTTCCTCACAGCAATGTAGCTTCCCCACAGCAAAGCAGGGCCCGTAGAGCAGAGCAGCTTCACCACGGCAGAGCAGCTTCCCCACAGCAAAGCAGCATCAGCACAGCAGAGCATCTTCCCCACAGTGGTGCAGCTTCCCCAAAGCAAAGCAGCACTCCCACAACAAGGCAGCTTCCTCACACCGAAGCAGCATCCCTATAGCAAAGCATCTTCCCCAGAGCGGAGCAGCATCCCCACAGCAGAGCAGCATTACCACAGCGGAGCAACTTCCTCACAGCAATGTAGCTTCCCCACAGCAAAGCAGGCCCATACAGCAGAGCAGCCTCCCACAGCAGAGTAGTTTCCCCACAGCAGGACAGCTTCCCCAGTACAAAAGAGCTTCCCAACAGCAAAGCAGCTTCACCACAGCAAAGCAGCTTCCCCATAGCAGAGCAGTTTCCACACTGTGGAGCAGCTACCCCACAAAAAAGCAGTTTCCCCAAAGCAGAGCAGCTTCCCCGCAGAAGAGCTGCTTCCCCACAGCGGAGCAGCTTACCCACTCCAAAGTAGCTTCCCCACAGCAAAGCTGCTTCCCCACAGCTGAGCAGTTTCCCAACAGCAAAGCTGCTTCCCCACAGTAGAGCAGCTTCCCCACAGCGGAGCAGCTTACCCACTCCAAAGTAGCTTCCCCACAGCAAATCTGCTTCCCCACAGCTGTGCAGTTTCCCCACAGCAAAGCTGCTTCCCCACAGTGGAGCAGCTTCCCCACAGCAAAGCAGCTTCCCCACAGCAAAGCAGCTTTCCCACAATGGAGCAGATTCCCCACAGCAAAGCAGCTTCTCCACAGCAGAGCATTCCACACAGTGGAGCTACTTCCGCACAACAAAGCAGTTTTCCCCACAGCAGAGCAACTTCCCCATATCACAGCAGCTTCCCCACAGCAAAGCAGCATCCACACAGCGGAGCAGCTTCCCCACAGTGGAGCAGCTTCCCCACAGCAAAGCAGCTTCTCCACAATTTAACAGCTTCCCCACTCCAGAGCTGCTTCCCCACAGTGGAGCAGCTTCCCCACTGCAAAATAGCTTCCCAACAGCAAAGCAGCTTCCCCACAGCAATGTAGCCTCCCCACTGCAGAGCAGTTTCCCCACAGCAGACCAGTTTCTCCACAGCAGAGCAGCTACCCCAGAGCAAAGCAGCTTCTCTAAAGCAGAGCAGTTTCCCCACAGCAGAGCAGTGTCCCAAGAGTGGAGAAGCTTTCCCACAGCGGAGCAGCTTCTTCACAGCAAGGCGGATTCCTCACAGAAGAGCAGCATCCCAATAGCAAAGCATTTTCACCACAGCAGAGCAGCATCCCCACAGCAGAGCTGCATCCCCACAGCGGAGCAGTTTCCTCACAGCAAAGCAGCTTCCACCCAGCAAAGCTGGGTCCCCACAGCGGAGCAACACCCCTAGAGATGAGGAGCTTCCTCACAGTGGAGCAGCATCCCCACAGCAAAGCAGCTTTCCCACAGCGGAGCAGCTTTGCAACAGTGGAGCAAAGTCCCCACAGCAAAGTAGCTTCCCCACAGCAAAGCAACATCCCCACAGCGGAGCAGCTTCCCCTCAGTGGAGCAGCTTCCCCACAGCAAAGCAACGTCTATACAGCAAGGCAGCTTCCTCACACCGAAGCAGCATCCCTATAGCAAAGCATTTCCCAACCGCGGAGCAGCATCCCCACAGCAGAGCAGCATTCCCACAGCGGAACAACTTCCTCACAGCAATGTAGCTTCCCCACAGCAAAGCAGGGTCAATACAGCAGAGCAGCTTCCCACAGCAGAGTAGTTTCCCCACAGCAGGACAGCTTCCCCACTGCAAAGTAGCTTCCCCACAGCAAAGCAGCTTCCCCACAGCAAAGCAGCTTCCCCATAGCAGACCAGTTTCCCCACAGTGGAGCAGCGTCCCCAAAGCAAAGCACCATCTCCACAGGAAAGCATCTTCCCCACCGCAGAGCAGCATCCCCACAGCAGAGCAGCATTCCCGCAGCGGAGCAACTTCCTCACAGCAATGTAGCTTCCCCACAGCAAAGCAGGGCCCGTAGAGCAGAGCAGCTTCACCACGGCAGAGCAGCTTCCCCACAGCAAAGCAGCATCCGCACAGCAGAGCAGCTTCCCCACAGTGGTGCAGATTCCCAAAGCAAAGCAGCACTCCCACAACAAGGCAGCTTCCCACACCGAAGCAGCATCCCTATAGCAAAGCATCTTCCCCAGAGCGGAGCAGCATCCCCACAGCAGAGCAGCATTCCCACAGCGGAGCAACTTCCTCACAGCAATGTAGCTTCCCCACAGCAAAGCAGGCCCATACAGCAGAGCAGCTTCCCACAGCAGAGTAGTTTCCACACAGCAGGACAGCTTCTCCAGTACAAAGGAGCTTCCCAACAGCAAAGCAGCTTCACCACAGCAAAGCAGCTTCCCCATAGCAGAGCAGTTTCCCCACTGTGGAGCAGCTACCCCACAAAAAAGCAGTTTCCCCAAAGCAGAGCAGCTTCCCCGCAGAAGAGCTGCTTCCCCACAGCGGAGCAGCTTACCCACTCCAAAGTAGTTTCCCCACAGCAAAGCTGCTTCCCCACAGCTGAGCAGTTTCCCCACAGCAAAGCAGCTTCCCCACAGTGGAGCAGCTTCCCCACAGCAAAGCAGCTTACCCACAGCAAAGCAGCTTGCCCACAATGGAGCAGATTCCCCACAGCGGAGCAGTTTCCTCACAGCAAAGCAGCTTCCACCCAGCAAAGCAGGGTCCCCACAGCGGAGCAACACCCCTAGAGATGAGGAGCTTCCTCACAGTGGAGAAGCATCCCCACAGCAAAGCAGCTTTCCCACAGCGGAGCAGTTTTGCAACAGTGGAGCAAAGACCCCACAGCAAAGTAGCTTCCCCACAGCAAAGCAACATCCCCACAGCGGAGCAGCTTCCCCTCAGTGGAGCAGCTTCCCCACAGCAAAGCAACGTCTATACAGCAAGGCAGCTTCCTCACACCGAAGCAGCATCCCTATAGCAAAGCATTTTCCCCACCGCGGAGCAGCATCCCCACAGCAGAGCAGCATTCCCACAGCGGAACAACTTCCTCACAGCAATGTAGCTTCCCCACAGCAAAGCAGGGTCCATACAGCAAAGCAGCTTCCCCACAGTGAAGCAGATTTCCCACAACAAAGCAATTTTCCCCACAGCAGAGCAACTTCCCCGTATCAAAGCAGGTTCCCCACAGTGGATCAGCTTCACCACAGCAGAGCAGCTATCCCAGAGCAAAGTAGTATCGCCAGGGTGGAACGGCTTCCCCACAGGAGAGCAGCTTCCCCACAGCAAAGCAGCATCCCCACAGCGGAGTAGCTTCCCCACAGTGGAGCAGCTTGCCCACAGCAAAGCAGCTTCCACACAATTTAAAAGCTTCCCCACTCCAGAGCTGCTTCCCCACAGTGAAGCAGCTTCCCCACTGCAAAGTAGCTTGCCCACAGCAAAGCAGTTTCCGCACAGCAATGCAGCATCCCCACTGCAGAGCAGTTTCCCCACAGCAGACCAGCTTCTCCACAACAGAGCAGCTTCCCCAGAGCAAAGCAGCTTCCCTAAAGCAGAGCAGTTTCTCCACAGCAGAGCAGCATCCCAAGAGTGGAGCAGCTTCCCCACAGAAAGGCAGATTGCTCACAGCAGAGCAGAAAGCCCATAGCAAAGCATTTTCACCACAGCAGAGCAGCATCCCCACAGCAGAGCAGCATCCCCACAGCGGAGCAGTTTTCTCACAGCAAAGCAGCTTCGCCTCAGCAAAGCAGGGACCCACAGCGGAGCAGCACCCCTAGAGATGAGTAGCTTCCCCACAGTGGAGCAGCATCTCCACAGCAAAGCAGTTTCCCCACAGCGGAGCAGCTTCGCAACAGTGGAGCAAAGTCCCCACAGTGGAGCAACAGCCTCACAGCGGAACAGCTTCCCCAGAGCAAAGCAGCTTCCCCACAGCGGAGCAGCATTCCCACAGTGGAGCAGCTTCCCTACAGCGGAGCAGGTTCCGCTCAGCAAAGCAACGTCCATACAGCAAAGCACCTTTCCCCAAAGTGGACCATCTTCCCCACAGCAAAGCATCTTCCCTACGGCAAAGCAGCTTCCCCAGAGTTGAGCAGCTTCCCCACAGTGGAGCAGCTTCATCACGGCAGAGCAGCTTCCCCACAGCAAAGCAGCATCTGCACAGCAGAGCAGCTTCATAACAGTGGTGCACTTTCCCAAAGCAAAGCAGCATCCAAACAGCAAGGCAGCTTCCTCACACGGGAGCAGCATCCCTATGGAAAGCGTCTTCTCCACAGCAGAGCAACTTCCTCACAGAAATGTAGCTTCCTCACAGCAATGCAGCTTCCCCACAGCAAAGCAGGGCCACCACAGCAGAGCAACTTCCCAATGCAGCGTAGTTTCCCCACAGAAGGACAGCTTCCCCAGAGCAAAGCAGCATACCCACTGTGGAGCAGCTTCCCGAAAGCAAAGCACCTTCCCAACAGCAAAGCAGCTTCCCCACAGCAAAGCAACATCCCCACAGCGGAGCAGCTTCCCCTCAGTGGAGCAGCTTCCCCACAGCAAAGCAACGTCTATACAGCAAGGCAGCTTCCTCACACCGAAGCAGCAGCCCTATAGCAAAACATTTTCCCAACCGCGGAGCAGCATCCCCACAGCAGAGCAGCATTCCCACAGCGGAACAACTTCCTCACAGCAATGCAGCTTCCCCACAGCCAAGCAGGGTCCATACAGCAGAGCAGCTTCCCACAGCAGAGTAGTTTCCCCACAGCAGGACAGCTGCCCCACTGCAAAGTAGCTTCCCCACAGCAAAGCAGCTTCCCCACAGCAAAGCAGATCCCCATAGCAGACCAGTTTCCCCACAGTGGAGCAGCGTCCCCAAAGCAAAGCACCATCTCCACAGCAAAGCATCTTCCCCACCGCAGAGCAGCATCCCCACAGCAGAGCAGCATTCCCGCAGCGGAGCAACTTCCTCACAGCAACGTAGCTTCCCCACAGCAAAGCAGGGCCCGTACAGCAGAGCAGCTTCACCACTGCAGAGCAGCTTCCCCACAGCAAAGCAGCATCCGCACAGCAGAGCAGCTTCCCCACAGTGGTGCAGCTTCCCCAAAGCAAAGCAGCACTCCCACAACAAGGCAGCTTCCTCACACCGAAGCAGCATCCCTATAGCAAAGCATCTTCCCCAGAGCGGAGCAGCATCCCCACAGCAGAGCAGCATTCCCACAGCGGAGCAACTTCCTCACAGCAATGTAGCTTCCCCACAGCAAAGCAGGCCCATACAGCAGAGCAGCTTCCAACAGCAGAGTAGTTTCCCCACAGCAGGACAGCTTCCCCAGTACAAAGGAGCTTCCCAACAGCAAAGCAGCTTCCCCACAGCAAAGCAGCTTCCCCATAGCAGAGCAGTTTCCCCACTGTGGAGCAGCTACCCCACAAAAAAGCAGTTTCCCCAAAGCAGAGCAGCTTCCCCGCAGAAGAGCTGCTTCCCCACAGCGGAGCAGCTTACCCACTCCAAAGTAGCTTCCCCACAGCAAAGCTGCTTCCCCACAGCTGAGCAGTTTCCCCACAGCAAAGCTGCTTCCCCACAGTGGAGCAGCTTCCCCACAGCAAAGCAGCTTCCCCACAGCAAAGCAGCTTGCCCACAATGGAGCAGATTCCCCACAGCAAAGCAGCTTCTCCACAGCAGAGCATTCCACACAGTGGAGCTACTTCCCCACAACAAAGCAGTTTTCCCCACAGCAGAGCAACTTCCCCATATCACAGCAGCTTCCCCACAGCAAAGCAGCATCCACACAGCGGAGCAGCTTCCCCACAGTGGAGCAGCTTCCCCACAGCAAAGCATCTTCTCCACAATTTAACAGCTTCCACACTCCAGAGCTGCTTCCCCACAGTGGAGCAGCTTCCCCACTGCAAAATAGCTTCCCAACAGCAAAGCAGCTTCCCAACAGCAATGTAGCTTCCCCACTGCAGAGCAGTTTCCCCACAGCAGACCAGTTTCTCCACAGCAGAGCAGCTACCCCAGAGCAAAGCAGCTTCTCTAAAGCAGAGCAGTTTCCCCACAGCAGAGCAGTGTCCCAAGAGTGGAGCAGCTTTCCCACAGCGGAGCAGCTTCCTCACAGCAAGGCAGATTCCTCACAGCAGAGCAGCATCCCAATAGCAAAGCATTTTCACCACAGCGGAGCAGCATCCCCACAGCAGAGAAGTTTCCTCACAGCAAAGCAGCTTCCCCTCAGCAAAGCAGGGTCCTCACAGCGGAGCAGCACCCCTAGAGATGAGTAGCTTCCCTAAAGTGGAGCAGCATCCCCACAGCAAAGCAGCTTCCCCACAGCGGAGCAGCTTCGCAACAGTAGAGCAAAGTCCCCACAGTGAGCAACAGCCTCACAGCGGAGCAGCTTCCCCAGAGCAAAGCAGCTTCCCCACAGCGGAGCAGCATTCCCACAGCGGAGCAGCTTCCCTACAGTGGAGCAGCTTCCCCACAGCAAAGCAACGTCCACACAACAAAGCGCCTTTCCCCACAGTGGACCATCTTCCCCACAGCAAATCAGCTTCCCCACGGCAAAGCAGCTTCCCCAGAGTTGAGCAGCTAGCCCACAGTGGAGCAGCTTCATCACGGCAGAGCAGCTTCCCCACAGCAAAGCAGCATCTGCACAGCAGAGCTGCTTCCCGACAATGGTGCAGTTTCCCAAAGCAAAGCAGCATCCCCACAGCAGAGCAGCTTCCCAGAGCAGCGTAGTTTCCCCACAGAAGAGCAGCTTCCCCAAAGCAAAGCAGCATACCCACAGTGGAGCTGCTTCCCCACAGCAAAGCAGCTTCCCAACAGCAAAGCAGCTTCCCCACAGCAAAGCAGCATCCCCACAATGGAGCAGCTTCCCCACAGCAGAGCTGCTTCCCCACAGCGGAGCAGCTTCGCAACAGTGGAGCAAAGTCCCCACAGTGGAGCAACAGCCTCACACCGGAACAGCTTCCCCAGAGCAAAGCAGCTTCCCCACAGCGGAGCAGCATTCCCACAGTGGAGCAGCTTCCCTACAGCGGAGCAGGTTCCGCTCAGCAAAGCAACGTCCATACAGCAAAGCACCTTTCCCCACAGTGGACCATCTTCCCCACAGCAAAGCATCTTCCCTACGGCAAAGCAGCTTCCCCAGAGTTGAGCAGCTTCCCCACAGTGGAGCAGCTTCATCACGGCAGAGCAGCTTCCCCACAGCAAAGCAGCATCTGCACAGCAGAGCAGCTTCATAACAGTGGTGCACTTTCCCAAAGCAAAGCAGCATCCAAACAGCAAGGCAGCTTCCTCACACCGGAGAAGCATCCCTATGGCAAAGCGTCTTCTCCACAGCAGAGCAACTTCCTCACAGAAATGTAGCTTCCTCACAGCAATGCAGCTTCCCCAAAGCAAAGCAGGGCCACCACAGCAGAGCAACTTCCCAATGCAGCGTAGTTTCCCCACAGAAGGACAGCTTCCCCACAGCAAAGCAGCATACCCACTGTGGAGCAGCTTCCCGAAAGCAAAGCAGCTTCCCAACAGCAAAGCAGCTTCCCCACAGCAAAGCAACATCCCCACAGCGGAGCAGCTTCCCCTCAGTGGAGCAGCTTCCCCACAGCAAAGCAACGTCTATACAGCAAGGCAGCTTCCTCACACCGAAGCAGCATCCCTATAGCAAAGCATTTTCCCAACCGCGGAGCAGCATCCCCACAGCAGAGCAGCATTCCCACAGCGGAACAACTTCCTCACAGCAATGTAGCTTCCCCACAGCAAAGCAGGGTCCATACAGCAGAGCATCTTCCCACAGCAGAGTAGTTTCCCCACAGCAGGACAGCTTCCCCACTGCAAAGCAGCTTCCCCATAGCAGACCAGTTTCCCCACAGTGGAGCAGCGTCCCCAAAGCAAAGCACCATCTTCACAGCAAAGCATCTTCCCCACCGCAGAGCAGCATCCCCACAGCAGAGCAGCATTCCCACAGCGGAACAACTTCCTCACAGCAATGTAGCTTCCCCACAGCAAAGCAGGGTCCATACAGCAGAGCATCTTCCCACAGCAGAGTAGTTTCCCCACAGCAGGACAGCTTCCCCACTGCAAAGCAGCTTCCCCATAGCAGACCAGTTTCCCCACAGTGGAGCAGCGTCCCCAAAGCAAAGCACCATCTTCACAGCAAAGCATCTTCCCCACCGCAGAGCAGCATCCCCACAGCAGAGCAGCATTCCCGCAGCGGAGCAACTTCCTCACAGCAATGTAGCTTCCCCACAGCAAAGCAGGGCCCGTACAGCAGAGCAGCTTCACCACGGCAGAGCAGCTTCCCCACAGTAAAGCAGCATCTGCACAGCAGAGCAGCTTCCCCACAGTGGTGCAGCTTCCCCAAAGCAAAGCAGCACTCCCACAACAAGGCAGCTTCCTCACACCGAAGCAGCATCCCTATAGCAAAGCATCTTCCCCACAGCGGAGCAGCATCCCCACAGCAGAGAAGCATTCCCACAACGGAGCAACTTCCTCACAGCAATGTAGCTTCCCCAAAGCAAAGCAGGGCTCATACAGCAGAGCAGCTTCCCACAGCAGAGTAGTTTCCCCACAGCAGGACAGATTCCCCACTGCAAAGTAGCTACCCCACAGCAAAGCAGCTTCCCCATAGCAAAGCAGTTTCCCCACAGTGGAGCAGCTTCCCCACAACAAAGCAGTTTCCCCAAAGCAGAGCAGCTTCACCACAGCAGAGCTGCATCCCCACAGCGGAGCAGCTTACCCACTCCAAAGTAGCTTCCCCACAGCAAAGCTGCTTCCCCACAGCTGAGCAGCTTCCCACAGCAAAGCAACTTCCCCACAGCAAAGCAGCTTCCCCACAGTGAAGCAGATTTCCCACAACAAAGCAATTTTCCCCACAGCAGAGCAACTTCTCCATATCAAAGCAGGTTCCCCACAGTGGATCAGCTTCACCACAGCAGAGCAGCTATCCCAGAGCAAAGTAGTATCGCCAGGGTGGAACGGCTTCCCCACAGGAGAGCAGCTTCCCCACAGCAAAGCAGCATTCCCACAGCGGAGTAGCTTCCCCACAGTGGAGCAGCTTGCCCAAAGCAAAGCAGCTTCCCCACAATTTAACAGCTTCCCCACTCCAGAGCTGCTTCCCCACAGTGGAGCAGCTTCCCCACTGCAAAGTAGCTTGCCCACAGCATAGCAGTTTCCGCACAGCAATGCAGCATCCCCACTGCAGAGCAGTTTCCCCACAGCAGACCAGCTTCTCCACAACAGAGCAGCTTCCCCAGAGCAAAGCAGCTTCCCTAAAGCAGAGCAGTTTCTCCACAGCAGAGCAGCATCCCAAGAGTGGAGCAGCAACCCCAGAGCAAGGCAGATTCCTCACAGCAGAGCAGCATCCCCATAGAAAAGCATTTTCACCACAGCAGAGCAGCATCCCCACAGCAGAGCTGCATCCCCACAGCGGAGCAGTTTTCTCACAGCAAAGCAGCTTCGCCTCAGCAAAGCAGGGACCCACAGCGGAGCAGCACCCCTAGAGATGAGTAGCTTCCCCACAGTGGAGCAGCATCCCCACAGCAAAGCACTTTCCCCACAGCGGAGCAGCTTTGCAACAGTGGAGCAAATCCCCACAGTGGAGCAACAGCCTCACAGCGGAACAGCTTCCCCAGAGCTAAGCAGCTTCCCCACAGCGGAGCAGCGTTCCCACAGTGGAGCAGCTTCCCTACAGCGGAGCAGGTTCCGCACAGCAAAGCAACGTCCATACAGCAAAGCACCTTTCCCCACAGTGGACCATCTTCCCCGCAGCAAAGCATCTTCCCTACGGCATAGCAGCTTCCCCAGAGTTGAGCAGCTTCCCCACAGTGGAGCAGCTTCATCACGGCAGAGCAGCTTCCCCACAGCAAAGCAGCATCTGCACAGCAGAGCAGCTTCCTAACAGTGGTGCACTTTCCCAAAGCAAAGCAGCATCCAAACAGCAAGGCAGCTTCCTCACACCGGAGCAGCATCCCTATGGCATAGCGTCTTCTCCACAGCAGAGCAACTTCCTCACAGAAATGTAGCTTCCTCACAGCAATGCAGCTTCCCCACAGCAAAGCAGGGCCACCACAGCAGAGCAACTTCCCAATGCAGCGTAGTTTCCCCACAGAAGGACAGCTTCCCCACAGCAAAGCAGCATACCCACTGTGGAGCAGCTTCCCGAAAGCAAAGCAGCTTCCCAACAGCAAAGCAGCTTCCCCACAGCAAAGCAGCATCCCCACAATGGAGCAGCTTCCCCACAGCAGAGCTGCTTCCCCACAGTGTAGAAGCTTCCCCACTGCAAAGTAGCTTCCCCACAGGAAAGCATTTTCCCCACAGCATTGCAGCTTCCCCACGGCAGAGCAGTTTCCCCATAGTGGAGCAGCTTCCCCACAACAAAGCAGTTTCCCCACAGCAGACCAGCTTCCCCACAGCAAGGCAGATTCCTCACAGCAGAGCAGCATCCCTATAGCAAAGCATTTTCACCACAGCAGAGCAGCATCCCCACAGCAGAGCAGCATTCCCATAGCGGAGCAGTTTCCTCACAGCAAAGCAGCTTCCCAGCAGCAAAGCAGGGTCCCGACAGTGGAGCAGCACCCCTAGAGATGAGTAGCTTCCCCACAGTGGAGCAGCATCCCCACAGCAAAGCAGCTTCCCCACAGCAGAGCAGCTTCGCAACAGTGGAGCAAAGTCCCCACAGTGGAGCAACAGCCTCATTGCGGAACAGCTTCCCCAGAGCAAAGCAGCTTCCCCACAGTGGAGCAGCATTCTCACAGTGGATCAGCTTCCCTACAGCGGAGCAGGTTCCGCACAGCAAAGCAACGTCCATACAGCAAAGCACCTTTCCCCACAGTGGACCATCTTCCCCACAGCAAAGCTTCATCCCCACCGCAAAGCAGCTTCCCCAGAGTTGAGCAGCTACCCCACAGTGGAGCAACTTCATCACGGCAGAGCAGATTCCCCACAGCAAAGCAGCATCTGCACACCAGAGCAGCTTCCTAACAGTGGTGCAGTTTCCCAAAGCAAAGCAGCATCCAAACAGCAAGGCAGCTTCCTCACACCAGAGCAGCATCCCTATAGCAAAGTGTCTTCCCCAAAGCAGAGCAACTTCCTCACAGCAATGCAACTTCCTCACAGCAATGCAGCTTCCCCACAGCAAAGCAGGGCCCCAACAGCAGAGCAGCTTCCCAATGCAGTGTAGTTTCCCCACAGAAGGACAGCTTCCCCACAGCAAAGCAGCAGACCCACTGTGGAGCAGCTTCCCGAAAGCAAAGCAGCTTCCCAACAGCATAGCAGCTTCCCCACAGCAGAGCTGCTTCCGCAAAGCAAAGCAGCTTCCCCAGAGCAAAGCAGCTTCCCTAAAGCAGAGCAGTTTCCCCACAGCCGAGCAGCTTCGCCACAGGAAATCAGCATTCCCAGAGTGGATCAGCTTTCCCACAGCGTTGCAGCTTCCCAACAGCAACGCAGCATTTCTGCAGCGGAGCAGCTTCCCCACAACGAGGCAGATTCCTCACATTAGAGCAGCATCCCCACAGCGGAGCAGTTTTCTCACAGCAAAGTAGCTTCCACCCAGCAAAGCAGGGTCCCCACAGCAGAGCAACTCCCCTAGAGATGAGTAGCTTCCCCACAGTGGAGCAGCATCCCCACAGCAAAGCAGCTTTCCCACAGCGGAGCAGCTTTGCAACAGTGGAGCAAAGTCCCCACAGCAAAGTAGCTTCCCCACAGCAAAGCAACATCCCCACAGAGGAGCAGCTTCCCCTCAGGGGAGCAGCTTCCCCACAGCAAAGCAACGTCTATACAGCCAGGCAGCTTCCTCACACCGAAGCAGCATCCCTATAGCAAAGCATTTTCCCAACCGCGGAGCAGCATCCCCTCAGCAGAGCTGCATTCCCACAGCGGAACAACTTCCTCACAGCAATGTAGCTTCCCCACAGCAAAGCAGGGTCCATACAGCAGAGCAGCTACCACAGCAGAGTAGTTTCCCCAAAGCAGGACAGCTTCCCCACTGCAAAGTAGCTTCCCCACAGCAAAGCAGCTTCCCCACAGCAAAGCAGCTTCCCATAGCAGACCAGTTTCCCCACAGTGGAGCAGCGTCCCCAAAGCAAAGCACCATCTCCACAGCAAAGCATGTTCCCCACCGCAGAGCAGCATCCCCACAGCAGAGCAGCATTCCCGCAGCGGAGCAACTTCCTCACAGCAATGTAGCTTCCCCACAGCAAAGCAGGGCCCATACAGCAGAGCAGCTTCACCACGGCAGAGCAGCTTCCCCACAGCAAAGCAGCATCTGCACAGCAGAGCAGCTTCCCCACAGTGGTGCAGCTTCCCCAAAGCAAAGCAGTACTCCCACAACAAGGCAGCTTCCTCACACCGAAGCAGCATCCTATAGCAAAGCATCTTCCCCAGAGCGGAGCAGCATCCCCACAGCAGAGCAGCATTCCCACAGCGGAGCAACTTCCTCACAGCAATGTAGCTTCCCCACAGCAAAGCAGGGCCCATACAGCAGAGCAGCTTCCCACAGCAGAGTAGTTTCCCCACAGCAGGACAGCTTCCCCAGTACAAAGGAGCTTCCCAACAGCAAAGCAGCTTCCCCACAGCAAAGCAGCTTCCCCATAGCAGAGCAGTTTCCCCACCGTGGAGCAGCTACCCCACAAAAAAGCAGTTTCCCCAAAGCAGAGCAGCTTCCCCGCAGAAGAGCTGCTTCCCCACAACGGAGCAGCTTACCCACTCCAAAGTAGCTTCCCCACAGCAAAGCTGCTTCCCCACAGCTGAGCAGTTTCCTCACAGCAAAGCTGCTTCCCCACAGTGGAGCAGCTTCCCCACAGCCAAGCAGCTTCCCCACAGCAAAGCAGCTTGCCCACAATGGAGCAGATTCCCCACAGCAAAGCAGCTTCTCCAGAGCAGAGCATTCCACACAGTGGAGTTACTTCCCAACAACAAAGCAGTTTTCCCCACAGCAGAGCAACTTCCCCATATCAAAGCAGCTTCCCCGCAGCAAAGCAGCATCCACACAGCGGAGCAGCTTCCCCGCAGTGGAGCAACTTCCCCACAGCAAAGTAGCTTCTCCACAATTTAAAGCTTCCCCACTCCAGAGCTGCTTCCCCACAGTGGAGCAGCTTCCCCACTGCACCATAGCTTCCCAACAGCAAAGCAGCTTCCCCACAGCAATGTAGCTTCCCCACTGCAGAGCAGTTTCCCCACAGCAGACCAGTTTCTCCACAGCAGAGCAGCTACCCCAGAGCAAAGCAGCTTCTCTAAAGCAGAGCAGTTTCCCCATAGCAGAGCAGTGTCCTAAGAGTGGAGCAGCTTTCCCACAGCGGAGCAGCTTCCTCACAGCAAGGCAGATTCCTCACAGCAGAGCAGCATCCCAATAGCAAAGCATTTTCACCACAGCGGAGCAGCATCCCCACAGCAGAGAAGTTTCCTCACAGCAAAGCAGCTTCGCCTCAGCAAAGCAGGGTCCTCACAGCGGAGCAGTACCCCTAGAGATGAGTAGCTTCCCCACAGTGGAGCAGCATCCCCACAGCAAAGCAGCTTCCCCACAGCTGAGCAGCTTCGCAACAGTAGAGCAAAGTCCCCACAGTGAGCAACAGCCTCACAGCGGAGCAGCTTCCCCAGAGCAAAGCAGCTTCCCCACAGCGGAGCAGCATTCCCACAGCGGAGCAGCTTCCCTACAGCGGAGCAGCTTCCCCACAGCAAAGCAACGTCCATTCAACAAAGCACCTTTCCCCACAGTGGACCATCTTCCCCACAGCAAATCAGCTTCCCCACGGCAAAGCAGCTTCCCCAGAGTTGAGCAGCTACCCCACAGTGGAGCAGCTTCATCACGGCAGAGCAGCTTCCCCACAGCAAAGCAGCATCCCCAGAGTGGATCAGCTTTCCCACAGTGGAGCAGCTTCCCAACAGCAATGCAGCATTTCTGCAGCGAAGCAGCTTCCCCACAACCAGGCAGATTCCTCACAGCAGAGGAGCGTCCCTATAGCAAAGCATTTTCACCACAGCAGAGCAGCATCCCCACAGCAGAGCAGCATCACCACAGCGGAGCTGTTTCCTCACAGCAAAGCTCCTTCCCCACAGCAAAGCAGGGTCCGCACAGTGGAGCAACACCCTTAGAGATGAGTAGCTTCCCCACAGTGGAGCAGCATCCCCACAGCAAAATAGCTTCTCCACAGCAATGCAGCATCCCCAATGCAGAGCAGCTTCCCCATAGCAAAACAGCTTCCTTTTAGTGGAGCAGCTCCCCACTGCAAAGTAGCTTCCCCACAGCGGAGCAGCATTCCCACAGCAAAGCAACGTCCATACAGCAAAGCACCTTTCCCCACAGTGGAGCATCTTCTCCACAGCAGAGCAGCTTCCCCAGAGCAAAGCGGCTTTCCTAAAGCAGAGCAGTTTCCCCACAGCAGAGCAGCATCCCAAGAGTGCAGCAGCTTTCCCACAGTGGAGCAGCTTCCCCACAGCAAGGCAGATTCCTCACAGCAGAGCAGCATCCCTATAGCAAAGCATTTTCACCACAGCAGAGCAGCATCCCCACAGCAGAGCAGCATCCCCACAGCGGAACAGTTTCCTCACAGCAAAGCAACTTCCCCGCAGCAAAGCAGGATCCCCACAGTGGACCAGCACCCCTAGAGATGAGTAGCTTCCCCACAGTGGAGCAGCATCCCCATAGCAAAGCAGTTTCCCTACAGCGGAGCAGCTTCGCAACAGTGGAGCAAAGTCCCCACAGTGGAGCAACAGCCTCATTTTGGAACAGCTTCCCCAGAGCAAAGCAGCTTCCCAACAGCGGAGTAGCATTTTCACAGTGGAGCAGCTTCCCCACAGCAAAGCAGCTTCCCCAGAGTTGAGCAGCATCCCCACAGTGGAGCAGCTGCATCACGGCAGAGCAGCTTCCCCACAGCAAAGCAGCATCTGCACAGCAGACAGCTTCCCGACAGTGGCGCAATTTCCCAAAGCAAAGCAGCATCCGCACAGCAAGGCAGCTTCCGCATGCCGGAGCAGCATCCCTCCAGCATAGCATCTTCCCCACAGCGGAGCAGCATCCCCACAGCAGAGCAGCATTCCCACAGTGGAGCAACTTGTTCACAACAATGCAGCTTCCCCACAGCAAAGCAGGGTCCCACAGCAGAGCAGCTTCCCAATGCAGCGCAGTTTCCCCACAGAAGGGCAGCTTCCCCACACAAAGCAGCATCCCCACAATGGAGCAGCTTCCCCACAGCAGAGCTGCATCCCCACAGTGGAGCAGCTTCCCCACAACAAAGCAGTTTCCCCACAGCTGACCAGCTTCCCCACAGCAAAGCAGCGTCCACAGAACAAAGCAGCTTCCCGAAAGCAGAGCAGTTCCCCACTGCAGAGCAGCTTCCCCACAGCAAAGCAGCATCCCCAGAGTGGAGCAGCTTTCCCACAGCGGAGCAGGTTCCCAACAGCAACGCAACATTTCTGCAGCGGAGCAGCTTCCCCACAACAAGGCAGATTCCTCAAAGCAGAGCAGCATCCCTGTAGCAAAACATTTTCACCATGGCAGAACAGCATCCCCACAGCAGAGCAGCATCCCTACAGCGGAGCAGTTTCCTCACAGCAACGCAGCTTCCACACAGCAAAGCAGGGTCCCCAAAGCGGAGCAACACCCCTAGGGATGAATAGCTTCCCTACAGTGGAGCAGCATCCCCACAGCAAAGAAGCTTCCCCACAGCGGAGCAGCGGAGCAACAGTGGATCAAAGTCCCCACAGTGGAGCAACAGCCCCAAAGCAAAGCAGCTTGGTCACTGCAAAGAAAATCCCCACAGCGGAGCAGCTTCCCCTCAGTGGAGCAGCCTCCCCACAGCAAAGCAACGTGCATACAGCAAGGCAGCTTCCTCACACCGAAGCAGCATCCCTATAGCAAAGCATCTTCCCCACCGTGGAGCAGCATCCCCACAGCAGTGCAGCATTCCCACAGCGGAGCAACTTCCTCACAGCAATGTAGCTTCCCCACAGCAAAGCAGGGCCCATACAGCAGAGCAGCTTCCAACAGCAGAGTAGTTTACCAACAGCAGGACAGCTTCCCCACTGCAAAGTAGCTTCCCCACAGCAAAGCAGCTTCCCCACAGCAAAGCAGATTCCCCATAGCAGAGCAGTTTCCCCACAGTGGAGCAGCTTCCCCAAAGCAAAGCACCATCTCCACAGCAAAGCAGCTTCCCCACCGCGGAGCAGCATCCCCACAGCAGAGCAGCATTCCCACAGCGGAGCAACTTCCTCACAGCAATGTAGCTTCCCCACAGCAAAGCAGGGCCCATACAGCAGAGCAGCTTCGCCACGGCAGAGCAGCTTCCCCACAGCAAAGTAGCATGCGCACAGCAGAGCAGCTTCCCCACAGTGGTGCAGCTTCCCCAAAACAAAGCAGCACCCCTACAAAAAGGGAGCTTCCTCACACCGAAGCAGCATCCCTATAGCAAAGCATCTTCCCCACCGCGGAGCAGCATCCCCACAGCAGAGCAGCATTCCCACAGCAGAGCAACTTCCTCACAGCAATGTAGCTTCCCCACAGCAAAGCAGGCCCATACAGCAGAGCAGCTTCCAACCGCAGAGTAGTTTCCCCACAGCAGGACAGCTTCCCCACTGCAAAGTAGCTTCCCCACAGCAAAGCAGCTTCCCCACAGCCAAGCAGCTTCCCCATAGCAGAGCAGATTCCCCACAGTGGAGCAGCTTCCCCACAACAAAGCGGTTTCCCCAAAGCAGATTAGCTTCCCCACAGAAGAGCTGCTTCCCCACAGTGGAGCAGCTTACCCACTCCAAAGTAGCTTCCCCACAGCAAAGCTGCTTCCCCACAGCTGAGCAGTTTCCCCACAGCAAAGCAGCTTCCCCACAGTGGAGCAGCTTCCCCACAGCAAAGCAGCTTCCCCACAGCAAAGCTGCTTACCCACAATGGAGCAGATTCCTCACAACAAAGCAGTTTTCCCCACAGCAGAGCAACTTCCCCATATCAAAGCAGCTTCCCCACAGTGGACCAGGGTGCCCACAGAGGTGCAGCACCCCTAGAGATGAGTAGCTTCCCCACAGTGGAGCAGCATCCCCACAGCAAAGCAGCTTCCGCACAGCAGAGCAGCTTCGCAACAGTGGAGCAAAGTCCCCACAGTGGAGCAACAGCGTCATAGCGGAACAGCTTCCCCAAGAGCAAAGCAGCTTCCCCAAAGCGGAGCAGCATTCCCACAGTGGAGCAGCTTCCCTACAGCGGAGCAGGTTCCGCACAGCAAAGCAACGTCCATACAGCAAAGCACCCTTCCCCACAGTGGACCATCTACCCCACAGAAAAGCAGCTTCCCCACGACAAAGCAGCTTCCCCACAGCAAAGCAGCATCTGCAGAGCAGACAGCTTCCAGACAGTGGCGCAGTTTCCCAAAGCAAAGCAGGATCCCCACAGCAAGGCAGCTTCCGCACGCCGGAGCATCATCCCTACAGCAAAGCATCTTCCCCACAGCGGAGCAGCTTCGCAACAGTAGAGCAAAGTCCCCACAGTGAGCAACAGCCTCACAGCGGAGCAGCTTCCCCAGAGCAAAGCAGCTTCCCCACAGCGGAGCAGCATTCCCACAGCGGAGCAGCTTCCCTACAGTGGAGCAGCTTCCCCACAGCAAAGCAACGTCCACACAACAAAGCACCTTTCCCCACAGTGGACCATCTTCCCCACAGCAAATCAGCTTCCCCACGGCAAAGCAGCTTCCCCAGAGTTGAGCAGCTAGCCCACAGTGGAGCAGCTTCATCACGGCAGAGCAGCTTCCCCACAGCAAAGCAGCATCTGCACAGCAGAGCTGCTTCCCGACAATGGTGCAGTTTCCCAAAGCAAAGCAGCATCCCCACAGCAGAGCAGCTTCCCAGAGCAGCGTAGTTTCCCCACAGAAGAGCAGCTTCCCCAAAGCAAAGCAGCATACCCACAGTGGAGCTGCTTCCCCACAGCAAAGCAGCTTCGCAACAGCAAAGCAGCTTCCCCACAGCAAAGCAGCATCCCCACAATGGAGCAGCTTCCCCACAGCAGAGCTGCTTCCCCACAGCGGAGCAGCTTCGCAACAGTGGAGCAAAGTCCCCACAGTGGAGCAACAGCCTCACACCGGAACAGCTTCCCCAAAGCAAAGCAGCTTTCCCACAGCGGAGCAGCATTCCCACAGTGGAGCAGCTTCCCTACAGCGGAGCAGGTTCCGCTCAGCAAAGCAACGTCCATGCAGCAAAGCACCTTTCCCCACAGTGGACCATCTTCCCCACAGCAAAGCATCTTCCCTACGGCAAAGCAGCTTCCCCAGAGTTGAGCAGCTTCCCCACAGTGGAGCAGCTTCATAACGGCAGAACAGCTTCCCCACAGCAAAGCAGCATCTGCACAGCAGAGCAGCTTCATAACAGTGGTGCACTTTCCCAAAGCAAAGCAGCATCCAAACAGCAAGGCAGCTTCCTCACACGGGAGCAGCATCCCTATGGCAAAGCGTCTTCTCCACAGCAGAGCAACTTCCTCACAGAAATGTAGCTTCCTTACAGCAATGCAGCTTCCCCACAGCAAAGCAGGGCCACCACAGCAGAGCAACTTCCCAATGCAGCGTAGTTTCCCCACAGAAGGACAGCTTCCCGAAAGCAAAGCAGCTTCCCAACAGCAAAGCAGCTTCCCCACAGCAAAGCAACATCCCCACAGCGGAGCAGCTTCCCCTCAGTGGAGCAGCTTCCCCACAGCAAAGCAACGTCTATACAGCAAGGCAGCTTCCTCACACCGAAGCAGCATCCCTATAGCAAAGCATTTCCCAACCGCGGAGCAGCATCCCCACAGCAGAGCAGCATTCCCACAGCGGAACAACTTCCTCACAGCAATGTAGCTTCCCCACAGCAAAGCAGGGTCCATACAGCAGAGCATCTTCCCACAGCAGAGTAGTTTCCCCACAGCAGGACAGCTTCCCCACTGCAAAATAGCTTCCCCACAGCAAAGCAGCTTCCCCACAGCAAAGCAGCTTCCCCATAGCAGACCAGTTACCCCACAGTGGAGCAGCGTCCCCAAAGCAAAGCACCATCTCCACAGCAAAGCATCTTCCCCACCGCAGAGCAGCATCCCCACAGCAGAGCAGCATTCCCGCAGCGGAGCAACTTCCTCACAGCAATGTAGCTTCCCCACAGCAAAGCAGGGCCCGTACAGCAGAGCAGCTTCACCACGGCAGAGCAGCTTCCCCACAGCAAAGCAGCATCTGCACAGCAGAGCAGCTTCCCCACAGTGGTGCAGCTTCCCCAAAGCAAAGCAGCACTCCCACAACAAGGCAGCTTCCTCACACCGAAGCAGCATCCCTATAGCAAAGCATCTTCCCCACAGCGGAGCAGCATCCCCACAGCAGAGAAGCATTCCCACAGCGGAGCAACTTCCTCACAGCAATGTAGCTTCCCCAAAGCAAAGCAGGGCTCATACAGCAGAGCAGCTTCCCACAGCAGAGTAGTTTCCCCACAGCAGGACAGATTCCCCACTGCAAAGTAGCTTCCCCACAGCAAAGCAGCTTCCCCACAGCAAAGCAGCTTCCCCATAGCAAAGCAGTTTCACCACAGTGGAGCAGCTTCCCCACAACAAAGCAGTTTCCCCAAAGCAGAGCAGCTTCACCACAGCAGAGCTGCATCCCCACAGCGGAGCAGCTTACCCACTCCAAAGTAGCTTCCCCACAGCAAAGCTGCTTCCCCACAGCTGAGCAGCTTCCCACAGCAAAGCAACTTCCCCACAGCAAAGCAGCTTCCCCACAGTGAAGCAGATTTCCCACAACAAAGCAATTTTCCCCACAGCAGAGCAACTTCTCCATATCAAAGCAGGTTCCCCACAGTGGATCAGCTTCACCACAGCAGAGCAGCTATCCCAGAGCAAAGTAGTATCGCCAGGGTGGAACGGCTTCCCCACAGGAGAGCAGCTTCCCCACAGCAAAGCAGCATTCCCACAGCGGAGTATCTTCCCCACAGTGGAGCAGCTTGCCCAAAGCAAAGCAGCTTCCCCACAATTTAACAGCTTCCCCACTCCAGAGCTGCTTCCCCACAGTGGAGCAGCTTCCCCATTGCAAAGTAGCTTGCCCACAGCATAGCAGTTTCCGCACAGCAATGCAGCATCCCCACTGCAGAGCAGTTTCCCCACAGCAGACCAGCTTCTCCACAACAGAGCAGCTTCCCCAGAGCAAAGCAGCTTCCCTAAAGCAGAGCAGTTTCTCCACAGCAGAGCAGCATCCCAAGAGTGGAGCAGCTTCCCCAGAGCAAGGCAGATTCCTCACAGCAGAGCAGCATCCCCACAGCAAAGCATTTTCACCACAGCAGGGCAGCATCCCCACAGCAGAGCTGCATCCCCACAGCGGAGCAGTTTTCTCACAGCAAAGCAGCTTCGCCTCAGCAAAGCAGGGACCCACAGCGGAGCAGCACCCCTAGAGATGAGTAGCTTCCCCACAGTGGAGCAGCATCCCCACAGCAAAGCAGTTTCCCCACAGCGGAGCAGCTTCGCAACAGTGGAGCAAATCCCCACAGTGGAGCAACAGCCTCACAGCGGAACAGCTTCCCCAGAGCTAAGCAGCTTCCCCACAGCGGAGCAGCATTCCCACAGTGGAGCAGCTTCCCTACAGCGGAGCAGGTTCCGCACAGCAAAGCAACGTCCATACAGCAAAGCACCTTTCCCCACAGTGTACCATCTTCCCCACAGCAAAGCATCTTCCCTACGGCAAAGCAGCTTCCCCAGAGTTGAGCAGCTTCCCCACAGTGGAGCAGCTTCATCACGGCAGAGCAGCTTCCCCACAGCAAAGCAGCATCTGCACAGCAGAGC
Organism: Carcharodon carcharias; assembly: GCF_017639515.1. Lineage (NCBI taxonomy): Eukaryota > Metazoa > Chordata > Chondrichthyes > Lamniformes > Lamnidae > Carcharodon > Carcharodon carcharias. Next base: position 32,549,269 of record NC_054483.1, read on the forward strand.
AGCTTCCTAACAGTGGTGCACTTTCCCAAAGCAAAGCAGCATCCAAACAGCAAGGCAGCTTCCTCACACCGGAGCAGCATCCCTATGGCATAGCGTCTTCTCCACAGCAGAGCAACTTCCTCACAGAAATGTAGCTTCCTCACAGCAATGCAGCTTCCCCACAGCAAAGCAGGGCCACCACAGCAGAGCAACTTCCCAATGCAGCGTAGTTTCCCCACAGAAGGACAGCTTCCCCACAGCAAAGCAGCATACCCACTGTGGAGCAGCTTCCCGAAAGCAAAGCAGCTTCCCAACAGCAAAGCAGCTTCCCCACAGCAAAGCAGCATCCCCACAATGGAGCAGCTTCCCCACAGCAGAGCTGCTTCCCCACAGTGTAGAAGCTTCCCCACTGCAAAGTAGCTTCCCCACAGCAAAGCATTTTCCCCACAGCATTGCAGCTTCCCCACGGCAGAGCAGTTTCCCCATAGTGGAGCAGCTTCCCCACAACAAAGCAGTTTCCCCACAGCAGACCAGCTACCCCACAGCAAGGCAGATTCCTCACAGCAGAGCAGCATCCCTATAGCGGAGGAGTTTCCTCACAGCAAAGCAGCTTCCCCGCAGCAAAGCAGGGTCCCCACAGTGGAGCAGCACCCCTAGAGATGAGTAGCTTCCCCACAGTGGAGCAGCATCCCCACAGCAAAGCAGCTTCCCCACAGCAGAGCAGCTTCGCAACAGTGGAGCAAAGTCCCCACAGTGGAGCAACAGCCTCATTGCGGAACAGCTTCCCCAGAGCAAAGCAGCTTCCCCACAGTGGAGCAGCATTCCCACAGTGGATCAGCTTCCCTACAGCGGAGCAGGTTCCGCACAGCAAAGCAACGTCCATACAGCAAAGCACCTTTCCCCACAGTGGACCATCTTCCCCACAGCAAAGCTTCATCCCCACCGCAAAGCAGCGTCCCCAGAGTTGAGCAGCTACCCCACAGTGGAGCAGCTTCATCACGGCAGAGCAGATTCCCCACAGCAAAGCAGCATCTGCACACCAGAGCAGCTTCCTAACAGTGGTGCAGTTTCCCAAAGCAAAGCAGCATCCAAACAGCAAGGCAGCTTCCTCACACCAGAGCAGCATCCCTATAGCAAAGTGTCTTCCCCAAAGCAGAGCAACTTCCTCACAGCAATGCAACTTCCTCACAGCAATGCAGCTTCCCCACAGCAAAGCAGGGCCCCAACAGCAGAGCAGCTTCCCAATGCAGTGTAGTTTCCCCACAGAAGGACAGCTTCCCCACAGCAAAGCCACATACCCACTGTGGAGCAGCTTCCCGAAAGCAAAGCAGCTTCCCAACAGCAAAGCAGCTTCCCCACAGCAGAGCTGCTTCCGCAAAGCAAAGCAGCTTCCCCAGAGCAAAGCAGCTTCCCTAAAGCAGAGCAGTTTCCCCACAGCCGAGCAGCTTCGCCACAGGAAATCAGCATTCCCAGAGTGGATCAGCTTTCCCACAGCGTTGCAGCTTCCCAACAGCAATGCAGCATTTCTGCAGCGGAGCAGCTTCCCCACAACGAGGCAGATTCCTCACATTAGAGCAGCATCCCCACAGCGGAGCAGTTTTCTCACAGCAAAGCAGCTTCCACCGAGCAAAGCAGGGTCCCCACAGCAGAGCAACACCCCTACAGATGAGTAGCTTCCCCACAGTGGAGCAGCATCCCCACAGCAAAGCAGCTTTCCCACAGCGGAGCAGCTTTGCAACAGTGGAGCAAAGTCCCCACAGCAAAGTAGCTTCCCCACAGCAAAGCAACATCCCCACAGAGGAGCAGCTTCCCCTCAGGGGAGCAGCTTCCCCACAGCAAAGCAACGTCTATACAGCCAGGCAGCTTCCTCACACCGAAGCAGCATCCCTATAGCAAAGCATTTTCCCAACCGCGGAGCAGTATCCCCTCAGCAGAGCAGCATTCCCACAGCGGAACAACTTCCTCACAGCAATGTAGCTTCCCCACAGCAAAGCAGGGTCCATACAGCAGAGCAGCTACCACAGCAGAGTAGTTTCCCCAAAGCAGGACAGCTTCCCCACTGCAAAGTAGCTTCCCCACAGCAAAGCAGCTTCCCCACAGCAAAGCAGCTTCCCATAGCAGACCAGTTTCCCCACAGTGGAGCAGCGTCCCCAAAGCAAAGCACCATCTCCACAGCAAAGCATGTTCCCCACCGCAGAGCAGCATCCCCACAGCAGAGCAGCATTCCCGCAGCGGAGCAACTTCCTCACAGCAATGCAGCTTCCCCACAGCAAAGCAGGGCCCATACAGCAGAGCAGCTTCACCACGGCAGAGCAGCTTCCCCACAGCAAAGCAGCATCTGCACAGCAGAGCAGCTTCCCCACAGTGGTGCAGCTTCCCGAAAGCAAAGCAGTACTCCCACAACAAGGCAGCTTCCTCACACCGAAGCAGCATCCTATAGCAAAGCATCTTCCCTAGAGCGGAGCAGCATCCCCACAGCAGAGCAGCATTCCCACAGCGGAGCAACTTCCTCACAGCAATGTAGCTTCCCCACAGCAAAGCAGGGCCCATACAGCAGAGCAGCTTCCCACAGCAGAGTAGTTTCCCCACAGCAGGACAGCTTCCCCAGTACAAAGGAGCTTCCCAACAGCAAAGCAGCTTCCCCACAGCAAAGCAGCTTCCCCATAGCAAAGCAGTTTCCCCACCGTGGAGCAGCTACCCCACAAAAAAGCAGTTTCCCCAAAGCAGAGCAGCTTCCCCTCAGAAGAGCTGCTTCCCCACAGCGGAGCAGCTTACCCACTCCAAAGTAGCTTCCCCACAGCAAAGCTGCTTCCCCACAGCTGAGCAGTTTCCTCACAGCAAAGCTGCTTCCCCACAGTGGAGCAGCTTCCCCACAGCAAAGCAGCTTCCCCACAGCAAAGCAGCTTGCCCACAATGGAGCAGATTCCCCACAGCAAAGCAGCTTCTCCAGAGCAGAACATTCCACACAGTGGAGTTACTTCCCAACAACAAAGCAGTTTTCCCCACAGCAGAGCAACTTCCCCATATCAAAGCAGCTTCCCCGCAGCAAAGCAGCATCCACACAACGGAGCAGCTTCCCCGCAGTGGAGCAGCTTCGCCACAGCAAAGTAGCTTCTCCACAATTTAACAGCTTCCCCACTCCAGAGCTGCTTCCCCACAGTGGAGCAGCTTCCCCACTGCAACATAGCTTCCCAACGGCAAAGCAGCTTCCCCACAGCAATGTAGCTTCCCCACTGCAGAGCAGTTTCCCCACAGCAGACCAGTTTCTCCACAGCAGAGCAGCTACCCCAGAGCAAAGCAGCTTCTCTAAAGCAGAGCAGTTTCCCCATAGCAGAGCAGTGTCCCAAGAGTGGAGCAGCTTTCCCACAGCGGAGCAGCTTCCTCACAGCAAGGCAGATTCCTCACAGCAGAGCAGCATCCCAATAGCAAAGCATTTTCACCACAGCGGAGCAGCATCCCCACAGCAGAGAAGTTTCCTCACAGCAAAGCAGCTTCGCCTCAGGAAAGCAGGGTCCTCACAGCGGAGCAGTACCCCTAGAGATGAGTAGCTTCCCCACAGTGGAGCAGCATCCCCACAGCAAAGCAGCTTCCCCACAGCTGAGCAGCTTCGCAACAGTAGAGCAAAGTCCCCACAGTGAGCAACAGCCTCACAGCGGAGCAGCTTCCCCAGAGCAAAGCAGCTTCCCCACAGCGGAGCAGCATTCCCACAGCGGAGCAGCTTCCCTACAGCGGAGCAGCTTCCCCACAGCAAAGCAACGTCCACACAACAAAGCACCTTTCCCCACAGTGGACCATCTTCCCCACAGCAAATCAGCTTCCCCACGGCAAAGCAGCTTCCCCAGAGTTGAGCAGCTACCCCACAGTGGAGCAGCTTCATCACGGCAGAGCAGCTTCCCCACAGCAAAGCAGCATCCCCAGAGTGGATCAGCTTTCCCACAGTGGAGCAGCTTCCCAACAGCAATGCAGCATTTCTGCAGCGAAGCAGCTTCCCCACAACCAGGCAGATTCCTCACAGCAGAGCAGCGTCCCTATAGCAAAGCATTTTCACCACAGCAGAGCAGCATCCCCACAGCAGAGCAGCATCACCACAGCGGAGCTGTTTCCTCACAGCAAAGCTCCCTCCCCACAGCAAAGCAGGGTCCGCACAGTGGAGCAACACCCTTAGAGATGAGTAGCTTCCCCACAGTGGAGCAGCATCCCCACAGCAAAATAGCTTCTCCACAGCAATGCAGCATCCCCAATGCAGAGCAGCTTCCCCATAGCAAAACAGCTTCCTTATAGTGGAGCAGCTCCCCACTGCAAAGTAGCTTCCCCACAGCGGAGCAGCATTCCCACAGCAAAGCAACGTCCATACAGCAAAGCACCTTTCCCCACAGTGGAGCATCTTCTCCACAGCAGAGCAGCTTCCCCAGAGCAAAGCGGCTTTCCTAAAGCAGAGCAGTTTCCCCACAGCAGAGCAGCATCCCAAGAGTGCAGCAGCTTTCCCACAGTGGAGCAGCTTCCCCACAGCAAGGCAGATTCCTCACAGCAGAGCAGCATCCCTATAGCAAAGCATTTTCACCACAGCAGAGCAGCATCCCCACAGCAGAGCAGCATCCCCACAGCGGAACAGTTTCCTCACAGCAAAGCAACTTCCCCGCAGCAAAGCAGGATCCCCACAGTGGACCAGCACCCCTAGAGATGAGTAGCTTCCCCACAGTGGAGCAGCATCCCCATAGCAAAGCAGTTTCCCTACAGCGGAGCAGCTTCGCAACAGTGGAGCAAAGTCCCCACAGTGGAGCAACAGCCTCATTTTGGAACAGCTTCCCCAGAGCAAAGCAGCTTCCCCACAGCGGAGTAGCATTTTCACAGTGGAGCAGCTTCCCCACAGCAAAGCAGCTTCCCCAGAGTTGAGCAGCATCCCCACAGTGGAGCAGCTGCATCACGGCAGAGCAGCTTCCCCACAGCAAAGCAGCATCTGCACAGCAGACAGCTTCCCGACAGTGGCGCAATTTCCCAAAGCAAAGCAGCATCCGCACAGCAAGGCAGCTTCCGCATGCCGGAGCAGCATCCCTCCAGCATAGCATCTTCCCCACAGCGGAGCAGCATCCCCACAGCAGAGCAGCATTCCCACAGTGGAGCAACTTGTTCACAACAATGCAGCTTCCCCACAGCAAAGCAGGGTCCCACAGCAGAGCAGCTTCCCAATGCAGCGCAGTTTCCCCACAGAAGGGCAGCTTCCCCACACAAAGCAGCATCCCCACAATGGAGCAGCTTCCCCACAGCAGAGCTGCATCCCCACAGTGGAGCAGTTTCCCCACTGCAAAGTAGCTTCCCCACTGCAATGCAGCCTCCCCACAGCATTGCAGCTTCCCCACAGCAGTGCAGTTTCCCCATAGTGGAGCAGCTTCCCCACAACAAAGCAGTTTCCCCACAGCAGACCAGCTTCCCCACAGCAAAGCAGCGTCCCCAGAACAAAGCAGCTTCCCGAAAGTAGAGCAGTTCCCCACTGCAGAGCAGCTTCCCCACAGCAAAGCAGCATCCCCAGAGTGGAGCAGCTTTCCCACAGCGGAGCAGGTTCCCAACAGCAACGCAACATTTCTGCAGCGGAGCAGCTTCCCCACAACAAGGCAGATTCCTCAAAGCAGAGCAGCATCCCTGTAGCAAAACATTTTCACCATGGCAGAACAGCATCCCCACAGCAGAGCAGCATCCCTACAGCGGAGCAGTTTCCTCACAGCAACGCAGCTTCCACACAGCAAAGCAGGGTCCCCAAAGCGGAGCAACACCCCTAGGGATGAATAGCTTCCCTACAGTGGAGCAGCATCCCCACAGCAAAGAAGCTTCCCCACAGCGGAGCAGCGGAGCAACAGTGGATCAAAGTCCCCACAGTGGAGCAACAGCCCCAAAGCAAAGCAGCTTGGTCACTGCAAAGAAAATCCCCACAGCGGAGCAGCTTCCCCTCAGTGGAGCAGCTTCCCCACAGCAAAGCAACGTGCATACAGCAAGGCAGCTTCCTCACACCGAAGCAGCATCCCTATAGCAAAGCATCTTCCCCACCGTGGAGCAGCATCCCCACAGCAGAGCAGCATTCCCACAGCAGAGCAACTTCCTCACAGCAATGTAGCTTCCCCACAGCAAAGCAGGGCCCATACAGCAGAGCAGCTTCCAACAGCAGAGTAGTTTACCAACAGCAGGACAGCTTCCCCACTGCAAAGTAGCTTCCCCACAGCAAAGCAGCTTCCCCACAGCAAAGCAGATTCCCCATAGCAGAGCAGTTTCCCCACAGTGGAGCAGCTTCCCCAAAGCAAAGCACCATCTCCACAGCAAAGCAGCTTCCCCACCGCGGAGCAGCATCCCCACAGCAGAGCAGCATTCCCACAGCGGAGCAACTTCCTCACAGCAATGTAGCTTCCCCACAGCAAAGCAGGGCCCATACAGCAGAGCAGCTTCACCACGGCAGAGCAGCTTCCCCACAGCAAAGTAGCATGCGCACAGCAGAGCAGCTTCCCCACAGTGATGCAGCTTCCCCAAAACAAAGCAGCACCCCTACAAAAAGGCAGCTTCCTCACACCGAAGCAGCATCCCTATAGCAAAGCATCTTCCCCACCGCGGAGCAGCATCCCCACAGCAGAGCAGCATTCCCACAGCAGAGCAACTTCCTCACAGCAATGTAGCTTCCCCACAGCAAAGCAGGCCCATACAGCAGAGCAGCTTCCAACCGCAGAGTAGTTTCCCCACAGCAGGACAGCTTCCCCACTGCAAAGTAGCTTCCCAACAGCAAAGCAGCTTCCCCACAGCCAAGCAGCTTCCCCATAGCAGAGCAGATTCCCCACAGTGGAGCAGCTTCCCCACAACAAAGCGGTTTCCCCAAAGCAGATTAGCTTCCCCACAGAAGAGCTGCTTCCCCACAGTGGAGCAGCTTACCCACTCCAAAGTAGCTTCCCCACAGCAAAGCTGCTTCCCCACAGCTGAGCAGTTTCCCCACAGCAAAGCAGCTTCCCCACAGTGGAGCAGTTTCCCCACAGCAAAGCAGCTTCCCCACAGCAAAGCTGCTTACCCACAATGGAGCAGATTCCTCACAACAAAGCAGTTTTCCCCACAGCAGAGCAACTTCCCCATATCAAAGCAGCTTCCCCACAGTGGAGCAGGGTGCCCACAGAGGTGCAGCACCCCTAGAGATGAGTAGCTTCCCCACAGTGGAGCAGCATCCCCACAGCAAAGCAGCTTCCGCACAGCAGAGCAGTTTCGCAACAGTGGAGCAAAGTCCCCACAGTGGAGCAACAGCCTCATAGCGGAACAGCTTCCCCAAGAGCAAAGCAGCTTCCCCAAAGCGGAGCAGCATTCCCACAGTGGAGCAGCTTCCCTACAGCGGAGCAGGTTCCGCACAGCAAAGCAACGTCCATACAGCAAAGCACCCTTCCCCACAGTGGACCATCTACCCCACAGAAAAGCAGCTTCCCCACGACAAAGCAGCTTCCCCACAACAAAGCAGTTTCCCCACAGCAGACCAGCTTCCCCACTGCAAAGCAGCTTCCCCAGAGCAAAGCAGCTTTCCTAAAGCAGATCAGTTTCCCCACAGCAGAGCAGCTTCCCCACAGCAAAGCAGCATCCCCAGAGTGGAGCAGCTTTCCCACAGCGGAGCAGCTTCCCAACAGCAACGCAGTATTTCTGCAGCAGAGCAGCTTCCCCACAACATGGCAGATTCCTCACAGCAGAGCAGCATCCCTATAGCAAAGCATTTTCACCACAGCAGAACAGCGTCCCCACAGCAGAGCAACATCCCTACAGCGGAGCAGTTTCCTCACAGCAACGCAGCTTCCACACAGCAAAGCAGTGTCCCCACAGCGGAGCAACACCCCTAGAGATGAATAGCTTCCCCACTTTGGAGCAGCATCCCCACAGCAAAGCAGCTTCCCCACAGCGGAGCAGCTTCGCTACAGTGGAGCAGAGACCCCACAGTGGAGCAACAGCCCCACAGCAAAGCAGCTTCCACACAGCAAAGCAACATCCCCACAGCGGAAAAGCTTCCCCACAGTGGAGCAGCTTCCCCACAGCAAAGCAACGTGCATACAGCAAGGCAGCTTCCTCACAACGAAGCAGCATCCCTATAGCAAAGCATCTTCCCCATCGTGGAGCAGCATCCCCACAGCAGAGAAGCATTCCCACAGCGGAGCAACTTCCTCACAGCAATGTAGCTTCCCCACAGCAAAGCAGGGCCCATACAGCAGAGCAGCTTCACCACGGCAGAGCAGCTTCCCCACAGCAAAGCAGCATGCGCACAGCAGAGCAGCTTCCCCACAGTGGAGCAGCTTCCCCACAGCAAAGCAACATGCATACAGCAAGGCAGCTTCCTCACAACGAAGCAGCATCCCTATAGCAAAGCATCTTCCCCATCGTGGAGCAGCATCCCCACAGCAGAGCAGCATTCCCACAGCGGAGCAACTTCCTCACAGCAATGTAGCTTCCCCACAGCAAAGCAGGGCCCATACAGCACAGCAGCTTCCCACAGCAGAGTTGTTTCCCCACAGCAGGACAGCTTCCCCACTGCAAAGTAGATTCCCCACAGCAAAGCAGCTTCCCCACAGCAAAGCAGCTTCCCCATAGCAGAGCAGTTTCCGCACAGTGGAGCAGCTTCCCCAAAGCAAAGCATCATCTCCACAGCAAAGCATGTTCCCCACCGCAGAGCAGCATCCCCACAGCAGAGCAGCATTCCCAAAGCGGAGCAACTTCCTCACAGCAATGTAGCTTCCCCACAGCAAAGCAGGGCCTATACAGCAGAGCAGCTTCACCACGGCAGAGCAGCTTCCCCACAGCAAAGCAGCATCCGCACAGCAGAGCAGCTTCCCCACAGTGGTGCAGCTTCCCCAAAGCAAAGCAGCACCACTACAGCAAGGCAGCTTCCTCACACCGAAGCAGCATCCCGATAGCAAAGCATCTTCCCCACCGAGGAACAGCATCCCCGCAGCAGAGCAGCATTCCCACAGCGGAGCCACTTCCTCACAGCAATGTAGCTTCCCCACAACAAAGCAGGGCCCATACAGCAGAGCAGCTTCCCACCGCAGAGTAGTTTCCCCACAGCAGGACAGCTTCCCCACTACAAAGTAGCTTCCCCACAGCAAAGCAGCTTCCCCACAGCAAAGCAGCTTCCCCATAGCAGAGCAGTTTACCCACAGTGGAGCGGCTTCCTCACAACAAAGCAGTTTCCCCAAAGCAGAGCTGCTTCCCCACAGAAGAGCTGCTTCCCCACAGCGGAGCAGCTTACCCACTCCAAAGTAGTTTCACCACAGCAAAGCTGCTTCCCCACAGCTGAGCAGTTTCCCCACAGCAAAGCAGCTTCCCCACAGTGGAGCAGCTTCCCCACAGCAAAGCAGCTTCCCCACAGCAAAACAGCATCCCCACAATGGAGCAGAGTCCCCACAACAAAGCAGTTTTCCCCACAGAAGAGCAACTTCCCCATATCAAAGCAGCTTCCCCACAGTGGAGCAGTTTCACCACAGCAGAGCAGATACCCCACAGCAAAGCAGCAACGTCAGGGTGGAACGGCTTCACCACAGGAGAGCAGTTTCCCCACAGCAAAGCAGCATCCCCACAGCCGGGCAGCTTCCCCGCAGTGGAGCAGCTTCCCCTCAGCAAAACAGCTTCCCCATAGCACAGCAGCATCTCCACAGTGGAGCCGCTTCCATACAGCAAAGCAGCTTCCCCACAGTTTAACAGCTTCCCCACTCCAGAGCTGTTTCCCCACAGTGGAGCAGCTTCCCCACTGCAAAGTAGCTTTCCCACAGCAAAGCAGCTTCCCCACAGCAATGCAGCTTTCCCACTGCAGAGCAGTTTCCCCACAGCAGACCAGTTTATCCACAGAAGAGCAGCTTCCCCAGAGCAAAGCAGCTTCCCTAAAGCAGAGCAGTTTCCCCACAGCAGAGCAGCGTCCCAAGAGTGCAGCAGCTTTCCCAAAGCGGAGCAGCTTCCCCACAGCAAGGCAGATTCCTCAGAGCAGAGCAGCATCCCTATAGCAAAGCATTTTCACCACAGCGGAGCAGCATCCCCACAGCAGAGAAGTTTCCTCACAGCAACCAGCTTCCCAACAGCAAAGCAGGGTCCCCACAGCGGAGCAGCACCCCTAGAGATGAGTAGCTTCCCCACAGTGGAGCAGCATCCCCACAGCAAAGCAGCTTCCCCACAGCAGAACAGCTTCCCCAGAGCAAAGCAGCTTCCGCTCAGCAAAGCAACATCCACACAGCAAAGCACCTTTCCCCACAGTGGACCATCTTCCCCACAGCAAAGCAGCTTCCCCACGGCAAAGCAGCTTTCCCAGAGTTGAGCAGCTTCCCCACAGTGGAGCAGCTTCATCTCGGCAGAGCAGCTTCCCCACAGCAAAGCAGCATCTGCGCAGCAAAGCAGCTTCCCGACATTAGTGCAGTTTCCCAAAGCAAAGCAGCATCCCCACAGCAAGGCAGCTTCGTCACACTGGAGCAGCATCACACAGCAAAGTAGCTTCCCCACAGCGGAGCAACTTCCTCACAGCAATGCAGCTTCCCCACAGCAAAGCAGGACCCCCACAGGGGAGCAGCTTCTCAAAGCAGCGTAGTTTTCCCACAGAAAGACAGCTTCCCCACAGCAAAGCCTCATACCCACAGTGGAGCTGTTTCCCCTCAGCAAAGCAGCTTCCCAACAGCAAAACAGCTTCCCCACAGCAAAGCAGCATCCCCACAATGGAGCAGCTTCCCCACAGCAGAGCTGCTTCCCCACAGTGGAGCAGCTACCCCACTGCAAAGTAGCTTCCCCACAGCAAAGCAGCTTCCCCAAAGCAGAATAGCTTCCCCACAGAAGAGCTGCTTCCCCATAGCTGAGCAGCTTACCCACTCCAAAGTAGCTTCCCCACAGCAAAGCTGCTTCCCCACAGCTGAGCAGTTTCCCCACAGCAAAGCAGCTTCCCCACAATGGAGCAGATTCCCCACAACAAAGCAGTTTTCCCCACAGCAGAGCAACTTCCCCATATCAAAGCAGCTTCCCCACAGTGAAGCAGCTTCATCACAGCAAAGCAGCTTCCCCACAGCAAAGCAGCTTCCCCACAATGGAGCAGCTTCCCCACAGCAGAGCTGCTTCCCCACAGTGGAGCAGCTTCCCCACTGCAAAGTAGCTTTACCACAGCAAAGCAGCTTCCCAACAGCAATGCAGCTTCCCCACAACAGAGCAGTTTCCCCATAGTGGAGCAGTTTCCCCACAACAAAGCAGTTTCCCCACAGCAGACCAGCTTCCCCTAAGCAAAGCAGCTTCCCCAGAGCAAAGCAGCTTCCCTAAAGCAGAGCAGTTTCCCCACAGCAGAGCAGCTTCCCCACAGCAAGGCAGCTTCCTCACACCGGAGCAGCATCCCTACAGCAGAGCAGCCTTCCCACAGCGGAGCAATTTCCTTACGGCATTGCAGATTGCAACAGTAAAGCAGGGACCCCACAGCAGAGCAGCTTCCCAAAGCAGACTAGTTTCCTCACAAAAGGACAGCTTACCCACAGCAAAGCAGCATACCCACAGTGGAGCAACTTCCCCACAGCAAAGCAGTTCCCAACAGCAAAGCAGCTTCCCCACAGCAAAGCAGCATCCCCACAATGGAGCAGCATCCACACAGCAGAGCTGCTTCCCCACAGTGGAGCAGCTTCCCCACTGCAAAGTAGCTTCCCCACAGCAAAGCATCTTCCCCACAGCAATGCTGTTTCACCACAGCAGTCCTGCTTCCCCACAGCAGTCCTGCTTCCCCACAGCAAAGCAGCTTCCCAAGAGCAAAGAAGCTTCCCTAAAGCAGAGCAGTTTCCCCACAGCAAAGCAGCTTCCCCAGGGTTGAGCACGTTCCCCACAGTGGAGTAGCTTCATCACGGCAGAGCAGCTTCCCCACAGCAGTCCTGCTTCCTCAAAGCAGTGCAGTTTCCCCACAGCAGAGCAGCTTCCCCACAGCAAAGCAGCTTCCCCAGGGTTGAGCAGTTTCCCCACAGTGGAGCAGCTTCCCCAAAGCAAAGCACCACCTCCACAGCAAAGCATCTTCCCCACCGTGGAGCAGCATCCCCACAGCAGAGCAGCATTCCCCCAGCGGAGCAACTTCCTCACAGCAATGTAGCTTCCCCACAGCAAAGCAGTGCCCATACAGCAGAGCAGCTTCAGCACGGCAGAGCAGCTTCCCCACAGCAAAGCAGCATCCGCACAGCTGAGCAGCTTCCCCACAGTGGTGCAGCTTCCACAAAGCAAAGCAGCACTCCCACAGCAAGGCAGCTTCCTCACACCGAAGCAGCATCCCTATAGCAAAGCATCTTCCCCACAGCGGAGCAGCTTCCCCACAGCAGAGCTGCATTCCCACAGCGGAGCAACTTCCTCACAGCAATGTAGTTTCCCCACAGCAAAGCAGGGCCAATACAGCAGAGCAGATTCCCACAGCAGAGTAGTTTCCCCACAGCAGGACAGCTTCCCCACTGCAAAGTAGTTTCCCCACAGCAAAGCAGCTTCCCCACAGCAAAGCAGCTTCCCCATAGCAGAGCAGTTTCCCCACAGTGGAGCAACTTCCCCACAACAAAGCAGTTTCCCCAAAGCAGAGCAGCTTCCCCACAGAAGAGCTGCTTCCCCACAGCAAATCAGCTTCCCCACAATTTAACAGCTTCTCCACTCCACAGCTGCTTCCCCACAGTGGAGCAGCTTCCCCACTGCAAAGTAGCTTCCCCACAGCAAAGCAGCTTCCCCACAGCAATGCAGCTTCCCCACTGCAGAGCAGTTTCCCAACAGCAGAACAGCGTCCCAAGAGTGGAGCAGCTTTCCCACAGCGGAGCAGCTTCCCCACAGCAATTCAGATTCGTCACAGCAGAGCAGCATCCCTATTGCAAATCATTTTCACCACAGCGGAGCAGCATCCTCACAGCAGAGAAGTTTCCTCACAGCAAAGCAGCTTCCCCACAGCAAAGCAGGGTCCCCACAGCGGAGCAGCACCCCTAGAGATGAGTAGCTTCCCCAAAGTGCAGCAGCATCCCCACAGCATAGCAGCTTCCCCACAGCGGAGCAGCTTTGCAACAGTAGAGCAAAGTCCCCACAGTGAGCAACAGCCTCACAGTGGACCAGCTTCCCCAGAGCAAAGCGGATTCCCCGCAGCGGAGCAGCATTCCCACAGCAGAGTAGCTTCCCTACAGCAGAGCAGCTTCCCCAGAGTTGAGAAGCTTCCCCACAGTGGAGCAGCTTCATCTCGGCAGAGCAGCTTCCACACAGTAAAGCAGCATCTGCACAGCACAGCTGCTTCCCGACAGTTGCGCAGTTTCCCAAAGCAAAGCAGCATCCCCACAGCAAGGCAGCTTCCCCACAGCGGAGCAGCTTCGCAACAGTAGAGCAAAGTCCCCACAGTGAGCAACAGCCTCACAGCGGACCAGCTTCCCCAGAGCAAAGCAGCTTCCCCACAGCGGAGCAGCTTCCTTACAGCAGAGCAGCTTCCCCACAGCAAAGCAACGTCCACACAGCAAAGCACCTTTCCCCACAGTGGCCCATCTTCCCCACAGCAAATCAGCTTCCCCACGGCAATGCAGCTTCCCCAGAGTTGAGCAGCTTCCCCACAGTGGAGCAGCTTCATCACGGCAGAGCAGCTTCCCCACAGCAAAGCAGCATATGCACAACAGAGCTGCTTCCCGACAGTGGCGCATTTTCACAAAGCAAAGCAGCATCCCCACAGCAAGGCAGCTTCCTCACACCGGAGCAGCAACCCTACAGCAAAGCATCTTCCCCACAGCGGAGAAACTTCCTCACAGCAATGCAGCTTCCCCACAGCAAAGCAGGGCCCCCACAGCAGAGCAGCTTCCCAAAGCAGCGTAGTTTCCCCACAGAAGCACAGCTTCCCCACAGCAAAGCAAAATACCCACAGTGGAGCTGCTTCCCCACAGCAAAGCAGCTTCCCAACAGCAAAGCATCTTCCCCACAGCAAAGCAGCATCCCCACAATGGAGCAGCTTACCCTGAGCAGAGCTGCTTCCCCGCAGTGGAGCAGCTTCATCACGGCAGAACAGCTTCCCCACGTTAAAGCAGCATCTGCACAGCTGAGCTGCTTCCCGACAGTGGCGCAGCTTCCCAAAGCAAAGCAGCATCCCCACAGCAAGGCAGCTTCCTCACACCGGAGCAGCATCCCTACAGCAAAGCATCTTCCCCACAGCAAAGCAGCATCCCCACAACAGAGCTGCTTCCCCACAGTGGAGCAGCTTCCCCACTGCAAAGCATTTTCCCCATAGTGGAGCAGTTTCCCCACAACAAAGCAGTTTCCCCACAGCAGACCAGCTTCCCCTAAGCAAAGCAGCTTCCCCAGAGCAAAGCAGCTTCCCTAAAGCAGAGCAGTTTCCCCACAGCAGAGCAGCTTCCCCACAGCAAGGCAGCTTCCTCACACCGGAGCAGCATCCCTACAGCAGAGCAGCATATCCACAGGGGAGCAACTTCCTTACGGCAATGCAGATTCCAACAACAAAGCAGGGACCCCACAGCAGAGCAGCTTCCCAAAGCAGACTAGTTTCCCCACAAAAGGACAGCTTCCCCACAGCAAAGCAGCATACCCACAGTGGAGCAGCTTCCCCACAGCAAAGCAGTTCCCAACAGCAAAGCAGCTTCCCCAGAGCAAAGCAGCATCCCCACAATGGAGCAGCATCCCCTCAGCAGAGCTGCTTCCCCACAGTGGAGCAGCTTCCCCACTGCAAAATAGCTTTCCCACGGCAAAGCACCTTCCCCACAGCAATGCAGTTTCCCCTCAGCAGTCCTGCTTCCCCACAGCAGTGCAGCTTCCCAACAGCAAAGCAGCTTCCCCAGAGCAAAGCAGCTTCCCTAAAGCAGAGCAGTTTCCCCAAAGCAGAGCAGCTTCCCCACAGCAAAGCAGCTTCCCCAGGGTTGAGCACCTTCCCCACAGTGGAGTAGCTTCATCACGGCAGAGCAGCTTCCCCACAGGAGTCCTGCTTCCCCAAAGCAGTGCAGCTTCCCCAGAGCAAAGCAGCTTCCCTAAAGCAGAGCAGTTTCCTCACAGCAGAGCAGCTTCCCCACAGCAAAGCAGCTTCCCCAGGGTTGAGCAGTTTCCCCACAGTGGAGCAGCTTCCCCAAAGCAAAGCACCATCTCCACAGCAAAGCATCTTCCCCACCGCGGAGCAGCATCCCCACAGCAGAGCAGCATTCCCGCAGTGGAGCAGCTTCCCCACAGCAAAGCAGCTTCCCCATAGTAGAGCAGATTCCCTACAGTGGAGCAGCTTCCCCACAACAAAGCAGTCTCCCCAAAGCAGAGCAGCTTCCCCAGAAGAGAGCGGCTTCCCCACAGCAAAGCAGCTTTGCCACAATTTAACAGCTTCTCCACTCCAGAGCTGCTTCCCCACAGAAGATCAGCTTCCCCACTGCAAAGTAGCTTCCCCACAGCAAAGCAGCTTCCCCAAAGCAATGCAGCTTCCCCACTGCAGAGCAGTTTCCCCACAGCAGAGCAGTTTCCCCACAGCAGAGCAGCGTCCCAAGAGTGAAGCAGCTTTCCCACAGCGGAGCAGCTTCCCCACAGCAAGGCAGATTCCTCACAGCAGAGCAGCATCCCTATACAAAACATTTTTACCACTGCGGAGCAACATCCCCACAGCAGAGAAGTTTCCTCACAGCAAAGCAGCTTCCCCACAGCAAAGCAGGGTCCCCACAGCGGAGCAGCACCCCTAGAGATGAGTAGCTTCCCCAAAGTGGAGCAGCATCCCCACAGCAAAGCAGCTTCCCCACAGCTGAGCAGCTTCGCAACAGTAGAGCAAAGTCCCCACAGTGAGCAACAGCCTCACAGCGGAGCAGCTTCCCAGGAGCAAAGCAGCTTCCCCACAGCGGAGCAGCATTCCCACAGCGGAGCAGCTTCCCTACAGCAGAGCAGCTTCCCCACAGCAAAGCAACATCCACACAGCAAAACACCTTTCCCCACAGTGGACCATCTTCCCCACAGCAAATCAGCTTCCCCAAGGCAAAGCAGCTTCCCCAGAGTTGAGCAGCATCCCCACAGTGAAGCAGCTTCATCACGGCAGAGCAGCTTCCCCACAGCAAAGCAACATCCACACAGCAAAGCACCTTTCCCCACAGTGGACCATCTTCCCCACAGCAAATCAGCTTCCCCACGGCAAAGCAGCTTCCCCAGAGTTGAGCAGCTTCCCCACAGTGAAGCAGCTTCATCACGGCAGAGCAGCTTCCCCACAGCAAAGCAGCATCTGCACAGCAGAGCTCCTTCCCGACAGTGGCGCAGGTTCCCAAAGCAAAGCAGCATCCCCACAGCAAGGCAGCTTCCTCAGACCGGAGCAGCAACCCTACAGCAAAGCATCTTCCCAACAGCGGCGCAACTTCCTCTCAGCAATGCAGCTTCCCCACAGCAAAGCAGGGCCCCCACAGCAGAGCAGCTTCCCAAAGCAGCGTAGTTTCCCCACAGAAGGACAGCTTCCCCACAGCAAAGCAGCATACCCACAGTGGAGCTGCTTCCCCACAGCAAAGCAGCTTCCCAACAGCAAAGCAGCTTCCCCACAGCAAAGCAGCATCCCCACAATGGAGCAGCTTCCCCACAGCAGAGCTGCATCCCCACAGTGGAGCAGCTTCCCCACTGCAAAGTAGCTTTACCACAGCAAAGCAGCTTCCCAACAGCAATGCAGCTTCCCCACAGCAGAGCAGTTTCCCCATAGTGGAGCAGTTTCCCCACAACTAAGCAGTTTCTCCACAACAGCCCAGCTTCCCCAAAGCAATGCAGCTTCCCCAGAGCAAAGCAGCTTCCCTAAAGCAGAGCAGTTTCCCCTCAGCAGAGCAGCATCCCCAGAGTGGAGCAGCTTCCCAACAGCAATGCAGCATTTCTGCAGTGGAGAAGCTTCCCCACAACCAGGCAGATTCCTCACAGCAGAGCAGCATCCCTGTAGCAAAGCATTTTCACCACAGCAGAACAGCATCCCCACAGCACAGCAGCATCCCCACAGCGGAGCAGTTTCCTCACAGCAAAGCAGCTTCCCCACAGCAAAGCAGGGTCCCCACAGTGAAGCAACACCCCTAGAGATGAGTAGCTTCCCCACAGTGGGGCAGCATCCCCACAGCAAAGTAGCTTCCCCACAGCAAAGCAGCATTCCCACTGCAGAGCAGCATCCCCATAACAAAACAGCTTCCTCACAGTGGAGCAGCTTCCCCACTGCAAAGTAGCTTCCCCACAGCGGAGCAGCATTGCCACAATAAAGCAACGTCCATACAGCAAGCACCTTTCCCCACACTGGACCATCTTCTCCACAGCAGAGCAGCATCCCCAGAGCAAAGCAGCTTTCCTAAAGCAGAGCAGTTTCCCCACAGCAGAACCGCATCCCTAGAGTGGAGAAGGTTTCCCACAGTGGAGCAGCTTCCCCACAGCATGGCAGATTCCTCACAGCAGAGCAGCATCCCTATAGCAAAGCAACTTCCCCACAGCAAAGCAGGGACCCCACAGCAAAGCACCTTCCCCACAGCAATGCAGTTTCACCACAGCAGTCCTGCTTCCCCACAGCAGTGCAGCTTCCCCACTGCAAAGCAGCTTCCCAAGAGCAAAGAAGCGTCCCTAAAGCAGAGCAGTTTCCCCACAGCAAAGCAGCTTCCCCGGGGTTGAGCACATTCCCCACAGTGGAGTAGCTTCATCACGGCAGAACAGCTTCCCCACAGCAGTCCTGCTTCCCCAAAGCAGTGCAGCTTCCCCAGAGCAAAGCAGCTTCCCTAAAGCAGAGCAGTTTCCCCACAGCAGAGCAGCTTCCCCACAGCAAAGCAGCTTCCCCAAGGTTGAGCAGTTTCCCCACAGTGGAGCAGCTTCCCCAAAGCAAAGCACTATCTCCACAGCAAAGCATCTTCCACACCGCGGAGCAGCATCTCCACAGCAGAGCAGCATTCCCCCAGCGGAGCAACTTCCTCACAGCATTGTAGCTTCCCCACAGCAAAGCAGTGCCCATACAGCAGAGCAGCTTCACCACGGCAGAGCAGCTTCCCCACAGCAAAGCAGCATCCGCACAGCTGAGCAGCTTCCCCACAGTGGTGCAGCTTGCACAAAGCAAAAAAGCACTCCCACAGCAAGGAAGCTTCCTCACACCAAAGCTGCATCCCTATAGCAATGCATCTTCCCCACAGCGGAGCAGCTTCCCCACAGCAGAGCTGCATTCCCACAGCGGAGCAAGTTCCTCACAGCATTGTAGCTTCCCCACAGCAAAGCAGGGCCCATACAGCAGAGCAGATTCCCACAGCAGAGTAGTTTCCCCACAGCAGGACAGCTTCCCCTTTGCAAAGTAGCTTCCCCACAGCAAAGCAGCTTCCCCACAGCAAAGCAGCTTCCCCATAGCAGAGCAGTTTCCCCACAGTGGAGCAACTTCCCCAAAACAAAGCAGTTTCCCCAAAGAAGAGCAGCTTCCCCACAGAAGAGCTGCTTCCCCACAGCAAAGCAGCTTCCCCACAATTTAACAGCTTCTCCACTCCAGAGCTGCTTCCCAACAGTGGAGCAGCTTCCCCACTGCAAAGTAGCTTCCCCACAGCAAAGCAGCTTCCCCACAGCAATGCAGCTTCCCCACTGCAGAGCAGTTTCCAAACAGCAGAACAGCGTCCCAAGAGTGGAGCAGCTTTCCCACAGCGGAGCAGCTTCCCCACAGCAAGGCAGATTCGTCACAGCAAAGCAGCATCCCTATAGCAAAACATTTTCACCACAGCGGAGCAGCATCCCCACAGCAGAGAAGTTTCCTCACAGCAAAGCAGCTTCCCCACAGCAAAGCAGGGACCCACAGCGGAGCAGCACCCATAGAGATGAGTAGCTTCCCCAAAGTGGAGCAGCATCCCCACAGCAAAGCAGCTTCCCCACAGTGGAGCAGCTTCGCAACAGTAGAACAAAGTCCCCACAGTGAGCAACAGCCTCACAGCGGAGCAGCTTCCCCAGAGCAAAGCAGCTTCCCCACAGCGGAGCAGCATTCCCACAGCGGAGCAGCTTCCCTACAGCAGAGCAGCTACCCCACAGCAAAGCAGCATCCCCAGGTGGAACGGCTTCCCCACAGGAGAGCAGCTTCCCCACAGCAGAGCAGCATCCCCACAGCAGAGAAGCTTCCCCACAGTGCATCAGCTTCCCCACAGCAAAGCAGCTTCCAACAGCAAACAGATTCCCCACAGTGGAGCAGCTTCCCCACAGCAAAGCAACTTCCCCACAATTTAACAGCTTCCCCACAGCAAACCAGCTTCCCCAGAGCGGAGCAGCTTCCAATAGCAAAGCAGCTTCCATGTAGCAAAACAACTTCCCCACAGTGGAGCAGCTTCCCCACAATGGATCAGCTTCTCCACAGCAGAGCTGCTTCCCCACAGCGGAGCAGCTAACGCTCTGCAAATTAGCTTCCCCGCAGCAAAGCTGCTTCCCCACAGCGGAGCAGTTTCCCCACAGCAAAGAACCTTCCCTAGATTGGAGCACCTTCCCCACAGCAAAGCAGCTGCTCCACAGCAAGGCAGCTTCATCACACCGGAGCAGCATGCCTACAGCAAAGCATCTTTCCCACAGCGGAGCAGCATTCCCACAGCAGAGCAGCATTCCCACAGCGGAGCAACTTCCTCACAGCAATGTAGCTTCCCCACAGCAAAGTAGGGCCCATACAGCAGAGCAGCTTCCCACAGCAGAGTAGTTTCCCCACAGCAGGACAGCTTTCCCACTGCAAAGTAGCTTCCCCACAGCAAAGCAGCTTCCCCACAGCAAAGCTGCTTCCCCATAGCAGAGCAGTTCCCCACAGTGGAGCAGCTTCCCCACAACAAAGCAGTGTCCTCAAAGCAGAGCAGCATCCCTATAGCAAAGCATTTTCACCACAGCAGAGCAGCATCCCCACAGCAGAGCAGCATCCTCACAGCGGAGCAGTTTCATCACAGCAAAGCAGCTTCCCCACAGCAAAGCAGGGTCCCCACAGCGGAGCAGCACCCCTAGAGAAGAACAGCTTCCACACTGTGGAGCAGCATCTCCACAGCCAAGCAGCTTCACCACAGCGGAGCAGCTTCGCAACAGTGGAGCAAAGTCCCCACATGGGAGCAACAGCCTCTTAGCGGAACAGCTTCCCCCGAGCAAAGTAGCTTCCACACAGCGGAGCAGCATTCCCACAGTGGAGCAGATTCCCTACAGCGGAGCAGCTTCCCCACAGCAAAGCAACGTCCATACAGCAAAGCACCTTTCCCCACAGTGGACAATCTTCCCCACAGCAAAGCAGCTTCCCCATAGCAAAGCAGCTTCCATGTAGCAAAACAGCTTCCCCACAGTGGAGCAGCTCCCCCACAATGGATCAGCTTCCCCACAGCAGAGCTGCTTCCCCACAGCGGAGCAGCTTACGCACTGCAAATTAGCTTCCCCGCAGCAAAGCTGCTTCCCCACAGCGGAGCAGTTTCCCCACAGCAAAGCACCTTCCCCACAGTGGAGCAGCTTCCCCACAGCAAAGCAGCTTCCCCACAGCAAAGCAGCTTCCCTGCTGTGGTGCAGCTTCCCCACAGCAAAGCAGCTTCTCCTCAGCAAGGCAGCTTCCTCACACCAGAGCAGCATCCCTACAGCAAAGCATCTTCCCCACAGCGGAGCAGCATTCCCACAGCGGAGCAACTTCCTCACAGCAATATAGCTTCCCCCCAGCAAAGCAGGGCCCATACAACAGAGCAGCTTCCCACAGCAGAGTAGTTTCCCCACAGCAGGACAGCTTCCCAACTGCAAAGTAGCTTCCCCAGAGCGGAGCAGCTTCCCCATAGCAAAGCAGCTTCCATGTAGCAAAACAGCTTCCCCACAGTAGAGCAGCTTCCCCACAATGGATCAGCTTCTCCACAGCAGAGCTGCTTCCCCACAGCGGAGCAGCTTACGCACTGCAAATTAGATTCCCCGCAGCAAAGCTGCTTCCCCACAGCGGAGCAGTTTCCCCACAGCAAAGCACCTTCCCCACAGTGGAGCCGCTCAGTGGAGCAGCTTCCCCACAGCAAAGCAGCTTCCCCACAGCAAAACAGCTTCTCCACAGCAAGGCAGCTTCCTCACACCGGAGCAGCATCCCTACAGCAAAGCATCTTCCCCACAGCGGAGCAGCATTCCCACAGCAGAGCAGCATTCCCGCAGCGGAGCAACTTCCTCACAGCAATGTAGCTTCCCCACAAAAAAACAGTGCCCATACAGCAGAGCAGCTTCACCACGGCAGAGCAGCTTCCCCACAGCAAAGCAGCATCCGCACAGCTGAGCAGCTTCCCCACAGTGGTGCAGCTTCCACAAAGCAAAGCAGCAGTCCCACAAGAAGGCAGCTTCCTCACACCGAAGCAGCATCCCTACAGCATAGCATCTTCTCCACAGCGGAACAGCTTCCCCACAGCAGAGCTGCATTCCCACAGCGGAGCAGCTTACGCACTGCAAATTAGCTTCCCCAAAGCAAAGCTGCTTCCCCACAGCGGAGCAGTTTCCCCACAGCAAAGCACCTTCCCCACAGTGGAGCAGCTCAGTGGAGCAGCTTCCCCACAGCAAAGCAGCTTCCCCACAGCAAAGCAGCTACCCTGCTGTGGTGCAGCTTCCCCACAGCAAAGCAGCTTCTCCTCAGCAAGGCAGCTTCCTCACACCGGAGCAGCATCCCTACAGCAAAACATCTTCCCCACAGCGGAGCAGCATTCCCACAGCAGAGCAGCATTCCCACAGCGGAGCAACTTCCTCACAGCAATATAGCTTCCCCCCAGCAAAGCAGGGCCCATACAACAGAGCAGCTTCCCACAACAGAGTAGTTTCCCCAGAGCGGAGCAGCTTCCCCATAGCAAAGCAGCTTCCATGTAGCAAAACAGCTTCCCCACAGTAGAGCAGCTTCCCCACAATGGATCAGCTTCTCCACAGCAGAGCTGCTTCCCCACAGCGGAGCAGCTTACGCACTGCAAATTAGATTCCCCGCAGCAAAGCTGCTTCCCCACAGCGGAGCAGTTTCCCCACAGCAAAGCACCTTCCTCACAGTGGAGCAGCTCAGTGGAGCAGCTTCCTCACAGCAAAGCAGCTTCCCCACAGCAAAGCAGCTTCCCTGCTGTGGAGCAGCTTCCCCACAGCAAAACAGCTTCTCCACAGCAAGGCAGCTTCCTCACACCGGAGCAGCATCCCTACAGCAAAGCATCTTCCCCACAGCGGAGCAGCATTCCCACAGCAGAGCAGCATTCCCGCAGTGGAGCAACTTCCTCACAGCAATGTAGCTTCCCCACAAAAAAGCAGTGCCCATACAGCAGAGCAGCTTCACCATGGCAGAGCAGCTTCCCCACAGCAAAGCAGCATCCGCACAGCTGAGCAGCTTCCCCACAGTGGTGCAGCTTCCACAAAGCAAAGCAGCAGTCCCACAAGAAGGCAGCTTCCTCACACCGAAGCAGCATCCCTACAGCAAAGCATCTTCTCCACAGCGGAGCAGCTTCCCCACAGCAGAGCTGCATTCCCACAGCGGAGCAGCTTACGCACTGCAAATTAGCTTCCACACAGCAAAGCTGCTTCCCCACAGCGGAGCAGTTTCCCCACAGCAAAGCAGCTTCCCCACAGTGGAGCAGCTTCCCCACAGCAAAGCAGCTTCCCTGCTGTGGAGCAGCTTCCCTACAGCAAAGCAGCTTCTCCACAGCAAGGCAGCTACCTCACACTGGAGCAGCATCCCTACAGCAAAGCATCTTCCCCACAGCGGAGCAGCATTCCCACAGCAGAGCAGCATTACCACAGCGGAGCAACTTCCTCACAGCAATGTAGCTTCCCCACAAAAAAACAGTGCCCATACAGCAGAGCAGCTTCACCACGGCAGAGCAGCTTCCCCACAGCAAAGAAGCATCCGCACAGCTGAGCAGCTTCCCCACAGTGGTGCAGCTTCCACAAAGCAAAGCAGCACTCCCACAAGAAGGCAGCTTCCTCACACCAAAGCAGCATCCCTACAGCAAAGCATCTTCTCCTCAGCGGAGCAGCTTCCCCACAGCAGATCTGCATTCCCACAGCGGAGCAGCTTAAGCACTGCAAATTAGCTTCCACACAGCAAAGCAGCTTCCCCACAGCAAAGCAGCTTCCCTGCTGTGGAGCAGCTTCCCCACAGCAAAGCAGCTTCTCCACAGCAAGGAAGCTTCCTCACACCGGAGCAGCATCCCTACAGCAAAGCATCTTCCCCACAGTGGAGCAGCATTCCCACAGCAGAGCAGCATTACCACAGTGGAGCAACTTCCTCACAGCAATGTAGCTTCCCCAATGCAAAGCAGGGCCCATACAGCAGAGCAGCTTCCCACAGCAGAGTACTTTCCCCACAGCAGGACAGCTTCCCCACTGCAAAGTAGCTTCACCACAGCAAAGCAGCTTCCCCACAGCAAAGCAGCTTCCCCATAGCAGAGCAGTTTCCCCACAGTGGAGCAGCTTCCCCACAACAAAGCAGTGTCCCCAAGCAGAGCAGCATCCCTATGGCAATGCATTTTCACCACAGCAGAGCAGCATCCCCACAGCAGAGCAGCATCCTCACAGCGGAGCAGTTTCATCACAGCAAAGCAGCTTCCCCACAGCAAAGCGGGGTCCCCACAGCGGAGCAGCACGCCTAGAGAAGAGCAGCTTCACAACAGTGGAGCAGCATCTCCACAGCAAAGCAGCTTCCCCACAGCGGAGCAGCTTCACAGCAGTGGAGCAAAGTCCCCACATGGGAGCAACAGCCTCCTAGCGGAACAGCTTCCCCAGAGCAAAGCAGCTTCCCCACAGCCGAGCAGCATTCCCACAGTGGAGCAGCTTCCCTACAGCGGAGCAGCTTCCCCACAGCAAAGCAATGTCCATACAGCAAAGCACCTTTCCCCACTGTGGACCATCTCCCCCACAGCAAAGCATGTTCCCCACGGCAAAGCAGCTTCCCCAGAGTTGAGCAGCATCCCCACGGCAGAGCAACTTCCCCATATCAAAGCAGCTTCCCCACAGTGGATCAGCTTCACCACAGCAGAGCTGCTACCCCACAGCAAAGCAGCATCCCCAGGTGGAACGGCTTCCCCACAGGAGAGCAGCTTACCCACAGCAGAGCAGCATCCCCACAGCAGAGAAGCTTCCCCACAGTGCATCAGCTTCCCCACAGCAAAGCAGCTTCCAACAGCAAACAGATTCCCCACAGTGGAGCAGCTTCCCCACAGCAAAGCAACTTCCCCACAATTTAACAGCTTCCCCACAGCAAACCAGCTTCCCCAGAGCGGAGCAGCTTCCAATAGCAAAGCAGCTTCCATGTAGCAAAACAGCTTCCCCACAGTGGAGCAGCTTCCCCACAATGGATCAGCTTCTCCACAGCAGAGCTGCTTCCCCACAGCAGAGCAGCTTACACACTGCAAATTAGCTTCCCCGCAGCAAAGCTGCTTCCCCAAAGCGGAGCAGTTTCCCCACAGCAAAGCACCTTCCCTAGAGTGGAGCAGCTTCCCCACAGCAAAGCAGCTTCCCCACAGCAAAGCAGCTTCCCTGCTGTGGAGCAGCTTCCCCACAGCAAAGCAGCTTCTCCACAGCAAGGCAGCTTCCTCACACTGGAGCAGCATGCCTACAGCAAAGCATCTTTCCCACAGCGGAGAAGCATTCCCACAGCAGAGCAGCATTCCCACAGCGGAGCAACTTCCTCACAGCAATGTAGCTTCCCCACAGCAAAGTAGGGCCCATACAGCAGAGCAGCTTCCCACAGCAGAGTAGTTTCCCCACAGCAGGACAGCTTCCCCACTGCAAAGTAGCTTCCCACAGCAAAGCAGCTTCCCCACAGCAAAGCTGCTTCCCCATAGCAGAGCAGTTCCCCACAGTGGAGCAGCTTCCCCACAACAAAGCAGTGTCCTCAAAGCAGAGCAGCATCCCTATAGCAAAGCATTTTCACCACAGCAGAGCAGCATCCCCACAGCAGAGCAGCATCCTCACAGCGGAGCAGTTTCATCACAGCAAAGCAGCTTCCCCACAGCAAAGCAGGGTCCTCACAGCGGAGCAGCACCCCTAGAGAAGAAAAGCTTCCACACTGTGGAGCAGCATCTCCACAGCCAAGCAGCTTCCCCACAGCGGAGCAGCTTCGCAACAGTGGAGCAAAGTCCCCACATGGGAGAAACAGCCTCTTAGCGGAACAGCTTCCCCCGAGCAAAGTAGCTTCCACACAGCGGAGCAGCATTCCCACAGTGGAGCAGATTCCCTACAGCGGAGCAGCTTCCCCACAGCAAAGCAACGTCCATACAGCAAAGCACCTTTCCCCACAGTGGACCATCTTCCAACAGCAAAGCAGCTTCCCCATAGCAAAGCAGCTTCCATGTAGCAAAACAGCTCCCCACAGTGGAGCAGCTTCCCCACAATGGATCAGCTTACCCACAGCAGAGCTGCTTCCCCACAGCGGAGCAGCTTACGCACTGCAAATTAGCTTCCCCGCAGGAAAGATGCTTCCCCACAGCGGAGCAGTTTCCCTGCTGTGGTGCAGCTTCCCCACAGCAAAGCAGCTTCTCCTCAGCAAGGCAGCTTCCTCACACCGGAGCAGCATCCCTACAGCAAAGCATCTTCCCCACAGCGGAGCAGCATTCCCACAGCAGAGCAGCATTCCCACAGCGGAGCAACTTCCTCACAGCAATATAGCTTCACCCCAGCAAAGCAGGGCCCATACAACAGAGCAGCTTCCCACAGCAGAGTAGTTTCCCCACAGCAGGACAGCTTCCCCACTGCAAAGTACCTTCCCCAGAGCGGAGCAGCTTCCCCATAGCAAAGCAGCTTCCATGTAGCAAAACAGCTTCCCCACAGTAGAGCAGCTTCCCCACAATGGATCAGCTTCTCCACAGCAGAGCTGCTTCCCCACAGCGGAGCAGCTTACGCACTGCAAATTAGATTCCCCGCAGCAAAGCTGCTTCCCCACAGCGGAGCAGTTTCCCCACAGCAAAGCACCTTCCCCACAGTGGAGCAGCTCAGTGGAGCAGCTTCCCCACAGCAAAGCAGCTTCCCCACAGCAAAGCAGCTTCCCTGCTGTGGAGCAGCTTCCCCACAGCAAAACAGCTTCTCCACAGCAAGGCAACTTCCTCACACCGGAGCAGCATCCCTACAGCAAAGCATCGTCCATACAGCAAAGCACCTTTCCCCACAGTGGACCATCTTCCCCACAGCAAAGCATCTTCCCCATAGCAAAGTAGCTTCCATGTAGCAAAACAGCTCCCCACAGTGGAGCAGCTTCCCCACAATGGATCAGCTTCCCCACAGCCGAGCTGCTTCCCCACAGCGGAGCAGCTTACGCACTGCAAATTAGCTTCCCCGCAGCAAATCTGCTTCCCCACAGCGGAGCAGTTTCCCCACAGCAAAGCACCTTCCCCACAGTGGAGCAGCTTCCCCACAGCAAAGCAGCTTCCCTGCTGTGATGCAGCTTCCCCACAGCAAAGCAGCTTCTCCTCAGCAAGGCAGCTTCCTCACACCGGAGCAGCATCCCTACAGCAAAGCATCTTCCCAACAGCGGAGCAGCATTCCCACAGCAGAGCAGCATTCCCACAGCGGAGCAACTTCCTCACAGCAATATAGCTTCCCCCCCAGCAAAGCAGGGCCCATACAACAGAGCAGCTTCCCACAGCAGAGTAGTTTCCCCACAGCAGGACAGCTTCCCCACTGCAAAGTAGCTTCCCCAGAGCGGAGCAGCTTCCCCATAGCAAAGCAGCTTCCATGTAGCAAAACAGCTTCCCCACAGTAGAACAGCTTCCCCACAATGGATCAGCTTCTCCACAGCAGAGCTGCTTCCCCACAGCGGAGCAGCTTACGCACTGCAAATTAGATTCCCCGCAGCAAAGCTGCTTCCCCACAGCGGAGCAGTTTCCCCACAGCAAAGCACCTTCCCCACAGTGGAGCAGCTCAGTGGAGCAGCTTCCCCACAGCAAAGCAGCTTCCCCACAGCAAAGCAGCTTCCCTGCTGTGGAGCAGCTTCACCACAGCAAAACAGCTTCTCCACAGCAAGGCAGCTTCCTCACACCGGAGCAGCATTCCCACAGCAGAGCAGCATTCCCACATGGGAGCAACTTCCTCACAGCAATGTAGCTTCCCCACAAAAAAACAGTGCCCATACAGCAGAACAGCTTCACCACGGCAGAGCAGCTTCCCCACAGCAAAGCAGCATCCGCACAGCTGAGCAGCTTCCCCACAGTGGTGCAGCTTCCACAAAGCAAAGCAGCAGTCCCACAAGAAGGCAGCTTCCTCACACCGAAGCAGCATCCCTACAGCAAAGCATCTTCTCCACAGCGGAGCAGCTTCCCCACAGCAGAGCTGCATTCCCACAGCGGAGCAGCTTACCCACAGCAAAGCACCTTTCCCACAGTGGAGCAGCTTCCCCACAGCAAAGCAGCTTCCCAACAGCAAAGCAGCTTCCCTGCTGTGGAGCAGCTTCCCCACAGCAAAGCAGCTTCTCCACAGCAAGGCAGCTTCCTCACACCGGAGCAGCATCCCTACAGCAAAGCATCTTCCCCACAGCGGAGCAGCATTCCCACAGCAGAGCAGCATTACCACAGCGGAGCAACTTGCTCACAGCAATGTAGCTTGCCCACAGCAAAGCAGGGCCCTTACAGCAGAGCAGCTTCCCACAGCAGAGTACTTTCCCCACAGCAGGACAGCTTCCCCACTGCAAAGTAGCTTCACCACAGCAAAGCAGCTTCCCCACAGCAAAGCAGCTTCCCCATAGCAGAGCAGTTTCCCCACAGTGGAGCAGCTTCCCCACAACAAAGCAGTGTCCCCACAGCGGAGCAGCACCCCTAGAGAAGAACAGCTTCCACACTGTGGAGCAGCATCTCCACAGCCAAGCAGCTTCCCCACAGCGGAGCAGCTTCGCAACAGTGGAGCAAAGTCCCAACATGGGAGCAACAGCCTGTTAGCGGAACAGCTTCCCCCGAGCAAAGTAGCTTCCACACAGCGGAGCAGCTTTCCCACAGTGGAGCAGATTCCCTACAGCGGAGCAGCTTCCCCACAGCAAAGCAACGTCCATACAGCAAAGCACCTTTCCCCACAGTGGACCATCTTCCCCACAGCAAAGCAGCTTCCCCATAGCAAAGCAGCTTCCATGTAGCAAAACAGCTCCCCACAGTGGAGCAGCTTCCCCACAATGGATCAGCTTCTACACAGCAGAGCTGCTTCCCTACAGCGGAGCAGCTTACGCACTGCAAATTAGCTTCCCCGCAGCAAAGCTGCATCCCCACAGCGGAGCAGTTTCCCCACAGCAAAGCACCTTCCCCACAGTGGAGCAGCTTCCCCACAGCAAAGCAGCTTCCCCACAGCAAAGCAGCTTCCCTGCTGTGGAGCAGCTTCCCCACAGCAAAACAGCTTCTCCACAGCAAGGCAGCTTCCTCACACCGGAGCAGCATCCCTACAGCAAAGCATCTTCCCCACAGCGGAGCAGCATTCCCACAGCAGAGCAGCATTCTCGCAGCGGAGCAACTTCCTCACAGCAATGTAGCTTCCCCACAAAAAAACAGTGCCCATACAGCAGAGCAGCTTCACCACGGCAGAGCAGCTGCCCCACAGCAAAGCAGCATCCGCACAGCTGAGCAGCTACCCCACAGTGGTGCAGCTTCCACAAAGCAAAGCAGCAGTCCCACAAGAAGGCAGCTTCCTCACACCGAAGCAGCATCTCTACAGCAAAGCATTTTCTCCACAGCGGAGCAGCTTCCCCACAGCAGAGCTGCATTCCCACAGCGGAGCAGCTTACACACTGCAAATTAGCTTCCCCACAGCAAAGCAGCTTCCCCACAGCAAAGCAGCTTCCCTGCTGTGGAGCAGCTTCCCCACAGCAAAGTAGCTTCTCCACAGCAAGGCAGCTTCCTCACACCGGAGCAGCATCACTACAGCAAAGCATCTTCCCCACAGTGGAGCAGCATTCCCACAGCAGAGCAGCATTACCACAGCGGAGCAACTTGCTCACAGCAATGTAGCTTCCCCACAGCAAAGCAGGGCCCATACAGCAGAGCGGCTTCCCACAGCAGAGTACTATCCCCACAGCAGGACAGCTTCCCCACTGCAAAGTAGCTTCACCACAGCAAAGCAGCTTCCCCCCGGCAAAGCAGCTTCCCCATAGCAGAGCAGTTTCCCAAAAGTGGAGCAGCTTCCCCACAACAAAGCAGTGTCCCCAAAGCAGTGCAGCATCCCTATAGCAAAGCATTTTCACCACAGCAGAGCAGCATCCCCACAGCAGAGCAGCATCCTCACAGCGGAGCAGTTTCATCACAGCAAAGCAGCTTCCCCACAGCAAAGCAGGGTCCCCACAGCGGAGCAGCACGCCTAGAGAAGAGCAGCTTCACAACAGTGGAGCAGCACCTCCACAGCAAAGCAGCTTCCCCACAGCGGAGCAGCTTCACAGCAGTGGAGCAAAGTCCCCACATGGGAGCAACAGACTCCTAGCGGAACAGCTTCCCCAGAGCAAAGCAGCTTCCCCACAGCCGAGCAGCATTCCCACAGTGGAGCAGCTTCCCTACAGCGGAGCAGCTTCCCCACAGCAAAGCAATGTCCATACAGCAAAGCACCTTTCCCCACAGTGGACCATCTCCCCCACAGCAAAGCAGCTTCCCCACGGCAAAGCAGCTTCCCCAGAGTTGAGCAGCATCCCCACGGCAGAGCAACTTTCCCATATCAAAGCAGCTTCCCCACAGTGGATCAGCTTCACCACAGCAGAGCAGCTACCCCACAGCAAAGCAGCATCCCCAGGTGGAACGGCTTCCCCACAGGAGAGCAGCTTCCCCACAGCAGAGCAGCATCCCCACAGCAGAGAAGCTTCCCCACAGTGCATCAGCTTCCAACAGCAAACAGATTCCCCACAGTGGAGCAGCTTCCCCACAGCAAAGCAACTTCCCCACAATTTAACAGCTTCCCCACAGCAAACCAGCTTCCCCAGAGCGGAGCAGCATCCAATAGCAAAGCAGCTTCCGTGTAGCAAAACAGCACCCCCACAGTGGAGCAGCTTCCCCACAATGGATCAGCTTCTCCACAGCAGAGCTGCTTCCCCACAGCAGAGCAGCTTACACACTGCAAATTAGCTTCCCCGCAGCAAAGCTGCTTCCCCAAATCGGAGCAGTTTCCCCACAGCAAAGCACCTTCCCTAGAGTGGAGCAGCTTCCCCACAGCAAAGCAGCTTCCCCACAGCAAAGCAGCTTCCCTGCTGTGGAGCAGCTTCCCCACAGCAAAGCAGCTTCTCCACAGCAAGGCAGCTTCCTCAAACCGGAGCAGCATGCCTACAGCAAAGCATCTTTCCCACAGCGGAGCAGCATTCCCACAGCAGAGCAGCATTCCCACAGCGGAGCAACTTCCTCACAGCAATGTAGCTTCCCCACAGCAAAGTAGGGCCCATACAGCAGAGCAGCTTCCCACAGCAGAGTAGTTTCCCCACAGCAGGACAGCTTCCCCACCGCAAAGTAGCTTCCCCACAGCAAAGCAGCTTCCCCACAGCAAAGCTGCTTCCCCATAGCAGAGCAGTTCCCCACAGTGGAGCAGATTCCCCACAACAAAGCAGTGTCCTCAAAGCAGAGCAGCATCCCTATAGCAAAGCATTTTCACCACAGCAGAGCAGCATCCCCACAGCAGAGCAGCATCCTCACAGCGGAGCAGTTTCATCACAGCAAAGCAGCTTCCCCACAGCAAAGCAGGGTCCCCACAGCGGAGCAGCACCCCTAGAGAAGAACAGCTTCCACACTGTGGAGCAGCATCTCCACAGCCAAGCAGCTTCCCCACAGCGGAGCAGCTTCGCAACAGTGGAGCAAAGACCCACATGGGAGCAACAGCCTCTTAGCGGAACAGCTTCCCCCGAGCAAAGTAGCTTCCACACAGCGGAGCAGCATTCCCACAGTGGAGCAGATTCCCTACAGCGGAGCAGCTTCCCCACAGCAAAGCAACGTCCATAAAGCAAAGCACCTTTCCCCACAGTGGACCATCTTCCCCACAGCAAAGCAGCTTCCCCATAGCAAAGCAGCTTCCATGTAGCAAAACAGCTCCCCACAGTGGAGCAGCTTCCCCACAATGGATCAGCTTCCCCACAGCAGAGCTGCTTCCCCGCAGCGGAGCAGTTTCCCCACAGCAAAGCACCTTCCCCACAGTGGAGCAGATTCCCCACAGCAAAGCAGCTTCCCCACAGCAAAGCAGCTTCCCTGCTGTGGTGTAGCTTCCCCACAGCAAAGCAGCTTCTCCTCAGAAAGGCAGCTTCCTCACACCGGAGCAGCATCCCTACAGCAAAGCATCTTCCCAACAGCGGAGCAGCATTCCCACAGCAGAGCAGCATTCCCACAGCGGAGCAACTTCCTCACAGCAATATAGCTTCCCCCCAGCAAAGCAGGGCCCATACAACAGAGCAGCTTCCCACAGCAGAGTAATTTCCCCACAGCAGGACAGCTTCCCCACTGCAAAGTAGCTTCCCCAGAGCGGAGCAGCTTCCCCATAGCAAAGCAGCTTCCATGTAGCAAAACAGCTTCTCCACAGTAGAGCAGCTTCCCCACAATGGATCAGCTTCTCCACAGCAGAGCTGCTTCCCCACAGCGGAGCAGCTTACGCACTGCAAATTAGATTCCCCACAGCAAAGCTGCTTCACCACAGCGGAGCAGTTTCCCCACAGCAAAGCACCTTCCCCACAGTGGAGCAGCTCAGTGGAGCAGCTTCCCCACAGCAAAGCAGCTTCCCCACAGCAAAGCAGCTTCCCTGCTGTGGATCAGCTTCCCCACAGCAAAACAGCTTCTCCACAGCAAGGCAGCTTCCTCACACCGGATCAGCATCCCTACAGCAAAGCATCTTCCCCACAGCGGAGCAGCATTCCCACAGCAGAGCAGCATTCCCGCAGCGGAGCAACTTCCTCACAGCCATGTAGCTTCCCCACAAAAAAACAGTGCCCATACAGCAGAGCAGCTCCACCACGGCAGAGCAGCTTCCCCACAGCAAAGCAGCATCCGCACAGCTGAGCAGCTTCCCCACAGTGGTGCAGCTTCCACAAAGCAAAGCAGCAGTCCCACAAGAAGGCAGCTTCCTCACACCGAAGCAGCATCCCTACAGCAAAGCATCTTCTCCACAGCGGAGCAGCTTCCCCACAGAAGAGCTGCATTCCCACAGCGGAGCAGTTTCCCCACAGCAAAGCACCTTCCCCACAGTGGAGCAGCTTCCCCACAGCAAAGCAGCTTACCCACAGCAAAGCAGCTTCCCTGCTGTGGAGCAGCTTCCCCACAGCAAAGCAGCTTCTCCACAACAAGGCAGCTTCCTCACACCGGTGCAGCATCCCTACAGCAAAGCATCTTCCCCACAGCGGAGCAGCATTCCCACAGCAGAGCAGCATTACCACAGCGGAGCAACTTGCTCACAGCAATGTAGCTTCCCCACAGCAAAGCAGGGCCCATACAGCAGAGCAGCTTCCCACAGCAGAGTACTTTCCCCACAGCAGGACAGCTTCCCCACTACAAAGTAGCTTCACCACAGCAAAGCAGCTTCCCCACAGCAAAGCAGCTTCCCCATAGCAGAGCAGTTTCCCCACAGTGGAGCAGCTTCCCCACAACAAAGCAGTGTCCCCAAAGCAGAGCAGCATCCCTATAGCAAAGCATTTTCACCACAGCAGAGCAGCATCCCCACAGCAGAGCAGCATCCTCACAGCAGAGCAGTTTCATCACAGCAAAGCAGCTTCCCCACAGCAAAGCAGGGTCCCCACAGCGGAGCAGCACGCCTAGAGAAGAGCAGCTTCACCACAGTGGAGCAGCATCTCCACAGCAAAGCAGCTTCCCCACAGCCGAGCAGCTTCACAGCAGTGGAGCAAAGTCCCCACATGGGAGCAACAGCCTCCTAGCGGAACAGCTTCCCCAGAGCAAAGCAGCTTCCCCACAGCCGAGCAGCATTCCCACAGTGGAGCAGCTTCCCTACAGCGGAGCAGCTTCCCCAAAGCAAAGCAATGTCCATACAGCAAAGCACCTTTCCCCACTGTGGACCATCTCCCCCACAGCAAAGCACCTTACCCACAGTGGAGCAGCTCAGTGGAGCAGCTTCCCCACAGCAAAGCAGCTTCCCCACAGCAAAGCAGCTTCCCTGCTGTGGAGCAGCTTCCCCACAGCAAAACAGCTTCTCCACAGCAAGGCAGCTTGCTCACACCGGAGCAGCATCCCTACAGCAAAGTATCTTCCCCACAGCGGGGCAGCATTCCCACAGCAGAGCAGCATTCCCGCAGCGGAGCAACTTCCTCACAGCCATGTAGCTTCCCCACAAAAAAACAGTGCCCATACAGCAGAGCAGCTCCACCACGGCAGAGCAGCTTCCCCACAGCAAAGCAGCATCTGCACAGCTGAGCAGCTTCCCCACAGTGGTGCAGCTTCCACAAAGCAAAGCAGCAGTCCCACAAGAAGGCAGCTTCCTCATACCGAAGAAGCATCCCTACAGCAAAGCATCTTCTCCACAGCGGAGCAGCTTCCCCACAGAGAGCTGCATTCCCACAGCGGAGCAGTTTCCCCACAGCAAAGCACCTTCCCCACAGTGGAGCAGCTTCCCCGCAGCAAAGCAGCTTCCCCACAGCAAAGCAGCTTCCCTGCTGTGGAGCAGCTTCCCCACAGCAAAGCAGCTTCTCCACAGCAAGGCAGCTTCCTCACACCGGAGCAGAATCCCTATAGCAAAGCATCTTCCCCACAGCGGAGCAGCATTCCCACAGCAGAGCAGCATTACCACAGCGGAGCAACTTTCTCACAGCAATGTAGCTTCCCCACAGCAAAGCAGGGCCCATACAGCAGAGCAGCTTCCCACAGCAGAGTACTTTCCCCACAGCAGGACAGCTTCCCCACTGCAAAGTAGCTTCACCACAGCAAAGCAGCTTCCCCACAGCAAAGCAGCTTCCCCATAGCAGAGCAGTTTCCCCACAGTGGAGCAGCTTCCCCACAACAAAGCAGTGTCCCCAAAGCAGAGCAGCATCCCTATAGCAAAGCATTTTCACCACAGCGGAGCAGCATCCCCACACCAGAGCAGCATCCTCACAGCAGAGCAGTTTCATCACAGCAAAGCAGCTTCCCCACAGCAAAGCAGGGTCCCCACAGCGGAGCAGCAGCCCTAGAGAAGAACAGCTTCCACACTGTGGAGCAGCATCTCCACAGCCAAGCAGCTTCCCCACAGCGGAGCAGCTTCGCAACAGTGGAGCAAAGTCCCCACATGGGAGCAACAGCCTCTTAGCGGAACAGCTTCCCCCGAGCAAAGTAGCTTCCATACAGCGGAGCAGCATTCCCACAGTGGAGCAGATTCCCTACAGCGGAGCAGCTTCCCCACAGCAAAGCAACGTCCATACAGCAAAGCACCTTTCCCCACAGTGGACCATCTTCCCCACAGCAAAGCAGCTTCCCCATAGCAAAGCAGCTTCCATGTAGCAAAACAGCTCCCCACAGTGGAGCAGCTTCCCCACAATGGATCAGCTTCCCCACAGCAGAGCTGCTTCCCCACAGCGGAGCAGCTTACGCACTGCAAATTAGCTTCCCCGCAGCAAACCTGCTTCCCCACAGCGGAGCAGTTTCCACACAGCAAAGCACCTTCCCCACAGTGGAGCAGCTTCCCCAGAGCAAAGCAGCTTCCCCACAGCAAAGCAGCTTCCCTGCTGTGGAGCAGCTTCCCCACAGCAAAGCAGCTTCTCCACAACAAGGCAGCTTCCTCACACCGGAGCAGCATCCCTACAGCAAAGCATCTTCCCCACAGCGGAGCAGCATTCCCACAGCAGAGCAGCATTACCACAGCGGAGCAACTTGCTCACAGCAATGTAGCTTCCCCACAGCAAAGCAGGGCCCATACAGCAGAGCAGCTTCCCACAGCAGAGTACATTCCCCACAGCAGGACAGCTTCCCCACTGCAAAGTAGCTTCACCACAGCAAAGCAGCTTCCCCACAGCAAAGCAGCTTCCCCATAGCAGAGCAGTTTCCCCACAGTGGAGCAGCTTCCCCACAACAAAGCAGTGTCCCCAAAGCAGAGCAGCATCCCTATAGCAAAGCATTTTCACCACAGCAGAGCAGCATCCCCACAGCAGAGAAGCATCCTCACAGCGGAGCAGTTTCATCACAGCAAAGCAGCTTCCCCACAGCAAAGCAGGGAACCAACAGCGGAGTAGCACGCCTAGAGAAGAGCAGCTTCACAACAGTGGAGCAGCATCTCCACAGCAAAGCAGATTCCCCACAGCGGAGCAGCTTCACAGCAGTGGAGCAAAGTCCCCACATGGGAGCAACAGCCTCCTAGCGGAACAGCTTCCCCAGAGCAAAGCAGCTTCCCCACAGCCGAGCAGCATTCCCACAGTGGAGCAGCTTCCCTACAGCGGAGCAGCTTCCCCACAGCAAAGCAATGTCCATACAGCAAAGCACCTTTCCCCACAGTGGACCATCTCCCCCACAGCAAAGCAGCTTCCCCACGGCAAAGCCGCTTCCCCAGAGTTGAGCAGCATCCCCACGGCAGAGCAACTTCCCCATATCAAAGCAGCTTCCCCACAGTGGATCAGCTTCACCACAGCAGAGCAGCTACCCCACAGCAAAGCAGCATCCCCAGGTGGAACGGCTTCCCCACAGGAGAGCAGCTTCCCCACAGCAAAGCAGCATCCCCACAGCAGAGAAGCTTCCCCACAGTGCATCAGCTTCCCCACAGCAAAGCAGCTTCCAACAGCAAACAGATTCCCCACAGTGGAGCAGCTTCCCCACAGCAAAGCAACTTCCCCACAATTTAGCAGCTTCCCCACAGCAAACCAGCTTCCCCAGAGCGGAGCTTCTTCCAATAGCAAAGCAGCTTCCATGTAGCAAAACAGCTTCCCCACAGTGGAGCAGCTTCCCCACAATGGATCAGCTTCTCCACAGCAGAGCTGCTTCCCCACAGCGGACTAGCTTACGCACTGCAAATTAGCTTCCCCGCAGCAAAGCTGCTTCCCCAAAGCGGAGCAGTTTCCCCACAGCAAAGCACCTTCCCTACAGTGGAGCAGCTTCCCCACAGCAAAGCACCTTCCCCACAGCAAAGCAGCTTCCCTGCTGTGGAGCAGCTTCCCCACAGCAAAGCAGCTTCTCCACAGCAAGGCAGCTTCCTCACACCGGAGCAGCATGCCTACAGCAAAGCATCTTCCCCACAGCGGAGCAGCATTCCCACAGCAGAGCAGCATTACCACAGCGGAGCAACTTTCTCACAGCAATGTAGCTTCCCCACAGCAAAGCAGGGCCCATACAGCAGAGCAGCTTCCCACAGCAGAGTACTTTCCCCACAGCAGGACAGCTTCCCCACTGCAAAGTAGCTTCACCACAGCAAAGCAGCTTCCCCACAGCAAAGCAGCTTCCCCATAGCAGAGCAGTTTCCCCACAGTGGAGCAGCTTCCCCACAACAAAGCAGTGTCCCCAAAGCAGAGCAGCATCCCTATAGCAAAGCATTTTCACCACAGCAGAGCAGCATCCCCACAGCAGAGCAGCATCCTCACAGCAGAGCAGTTTCATCACAGCAAAGCAGCTTCCCCACAGCAAAGCAGGGTCCCCACAGCGGAGCAGCACGCCTAGAGAAGAGCAGCTTCACCACAGTGGAGCAGCATCTCCACAGCAAAGCAGCTTCCCCACAGCCGAGCAGCTTCACAGCAGTGGAGCAAAGTCCCCACATGGGAGCAACAGCCTCCTAGCGGAACAGCTTCCCCAGAGCAAAGCAGCTTCCCCACAGCCGAGCAGCATTCCCACAGTGGAGCAGCTTCCCTACAGCGGAGCAGCTTCCCCAAAGCAAAGCAATGTCCATACAGCAAAGCACCTTTCCCCACTGTGGACCATCTCCCCCACAGCAAAGCACCTTCCCCACAGTGGAGCAGCTCAGTGGAGCAGCTTCCCCACAGCAAAGCAGCTTCCCCACAGCAAAGCAGCTTCCCTGCTGTGGAGCAGCTTCCCCACAGCAAAACAGCTTCTCCACAGCAAGGCAGCTTGCTCACACCGGAGCAGCATCCCTACAGCAAAGCATCTTCCCCACAGCGGGGCAGCATTCCCACAGCAGAGCAGAATTCCCGCAGCGGAGCAACTTCCTCACAGCCATGTAGCTTCCCCACAAAAAAAGAGTGCCCATACAGCAGAGCAGCTCCACCACGGCAGAGCAGCTTCCCCACAGCAAAGCAGCATCTGCACAGCTGAGCAGCTTCCCCACAGTGGTGCAGCTTCCACAAAGCAAAGCAGCAGTCCCACAAGAAGGCAGCTTCCTCATACCGAAGAAGCATCCCTACAGCAAAGCATCTTCTCCACAGCGGAGCAGCTTCCCCACAGAGAGCTGCATTCCCACAGCGGAGCAGTTTCCCCACAGCAAAGCACCTTCCCCACAGTGGAGCAGCTTCCCCGCAGCAAAGCAGCTTCCCCACAGCAAAGCAGCTTCCCTGCTGTGGAGCAGCTTCCCCACAGCAAAGCAGCTTCTCCACAGCAAGGCAGCTTCCTCACACCGGAGCAGAATCCCTATAGCAAAGCATCTTCCCCACAGCGGAGCAGCATTCCCACAGCAGAGCAGCATTACCACAGCGGAGCAACTTTCTCACAGCAATGTAGCTTCCCCACAGCAAAGCAGGGCCCATACAGCAGAGCAGCTTCCCACAGCAGAGTACTTTCCCCACAGCAGGACAGCTTCCCCACTGCAAAGTAGCTTCACCACAGCAAAGCAGCTTCCCCACAGCAAAGCAGCTTCCCCATAGCAGAGCAGTTTCCCCACAGTGGAGCAGCTTCCCCACAACAAAGCAGTGTCCCCAAAGCAGAGCAGCATCCCTATAGCAAAGCATTTTCACCACAGCAGAGCAGCATCCCCACACCAGAGCAGCATCCTCACAGCAGAGCAGTTTCATCACAGCAAAGCAGCTTCCCCACAGCAAAGCAGGGTCCCCACAGCGGAGCAGCAGCCCTAGAGAAGAACAGCTTCCACACTGTGGAGCAGCATCTCCACAGCCAAGCAGCTTCCCCACA
Source organism: Carcharodon carcharias (assembly GCF_017639515.1). Taxonomy (NCBI): domain Eukaryota; kingdom Metazoa; phylum Chordata; class Chondrichthyes; order Lamniformes; family Lamnidae; genus Carcharodon; species Carcharodon carcharias. The sequence goes on from NC_054483.1 coordinate 32,587,068, forward strand.
GCGGAGCAGCTTCGCAACAGTGGAGCAAAGTCCCCACATGGGAGCAACAGCCTCTTAGCGGAACAGCTTCCCCCGAGCAAAGTAGCTTCCATACAGCGGAGCAGCATTCCCACAGTGGAGCAGATTCCCTACAGCGGAGCAGCTTCCCCACAGCAAAGCAACGTCCATACAGCAAAGCACCTTTCCCCACAGTGGACCATCTTCCCCACAGCAAAGCAGCTTCCCCATAGCAAAGCAGCTTCCATGTAGCAAAACAGCTCCCCACAGTGGAGCAGCTTCCCCACAATGGATCAGCTTCCCCACAGCAGAGCTGCTTCCCCACAGCGGAGCAGCTTACGCACTGCAAATTAGCTTCCCCGCAGCAAACCTGCTTCCCCACAGCGGAGCAGTTTCCACACAGCAAAGCACCTTCCCCACAGTGGAGCAGCTTCCCCAGAGCAAAGCAGCTTCCCCACAGCAAAGCAGCTTCCCTGCTGTGGAGCAGCTTCCCCACAGCAAAGCAGCTTCTCCACAACAAGGCAGCTTCCTCACACCGGAGCAGCATCCCTACAGCAAAGCATCTTCCCCACAGCGGAGCAGCATTCCCACAGCAGAGCAGCATTACCACAGCGGAGCAACTTGCTCACAGCAATGTAGCTTCCCCACAGCAAAGCAGGGCCCATACAGCAGAGCAGCTTCCCACAGCAGAGTACATTCCCCACAGCAGGACAGCTTCCCCACTGCAAAGTAGCTTCACCACAGCAAAGCAGCTTCCCCACAGCAAAGCAGCTTCCCCATAGCAGAGCAGTTTCCCCACAGTGGAGCAGCTTCCCCACAACAAAGCAGTGTCCCCAAAGCAGAGCAGCATCCCTATAGCAAAGCATTTTCACCACAGCAGAGCAGCATCCCCACAGCAGAGAAGCATCCTCACAGCGGAGCAGTTTCATCACAGCAAAGCAGCTTCCCCACAGCAAAGCAGGGAACCAACAGCGGAGCAGCACGCCTAGAGAAGAGCAGCTTCACAACAGTGGAGCAGCATCTCCACAGCAAAGCAGATTCCCCACAGCGGAGCAGCTTCACAGCAGTGGAGCAAAGTCCCCACATGGGAGCAACAGCCTCCTAGCGGAACAGCTTCCCCAGAGCAAAGCAGCTTCCCCACAGCCGAGCAGCATTCCCACAGTGGAGCAGCTTCCCTACAGCGGAGCAGCTTCCCCACAGCAAAGCAATGTCCATACAGCAAAGCACCTTTCCCCACAGTGGACCATCTCCCCCACAGCAAAGCAGCTTCCCCACGGCAAAGCCGCTTCCCCAGAGTTGAGCAGCATCCCCACGGCAGAGCAACTTCCCCATATCAAAGCAGCTTCCCCACAGTGGATCAGCTTCACCACAGCAGAGCAGCTACCCCACAGCAAAGCAGCATCCCCAGGTAGAACGGCTTCCCCACAGGAGAGCAGCTTCCCCACAGCAAAGCAGCATCCCCACAGCAGAGAAGCTTCCACACAGTGCATCAGCTTCCCCACAGCAAAGCAGCTTCCAACAGCAAACAGATTCCCCACAGTGGAGCAGCTTCCCCACAGCAAAGCAACTTCCCCACAATTTAACAGCTTCCCCACAGCAAACCAGCTTCCCCAGAGCGGAGCTTCTTCCAATAGCAAAGCAGCTTCCATGTAGCAAAACAGCTTCCCCACAGTGGAGCAGCTTCCCCACAATGGATCAGCTTCTCCACAGCAGAGCTGCTTCCCCACAGCGGACTAGCTTACGCACTGCAAATTAGCTTCCCCGCAGCAAAGCTGCTTCCCCAAAGCGGAGCAGTTTCCCCACAGCAAAGCACCTTCCCTACAGTGGAGCAGCTTCCCCACAGCAAAGCACCTTCCCCACAGCAAAGCAGCTTCCCTGCTGTGGAGCAGCTTCCCCACAGCAAAGCAGCTTCTCCACAGCAAGGCAGCTTCCTCACACCGGAGCAGCATGCCTACAGCAAAGCATCTTCCCCACAGCGGAGCAGCATTCCCACAGCAGAGCAGCATTCCCACAGTGGAGCAACTTCCTCACAGCAATGTAGCTTCCCCACAGCAAAGTAGGGCCCATACAGCAGAGCAGCTTCCCACAGCAGAGTAGTTTCCCCACAGCAGGACAGCTTCCCCACTGCAAAGTAGCTTCCCCACAGCAAAGCAGCTTCCCCACAGCAAAGCTGCTTCCCCTTAGCAGAGCAGTTCCCCACAGTGGAGCAGCTTCCCCACAACAAAGCAGTGTCCTCAAAGCAGAGCAGCATCCCTATAGCAAAGCATTTTCACCACAGCAGAGCAGCATCCCCACAGCAGAGCAGCATCCTCACAGCGGAGCAGTTTCATCACAGCAAAGCAGCTTCCCCACAGCAAAGCAGGGTCCCCACAGCGGAGCAGCACCCCTAGCGAAGAACAGCTTCCACACTGTGGAGCAGCATCTCCACAGCAAAGCAGCTTGCCCACAGCGGAGCAGCTTCGCAACAGTGGAGCAAAGTCCCCACATGGGAGCAACAGCCTCTTAGCGGAACAGCTTCCCCCGAGCAAAGCAGCTTCCACACAGCGGAGCAGCATTCCCACAGTGGAGCAGATTCCGTACAGCGGAGCAGCTTCCCCACAGCAAAGCAACGTCCATACAGCAAAGCACCTTTCCCCACAGTGGACCATCTTCCCCACAGCAAAGCAGCTTCCCCATAGCAAAGCAGCTTCCATGTAGCAAAACAGCTTCCCCGCAGTGGAGCAGCTTCCCCACAATGGATCAGCTTCTCCACAAAAGAGCTGCTTCCCCACATTGGAGCAGCTTACGCATTGCAAATTAGCTTCCCCGCAGCAAAGCTGCTTCCCCACAGCGAAGCAGTTTCCCCACAGCAAAGCACCTTCCCCACAGTGGAGCAGCTCAGTGGAGCAGCTTCCCCACAGCAAAGCAGCTTCCCCACAGCAAAGCAGCTTCCCTGCTGTGGTGCAGCTTCCCCACAGCAAAGCAGCTTCTCCACAGCAAGGCAGCTTCCTCACACCGGAACAGCATCCCCACAGCAAAGCATCTTCCCCATAGCGGAGCAGCAGTCCCACAGCAGAGCAGCATTCCCTACAGCGGAGCAACTTCCTCACAGCAATGTAGCTTCCCCACAGCAACGCCGGGCCCATACAACAGAGCAGCTTCCCACAGCAGAGTAGTTTCCCCACAGCAGGACAGCTTCCCCACTGCAAAGCAGGTTCCCCAGAGCGGAGCAGCTTCCCCATAGCAAAGCAGCTTCCATGTAGCAAAACAGCTTCCCCACAGTAGAGCAGCTTCCCCACAATGGATCAGCTTCTCCACAGCAGAGCTGCTTCCCCACAGCGGAGCAGCCTACGCACTGCAAATTAGCTTCCCCGCAGCAAAGCTGCTTCCCCACAGCGGAGCAGTTTCCCCAGAGCAAAGCACCTTCCCCACAGTGGAGCAGCTCAGTGGAGCAGCTTCCCCACAGCAAAGCAGCTTCCCCACAGCAAAGCAGCTTCCCTGCTGTGGAGCAGCTTCCCCACAGCAAAACAGCTTCTCCCCAGCAAGGCAGCTTCCTCACACCGGAGCAGCATCCCTACGGCAAAGCATCTTCCCCACAGCGGAGCAGCATTCCCACAGCAGAGCAGCATTCCCACAGCGGAGCAACTTCCTCACAGCAATGTAGCTTCCCCACAGCAAAGCAGGGCCCATACAGCAGAGCAGCTTCCCACAGCAGAGTAGTTTCCCCACAGCAGGACAGCTTCCCCACTGCAAAGTAGCTTCCCCAAAGCAAAGCAGCTTTCCACAGCAAAGCAGCAAAGCAGCTTCCCCACAGTTCAGCAGCTTCCCCACAGCAAAGCATCTTCCCCACAGCAAAGCAGCTTCTCCACAACAAGGCAGCTTCCTCACACCGGAGCTGCATGCCTACAGCAAAGCATCTTCCCCACAGCGGAGCAGCATACCCACAGCAGAGCAGCATTCCCACAGCGGAGCAATTTCCTCACAGCAATGTAGCTTCCCCACAGCAAAATAGGGCCCATACAGCAGAGCTGCTTCCCCACAGCGGACTAGCTTACGCACTGCAAATTAGCTTCCCCGCAGCAAAGCTGCTTCCCCAAAGCGGAGCAGTTTCCCCACAGCAAAGCACCTTCCCTACAGTGGAGCAGCTTCCCCACAGCAAAGCACCTTCCCCACAGCAAAGCAGCTTCCCTGCTGTGGAGCAGCTTCCCCACAGCAAAGCAGCTTCTCCACAGCAAGGCAGCTTCCTCACACCGGAGCAGCATGCCTACAGCAAAGCATCTTCCCCACAGCGGAGCAGCATTCCCACAGCAGAGCAGCATTCCCACAGTGGAGCAACTTCCTCACAGCAATGTAGCTTCCCCACAGCAAAGTAGGGCCCATACAGCAGAGCAGCTTCCCACAGCAGAGTAGTTTCCCCACAGCAGGACAGCTTCCCCACTGCAAAGTAGCTTCCCCACAGCAAAGCAGCTTCCCCACAGCAAAGCTGCTTCCCCTTAGCAGAGCAGTTCCCCACAGTGGAGCAGCTTCCCCACAACAAAGCAGTGTCCTCAAAGCAGAGCAGCATCCCTATAGCAAAGCATTTTCACCACAGCAGAGCAGCATCCCCACAGCAGAGCAGCATCCTCACAGCGGAGCAGTTTCATCACAGCAAAGCAGCTTCCCCACAGCAAAGCAGGGTCCCCACAGCGGAGCAGCACCCCTAGCGAAGAACAGCTTCCACACTGTGGAGCAGCATCTCCACAGCAAAGCAGCTTGCCCACAGCGGAGCAGCTTCGCAACAGTGGAGCAAAGTCCCCACATGGGAGCAACAGCCTCTTAGCGGAACAGCTTCCCCCGAGCAAAGCAGCTTCCACACAGCGGAGCAGCATTCCCACAGTGGAGCAGATTCCGTACAGCGGAGCAGCTTCCCCACAGCAAAGCAACGTCCATACAGCAAAGCACCTTTCCCCACAGTGGACCATCTTCCCCACAGCAAAGCAGCTTCCCCATAGCAAAGCAGCTTCCATGTAGCAAAACAGCTTCCCCGCAGTGGAGCAGCTTCCCCACAATGGATCAGCTTCTCCACAAAAGAGCTGCTTCCCCACATTGGAGCAGCTTACGCATTGCAAATTAGCTTCCCCGCAGCAAAGCTGCTTCCCCACAGCGAAGCAGTTTCCCCACAGCAAAGCACCTTCCCCACAGTGGAGCAGCTCAGTGGAGCAGCTTCCCCACAGCAAAGCAGCTTCCCCACAGCAAAGCAGCTTCCCTGCTGTGGTGCAGCTTCCCCACAGCAAAGCAGCTTCTCCACAGCAAGGCAGCTTCCTCACACCGGAACAGCATCCCCACAGCAAAGCATCTTCCCCATAGCGGAGCAGCAGTCCCACAGCAGAGCAGCATTCCCTACAGCGGAGCAACTTCCTCACAGCAATGTAGCTTCCCCACAGCAACGCCGGGCCCATACAACAGAGCAGCTTCCCACAGCAGAGTAGTTTCCCCACAGCAGGACAGCTTCCCCACTGCAAAGCAGGTTCCCCAGAGCGGAGCAGCTTCCCCATAGCAAAGCAGCTTCCATGTAGCAAAACAGCTTCCCCACAGTAGAGCAGCTTCCCCACAATGGATCAGCTTCTCCACAGCAGAGCTGCTTCCCCACAGCGGAGCAGCCTACGCACTGCAAATTAGCTTCCCCGCAGCAAAGCTGCTTCCCCACAGCGGAGCAGTTTCCCCAGAGCAAAGCACCTTCCCCACAGTGAGCAGCTCAGTGGAGCAGCTTCCCCACAGCAAAGCAGCTTCCCCACAGCAAAGCAGCTTCCCTGCTGTGGAGCAGCTTCCCCACAGCAAAACAGCTTCTCCCCAGCAAGGCAGCTTCCTCACACCGGAGCAGCATCCCTATGGCAAAGCATCTTCCCCACAGCGGAGCAGCATTCCCACAGCAGAGCAGCATTCCCACAGCGGAGCAACTTCCTCACAGCAATGTAGCTTCCCCACAGCAAAGCAGGGCCCATACAGCAGAGCAGCTTCCCACAGCAGAGTAGTTTCCCCACAGCAGGACAGCTTCCCCACTGCAAAGTAGCTTCCCCAAAGCAAAGCAGCTTTCCACAGCAAAGCAGCAAAGCAGCTTCCCCACAGTTCAGCAGCTTCCCCACAGCAAAGCATCTTCCCCACAGCAAAGCAGCTTCTCCACAACAAGGCAGCTTCCTCACACCGGAGCTGCATGCCTACAGCAAAGCATCTTCCCCACAGCGGAGCAGCATACCCACAGCAGAGCAGCATTCCCACAGCGGAGCAATTTCCTCACAGCAATGTAGCTTCCCCACAGCAAAATAGGGCCCATACAGCAGAGCAGCTTCCCAAAGCAGAGTAGTTTCCCCACAGCAGGACAGCTCCCCACTGCAAAGTAGCTTCCCCACAGCAAAGCAGCTTCCCCACAGCAAAGCTGCTTCCCCATAGCAGAGCAGTTCCCCACAGTGGAGCAGCTTCCCCACAACAAAGCAGTGTCCCCAAAAAGAGCAGCATCCCTATAGCAAAGCATTTTCACCGCAGCAGAGCAGCATCCCCACAGCAGAGCAGCATCCTCACAGCGGAGCAGTTTCATCACAGCAAAGTAGCTTCCCCACAGCAAAGCAGGGTCCCCACAGCGGAGCAGCAACCCTAGAGAGGAACAGCTTCCCCACTGTGGAGCAGCATCTCCACAGCAAAGCAGCTTCCCCACAGTTCAGCAGCTTCCCCACAGCAAAGCATCTTCCCCACAGCAAAGCAGCTTCTCCACAACAAGGCAGCTTCCTCACACCGGAGCTGCATGCCTACAGCAAAGCATCTTCCCCACAGCGGAGCAGCATACCCACAGCAGAGCAGCATTCCCACAGCGGAGCAATTTCCTCACAGCAATGTAGCTTCCCCACAGCAAAATAGGGCCCATACAGCAGAGCAGCTTCCCAAAGCAGAGTAGTTTCCCCACAGCAGGACAGCTCCCCACTGCAAAGTAGCTTCCCCACAGCAAAGCAGCTTCCCCACAGCAAAGCTGCTTCCCCATAGCAGAGCAGTTCCCCACAGTGGAGCAGCTTCCCCACAACAAAGCAGTGTCCCCAAAAAGAGCAGCATCCCTATAGCAAAGCATTTTCACCGCAGCAGAGCAGCATCCCCACAGCAGAGCAGCATCCTCACAGCGGAGCAGTTTCATCACAGCAAAGTAGCTTCCCCACAGCAAAGCAGGGTCCCCACAGCGGAGCAGCAACCCTAGAGAGGAACAGCTTCCCCACTGTGGAGCAGCATCTCCACAGCAAAGCAGCTTGCCCACAGCGGAGCAGCTTCGCAACAGTGGAGCAAAGTCCCCACATGGGAGCAACAGCCTCTTAGCGGAACAGCTTCCCCGAGCAAAGTAGCTTCCCCAAAGCAAAGCAGCTTCCCCACAGCAAAGCAGCAAAGCAGCTTCCCTACAGTTCAGCAGCTTCCCCACAGCAAAGCATCTTCCTCACAGCAAAGCAGCTTCCACACAGTGGAGCAGCTTCCCCACAGCAAAGCAGCTTCTCCACAATTAAACAGCTTCCCCACAGCCAAGCAGCTTCCCCACAGCAAAGCAGCTTCCCCACAGTGGAGCAGCTTCCCCACTGCAAAGTAGCTTCCCCACAGCAAAGCAGTTTCACCACTGCAATGCAGCTTCCCCTCTGCAGATCAGTTTCCCCACAGCAGACCAGCCTCTCCACAACAGAGCAGCTTCCGCAGAGCAAAGCTGCTTCCCAAACGCAGAGCAGTTTCCCCACAGCAGAGCAGCATCCCAAAAGTGGAGCAGCTTTCCCACATTGGAGCAGCTTCCCCACAGCAAGGCAGATTCCTCACAGCAGAGCAGCATCCCTATAGCAAAGCATTTTCACCACAGCAGAGCAGCATCCCCACAGCAGAGCAGCATCCTCACAGCGGAGCAGTTTCATCACAGCAAAGCAGCTTCCCCACAGCAAAGCAGGGTCCCCACAACGGAGCAGCACCCCTAGAGAAGAGCAGCTTCCCCACAGTGGAGCAGCATGCCCACAGCAAAGCAGCTTCCCCACAGCGGATCAGCTTCGCAACAGTGGAGCAAAGTCCCCACAGTGGAGCAACAGCCTCATAGCGGAACAGCTTCCCCAGAGCAAAGCAGCTTCCCCACAGCGGAGCAGCATTCCCACAGTGGATCAGCTTCCCTACAGCGGAGCAGCTTCCCCACACCAAAGCAGCTTCCCCACAGCAAAGCAGCATCCCCACAGCGGAGCAGCTTCCCCACAGTGCAGCAGCTTCCCCACAGCAAAGCAGCTTCCCCACAGCAAAGCAGCTTCCCCACAGTGGAGCAGCTTCCCCACAGCAAAGCAGCTTCCCCACAATTTAACAGCTTCCCCACAGCAAAGCAGCTTCCCCACAGCAAATCAGTTTCACCACTGCAAAGCAGCTTCACCACTGCAGAGCAGTTTCCCCACAGCCGACCAGCTTCTCCACAACAGAGCAGCTTCCGCAGAGCAAAGCAGCTTCCCTAAAGCACAGCAGTTTCCCCACAGCAGAACAGCATCCCAAGAGTGGAGCAGCTTTCCCACAGTGGAGCAGATTCCCCACAGCAAGGCAGATTCTTCACAGCAGAGCAGCATCCCTATAGCAAAGCATTTTCACCACAGCAGAGCAGCATCCCCACTGCAGAGCAGCATCCTCACAGCGGAGCTGTTTCATCACAGCAAGCAGCTTCCCCACAGCAAAGCAGGGTCCCCACAGCGGAGCAGCACCCCTAGAGATGAGTAGCTTCCCCACAGTGGAGCAGCATCCCCACAGCAAAGCAGCTTCCCCACAGCAGAGCAGCTTCGCAACAGTGGAGCAATGTCTCCACAGTGCAGCAAGCCACATAGCGGAACAGCTTCGCCAGAGCAAAGTAGTTTCCACACAGCGGAGCAGCATTCCCACAGTGGAGCAGCTTCCCTACAGTGGAGCAGCTTCCACACAGCAAAGCAACGTCCATACAGCAAAGCACCTTTCCCCACAGTGGACCATAGTCCCCACAGCAAAGCAGCTTCCCCACGGCAAAGCAGCTTCCCCAGAGTGGAGCAGCATCCCCACAGCAGAGCAACTTCCCCATATCAAAGCAGCTTCCCCACAGTGGATCAGCTTCAGCACAAGCAGAGCAGCTAACCCACAGCAAAGCAGCATCCCCAGGGTGGAACGGCTTCCCCACAGGAGAGCTGCTTCCCCACAGCAAAGCAGCATCCCCACAGCAAAGCAGCTTCCCCACAGTGCAGCAGCTTCCCCACAACAAAGCAGCTTCCCCACAGCGGAGCAGCTTCCCCACAGCAAAGCAGCTTCCCCACAGCAAAGCAGCTTCCCCACAATTTAACAGCTTCCCGAAAGCAAAGCAGCTTCACCAGAGCAAAGCAGCTTCCCCACAGTGGAGCAGCTTCCCCACTGCAATGCAGCTTCCCCAATGCAGAGCAGTTTCCCCACAGCAGACCAGCTTCTCCACAACAGAGCAGCTTTCCCCAGAGCAAAGCAGCTTCCCTAAAGCAGAGCAGTTTCCCCACAGCAGAGCAGCATCCCAAGAGTGGAGCAGCTTTCCCACAATGGAGCAGTTTCCCAACAGCAAGGCAGATTCCTCACAGCAGAGCAGAATCCCTATAGCAAAGCATTTTCACCACAGCAGAGCAGCATCCCCACAGCAGAGCAGCATCGTCACAGCGGAGCAGTTTCATCACAGCAAAGCAGCTTCCCCACAGCAAAGCAGTGTCTCCACAGCGAAGCAGCACCCCTAGAGATGAGTAGCTTCCCCACAGCAAAGCAGCATCCCCACAGCGGAGCAAATTCCGCACAGCAAAGCAGCTTCCACACAGTGGAGCAGCTTGCCCACAGCAAAGCAGCTTCCCCACAGAAAAGCAGCTTCGACACAGTGGAGCAGCTTCCCCAGAGCAAAGCAGCTTCCACACAGTGGAGCAGCTTCCCCACAGCAAAGCAGCTTCCCCACAGAAAAGCAGCTTCGACACAGTGGAGCAGCTTCCCCACAGAAAAGCAGCTTCCCTGCTCTGGTGCAGCTTCCCCACAGCAAAGCAGCTGCTCCACAGCAAGGCAGCTTCCTCACACCGGAACAGCATCCCTACAGCAAAGCATCTTCCCCACAGCGGAGCAGCATTCCCACAGCAGAGCAGCATTCCCACAGCGGAGCAACTTCCTCACAGCAATGTAGCTTCCCCACAGCAACGCAGGGCTCATACAACAGAGCAGCTTCCCACAGCAGAGTAGTTTCCACACAGCAGGACAGCTTCCCCACTGCAAAGTAGCTTCCCTAGAGCGGAGCAGCTTCCCCATAGCAAAGCAGCTTCCATGTAGCAAAACAGCTTCCCCACAGTAGAGCAGCTTCCCCACAATGGATCAGCTTCCACACAGCAGAGCTGCTTCCCCACAGCGGAGCAGCTTACGCACTGCAAATTAGCTTCCCCGCAGCAAAGCTGCTTCCCCACAGCGGAGCAGTTTCCCCAGAGCAAAGCACCTTCCCCACAGTGGAGCAGCTCAGTGGAGCAGCTTCCCCACAGCAAAGCAGCTTCCCCACAGCAAAGCAGCTTCCCTGCTGTGGAGCAGCTTCCCCACAGCAAAACAGCTTCTCCACAGCAAGGCAGCTTCCTCACACCGGAGCAGCATCCCTACAGCAAAGCGTCTTCCCCACAGCGGAGCAGCATTCCCACAGCAGAACAGCATTCCCACAGCGGAGCAAATTCCTCACAGCAATGTAGCTTCCCCACAGCAAAGCAGGGCCCATACAGCAGAGCGGCTTCCCACAGCAGAGTAGTTTCCCCACAGCAGGACAGCTTCCCCAATGCAAAGTAGCTTCCCCAAAGCAAAGCAGCTTCCCCACAGCAAAGCAGCAAAGCAGCTTCCCCACAGTTCAGCAGCTTCCCCACAGCAAAGCATCTTTCCCACAGCAAAGCAGCTTCTCCACAACAAGGCAGCTTCCTCACACCGGAGCTGCATGCCTACAGCAAAGCATCTTCCCCACAGCGGAGCAGCATACCCACAGCAGAGCAGCATTCCCACAGCGGAGCAACTTCCTCACAGCAATGTAGCTTCCCCACAGCAAAGTAGGGCCCATACAGCAGAGCAGCTTCCCACAGCAGAGTAGTTTCCCCACAGCAGGACAGCTTCCCCACTGCAAAGTAGCTTCCCCACAGCAAAGCAGCATCCCCACAGCGGAGCAAATTCCGCACAGCAAAGCAGCTTCCACACAGTGGAGCAGCTTGCCCACAGCAAAGCAGCTTCCCCACAGAAAAGCAGCTTCGACACAGTGGAGCAGCTTCCCCAGAGCAAAGCAGCTTCCACACAGTGGAGCAGCTTCCCCACAGCAAAGCAGCTTCCCCACAGAAAAGCAGCTTCGACACAGTGGAGCAGCTTCCCCACAGCAAAGCAGCTTCCCTGCTCTGGTGCAGCTTCCCCACAGCAAAGCAGCTTCTCCACAGCAAGGCAGCTTCCTCACACCGGAACAGCATCCCTACAGCAAAGCATCTTCCCCACAGCGGAGCAGCATTCCCACAGCAGAGCAGCATTCCCACAGCGGAGCAACTTCCTCACAGCAATGTAGCTTCCCCACAGCAACGCAGGGCTCATACAACAGAGCAGCTTCCCACAGCAGAGTAGTTTCCACACAGCAGGACAGCTTCCCCACTGCAAAGTAGCTTCCCTAGAGCGGAGCAGCTTCCCCATAGCAAAGCAGCTTCCATGTAGCAAAACAGCTTCCCCACAGTAGAGCAGCTTCCCCACAATGGATCAGCTTCCACACAGCAGAGCTGCTTCCCCACAGCGGAGCAGCTTACGCACTGCAAATTAGCTTCCCCGCAGCAAAGCTGCTTCCCCACAGCGGAGCAGTTTCCCCAGAGCAAAGCACCTTCCCCACAGTGGAGCAGCTCAGTGGAGCAGCTTCCCCACAGCAAAGCAGCTTCCCCACAGCAAAGCAGCTTCCCTGCTGTGGAGCAGCTTCCCCACAGCAAAACAGCTTCTCCACAGCAAGGCAGCTTCCTCACACCGGAGCAGCATCCCTACAGCAAAGCTTCTTCCCCACAGCGGAGCAGCATTCCCACAGCAGAGCAGCATTCCCACAGCGGAGCAACTTCCTCACAGCAATGTAGCTTCCCCACAGCAAAGCAGGGCCCATACAGCAGAGCGGCTTCCCACAGCAGAGTAGTTTCCCCACAGCAGGACAGCTTCCCCAATGCAAAGTAGCTTCCCCAAAGCAAAGCAGCTTCCCCACAGCAAAGCAGCAAAGCAGCTTCCCCACAGTTCAGCAGCTTCCCCACAGCAAAGCATCTTTCCCACAGCAAAGCAGCTTCTCCACAACAAGGCAGCTTCCTCACACCGGAGCTGCATGCCTACAGCAAAGCATCTTCCCCACAGCGGAGCAGCATACCCACAGCAGAGCAGCATTCCCACAGCGGAGCAACTTCCTCACAGCAATGTAGCTTCCCCACAGCAAAGTAGGGCCCATACAGCAGAGCAGCTTCCCACAGCAGAGTAGTTTCCCCACAGCAGGACAGCTTCCCCACTGCAAAGTAGCTTCCCCACAGCAAAGCAGCTTCCCCACAGCAAAGCTGCTTCCCCATAGCAGAGCAGTTCCCCACAGTGGAGCAGCTTCCCCACAACAAAGCAGTGTCCTCAAAGCAGAGCAGCATCCCTATAGCAAAGCATTTTCACCACAGCAGAGCAGCATCCCCACAGCAGAGCAGCATCCTCACAGCGGAGCAGTTTCATCACAGCAAAGCAGCTTCCCCACAGCAAAGCAGAGTCCCCACAGCGGAGCAGCAACCCTAGAGAAGAACAGCTTCCCCACTGTGGAGCAGCATCTCCACAGCAAAGCAGCTTGCCAACAGCGGAGCAGCTTCGCAACAGTGGAGCAAAGTCCCCACATGGGAGCCTCTTAGCGGAACAGCCTCTTAGCGGAACAGCTTCCCTAGAGCAAAGTAGCTTCCACACAGCGGAGCAGCATTCCCACAGTGGAGCAGATTCCCTACAGCGGAGCAGCTTCCCCACAGCAAAGCATCGTCCATACAGCAAAGCACCTTTCCCCACAGTGGACCATCTTCCCCACAGCAAAGCAGCTTCCATGTAGCAAAACAGTTTCCCCACAGTGGAGCAGCTTCCCCACAATGGATCAGCTTCTCCACAAAAGAGCTGCTTACCCGCAGCGGAGCAGCTTACGCACTGCAAATTAGCTTCCCCGCAGCAAAGCTGCTTCCCCACAGCAAAGCAGCTTCCCTGCTGTGGTGCAGCTTCCCCACAGCAAAGCAGCTTCTCCACAGCAAGGCAGCTTCCTCACCCCGGAGCAGCATCCCTACAGCAAAGCATCTTCCCCACAGCGGAGCAGCATTCCCACAGCAGAGCAGCATTCCCACAGCGGAGCAACTTCCTCACAGCAATGTAGCTTCCCCACAGCAAAGCAGGGCCCATACAACAGAGCAGCTTCCCACAGCAGTTTAGTTTCCCCACAGAAGGACAGCTTCCTCACTGCAATTTAGCTTCCCCAGAGCGGAGCAGATTCCCCATAGCAAAGCAGCTTCCATGTAGCAAAACAGCTTCCCCACAGTAGAGCAGCTTCCCCACAATGGATCAGCTTCTCCACAGCAGAGCTGCTTCCCCACAGCGGAGCAGCTTACGCACTGCAAATTAGCATCCCCGCAGCAAAGCTGCTTCCCCACAGCGGAGCAGATTCCCCAGAGCAAAGCACCTTCCCCACAGTGGAGCAGCTCAGTGGAGCAGCTTCCCCACAGCAAAGCAGCTTCCCCACAGCAAAGCAGCTTCCCTGCTGTGGAGCAGCTTCCCCACAGCAAAACAGCTTCTTCACAGCAAGGCAGCTTCCTCACCCCGGAGCAGCATCCCTACAGCAAAGCATCTTCCCCACAGCGGAGCAGCATTCCCACAGCAGAGCAGCATTCCCACAGCGGAGCAACTTCCTCACAGCAATGTAGCTTCCCCACAGCAAAGCAGGGCCCATACAGCAGAGCGGCTTCCCACAGCAGAGTAGTTTCCCCACAGCAGGACAGCTTCCCCAATGCAAAGTAGCTTCCCCAAAGCAAAGCAGCTTCCCCACAGCAAAGCAGCAAAGCAGCTTCCCCACAGTTCAGCAGCTTCCCCACAGCAAAGCATCTTTCCCACAGCAAAGCAGCTTCTCCACAACAAGGCATTTTCTCACACCGGAGCTGCATGCCTACAGCAAAGCATCTTCCCCACAGCGGAGCAGCATACCCACAGCAGAGCAGCATTCCCACAGCGGAGCAACTTCCTCACAGCAATGTAGCTTCCCCACAGCAAAGTAGGGCCCATACAGCAGAGCAGCTTCCCACAGCAGAGTAGTTTCCCCACAGCAGGACAGCTTCCCCACTGCAAAGTAGCTTCCCCACAGCAAAGCAGCTTCCCCACAGCAAAGCTGCTTCCCCATAGCAGAGCAGTTCCCCACAGTGGAGCAGCCTCCCCACAACAAAGCAGTGTTCTCAAAGCAGAGCAGCATCCCTATAGCAAAGCATTTTCACCACAGCAGAGCAGCATCCCCACAGCAGAGCAGCATCCTCACAGCGGAGCAGTTTCATCACAGCAAAGCAGCTTCCCCACAGCAAAGCAGAGTCCCCACAGCGGAGCAGCAACCCTAGAGAAGAACAGCTTCCCCACTGTGGAGCAGCATCTCCACAGCAAAGCAGCTTGCCAACAGCGGAGCAGCTTCGCAACAGTGGAGCAAAGTCCCCACATGGGAGCCTCTTAGCGGAACAGCCTCTTAGCGGAACAGCTTCCCTAGAGCAAAGTAGCTTCCACACAGCGGAGCAGCATTCCCACAGTGGAGCAGATTCCCTACAGCGGAGCAGCTTCCCCACAGCAAAGCAACGTCCATACAGCAAAGCACCTTTCCCCACAGTGGACCATCTTCCCCACAGCAAAGCAGCTTCCATGTAGCAAAACAGTTTCCCCACAGTGGAGCAGCTTCCACACAATGCATCAGCTTCTCCACAAAAGAGCTGCTTACCCGCAGCGGAGCAGCTTACGCACTGCAAATTAGCTTCCCCGCAGCAAAGCTGCTTCCCCACAGCGGAGCAGTTTCCCCACAGCAAAGCAGCTTCCCCACAGCAAAGCAGCTTCCCTGCTGTGGTGCAGCTTCCCCACAGCAAAGCAGCTTCTCCACAGCAAGGCAGCTTCCTCACACCGGAGCAGCATCCCTACAGCAAAGCATCTTCCCCACAGCGGAGCAGCATTCCCACAGCAGAGCAGCATTCCCACAGCGGAGCAACTTCCTCACAGCAATGTAGCTTCCCCACAGCAAAGCAGGGCCCATACAACAGAGCAGCTTCCCACAGCAGATTAGTTTCCCCACAGCAGGACAGCTTCCTCACTGCAATTTAGCTTCCCCAGAGCGGAGCAGATTCCCCATAGCAAAGCAGCTTCCATGTAGCAAAACAGCTTCCCCACAGTAGAGCAGCTTCCCCACAATGGATCAGCTTCTCCACAGCAGAGCTGCTTCCCCACAGCGGAGCAGCTTATGCACTGCAAATTAGCATCCCCGCAGCAAAGCTGCTTCCCCACAGCGGAGCAGTTTCCCCAGAGCAAAGCACCTTCCCCACAGTGGAGCAGCTCAGTGGAGCAGCTTCCCCACAGCAAAGCAGCTTCCCCACAGCAAAGCAGCTTCCCTGCTGTGGAGCAGCTTCCCCACAGCAAAACAGCTTCTTCACAGCAAGGCAGCTTCCTCACCCCGGAGCAGCATCCCTACAGCAAAGCATCTTCCCCACAGCGGAGCAGTTTCCCCAGAGCAAAGCACCTTCCCCACAGTGGAGCAGCTCAGTGGAGCAGCTTCCCCACAGCAAAGCAGCTTCCCCACAGCAAAGCAGCTTCCCTGCTGTGGAGCAGCTTCCCCACAGCAAAACAGCTTCTTCACAGCAAGGCAGCTTCCTCACCCCGGAGCAGCATCCCTACAGCAAAGCATCTTCCCCACAGCGGAGCAGCATTCCCACAGCAGAGCAGCATTCCCACAGCGGAGCAACTTCCTCACAGCAATGTAGCTTCCCCACAGCAAAGCAGGGCCCATACAGCAGAGCGGCTTCCCACAGCAGAGTAGTTTCCCCACAGCAGGACAGCTTCCCCAATGCAAAGTAGCTTCCCCAAAGCAAAGCAGCTTCCCCACAGCAAAGCAGCAAAGCAGCTTCCCCACAGTTCAGCAGCTTCCCCACAGCAAAGCATCTTTCCCACAGCAAAGCAGCTTCTCCACAACAAGGCAGCTTCCTCACACCGGAGCTGCATGCCTACAGCAAAGCATCTTCCCCACAGCGGAGCAGCATACCCACAGCAGAGCAGCATTCCCACAGCGGAGCAACTTCCTCACAGCAATGTAGCTTCCCCACAGCAAAGTAGGGCCCATACAGCAGAGCAGCTTCCCACAGCAGAGTAGTTTCCCCACAGCAGGACAGCTTCCCCACTGCAAAGTAGCTTCCCCACAGCAAAGCAGCTTCCCCACAGCAAAGCTGCTTCCCCATAGCAGAGCAGTTCCCCACAGTGGAGCAGCTTCCCCACAACAAAGCAGTGTCCTCAAAGCAGAGCAGCATCCCTATAGCAAAGCATTTTCACCACAGCAGAGCAGCATCCCCACAGCAGAGCAGCATCCTCACAGCGGAGCAGTTTCATCACAGCAAAGCAGCTTCCCCACAGCAAAGCAGAGTCCCCACAGCGGAGCAGCAACCCTAGAGAAGAACAGCTTCCCCACTGTGGAGCAGCATCTCCACAGCAAAGCAGCTTGCCAACAGCGGAGCAGCTTCGCAACAGTGGAGCAAAGTCCCCACATGGGAGCCTCTTAGCGGAACAGCCTCTTAGCGGAACAGCTTCCCTAGAGCAAAGTAGCTTCCACACAGCGGAGCAGCATTCCCACAGTGGAGCAGATTCCCTACAGCGGAGCAGCTTCCCCACAGCAAAGCATCGTCCATACAGCAAAGCACCTTTCCCCACAGTGGACCATCTTCCCCACAGCAAAGCAGCTTCCATGTAGCAAAACAGTTTCCCCACAGAAGAGCAGCTTCCCCACAATGGATCAGCTTCTCCACAAAAGAGCTGCTTACCCGCAGCGGAGCAGCTTACGCACTGCAAATTAGCTTCCCCGCAGCAAAGCTGCTTCCCCACAGCAAAGCAGCTTCCCTGCTGTGGTGCAGCTTCCCCACAGCAAAGCAGCTTCTCCACAGCAAGGCAGCTTCCTCACCCCGGAGCAGCATCCCTACAGCAAAGCATCTTCCCCACAGCGGAGCAGCATTCCCACAGCAGAGCAGCATTCCCACAGCGGAGCAACTTCCTCACAGCAATGTAGCTTCCCCACAGCAAAGCAGGGCCCATACAACAGAGCAGCTTCCCACAGCAGTTTAGTTTCCCCACAGAAGGACAGCTTCCTCACTGCAATTTAGCTTCCCCAGAGCGGAGCAGATTCCCCATAGCAAAGCAGCTTCCATGTAGCAAAACAGCTTCCCCACAGTAGAGCAGCTTCCCCACAATGGATCAGCTTCTCCACAGCAGAGCTGCTTCCCCACAGCGGAGCAGCTTACGCACTGCAAATTAGCATCCCCGCAGCAAAGCTGCTTCCCCACAGCGGAGCAGTTTCCCCAGAGCAAAGCACCTTCCCCACAGTGGAGCAGCTCAGTGGAGCAGCTTCCCCACAGCAAAGCAGCTTCCCCACAGCAAAGCAGCTTCCCTGCTGTGGAGCAGCTTCCCCACAGCAAAACAGCTTCTTCACAGCAAGGCAGCTTCCTCACCCCGGAGCAGCATCCCTACAGCAAAGCATCTTCCCCACAGCGGAGCAGCATTCCCACAGCAGAGCAGCATTCCCACAGCGGAGCAACTTCCACACAGCAATGTAGCTTCCCCACAGCAAAGCAGGGCCCATACAGCAGAGCAGCTTCCCACAGCAGAGTAGTTTCCCCACAGCAGGACAGCTTCCCACTGCAAAGTAGCTTCCCCAAAGCAAAGCAGCTTCCCCACAGCAAAGCAGCAAAGCAGCTTCCCCACAGTTCAGCAGCTTCCCCACAGCAAAGCATCTTTCCCACAGCAAAGCAGCTTCTCCACAACAAGGCAGCTTCCACACACCGGAGCTGCATGCCTACAGCAAAGCATCTTCCCCACAGTGGAGCAGCATACCCACAGCAGAGCAGCATTCCCACAGCGGAGCGACTTCCTCACAGCAATGTAGCTTCCCCAAAGCAAAGTAGGGCCCATACAGCAGAGCAGCTTCCCACAGCAGAGTAGTTTCCCCACAGCAGGACAGCTTCCCCACTGCAAAGTAGCTTCCCCACAGCAAAGCAGCTTCCCCACAGCAAAGCTGCTTCCCCATAGCAGAGCAGTTCCCCACAGTGGAGCAGCTTCCCCACAACAAAGCAGTGTCCTCAAAGCAGAGCAGCATCCCTATAGCAAAGCATTTTCACCACAGCAGAGCAGCATCCCCACAGCAGAGCAGAGTCCCCACAGCGGAGCAGCAACCCTAGAGAAGAACAGCTTCCCCACTGTGGAGCAGCATCTCCACAGCAAAGCAGCTTGCCCACAGCGGAGCAGCTTCGCAACAGTGGAGCAAAGTCCCCACATGGGAGCAACAGCCTCTTAGCGGAACAGCTTCCCTAGAGCAAAGTAGCTTCCACACAGCGGAGCAGCATTCCCACAGTGGAGCAGATTCCCTACAGCGGAGCAGCTTCCTCACAGCAAAGCAGGGCCCATACAGCAGAGCGGCTTCCCACAGCAGAGTAGTTTCCCCACAGCAGGACAGCTTCCCCAATGCAAAGTAGCTTCCCCAAAGCAAAGCAGCTTCCCCACAGCAAAGCAGCGAAGCAGCTTCCCCACAGTTCAGCAGCTTCCCCACAGCAAAGCATCTTTCCCACAGCAAAGCAGCTTCTCCACAACAAGGCAGCTTCCTCACACCGGAGCTGCATGCCTACAGCAAAGCATCTTCCCCACAGCGGAGCAGCATACCCACAGCAGAGCAGCATTCCCACAGCGGAGCAACTTCCTCACAGCAATGTAGCTTCCCCACAGCAAAGTAGGGCCCATACAGCAGAGCAGCTTCCCACAGCAGAGTAGTTTCCCCACAGCAGGACAGCTTCCCCACTGCAAAGTAGCTTCCCCACAGCAAAGCAGCTTCCCCACAGCAAAGCTGCTTCCCCATAGCAGAGCAGTTCCCCACAGTGGAGCAGCCTCCCCACAACAAAGCAGTGTCCTCAAAGCAGAGCAGCATCCCTATAGCAAAGCATTTTCACCACAGCAGAGCAGCATCCCCACAGCAGAGCAGCATCCTCACAGCGGAGCAGTTTCATCACAGCAAAGCAGCTTCCCCACAGCAAAGCAGAGTCCCCACAGCGGAGCAGCAACCCTAGAGAAGAACAGCTTCCCCACTGTGGAGCAGCATCTCCACAGCAAAGCAGCTTGCCAACAGCGGAGCAGCTTCGCAACAGTGGAGCAAAGTCCCCACATGGGAGCCTCTTAGCGGAACAGCCTCTTAGCGGAACAGCTTCCCTAGAGCAAAGTAGCTTCCACACAGCGGAGCAGCATTCCCACAGTGGAGCAGATTCCCTACAGCGGAGCAGCTTCCCCACAGCAAAGCAACGTCCATACAGCAAAGCACCTTTCCCCACAGTGGACCATCTTCCCCACAGCAAAGCAGCTTCCATGTAGCAAAACAGTTTCCCCACAGTGGAGCAGCTTCCACACAATGCATCAGCTTCTCCACAAAAGAGCTGCTTACCCGCAGCGGAGCAGCTTACGCACTGCAAATTAGCTTCCCCGCAGCAAAGCTGCTTCCCCACAGCGGAGCAGTTTCCCCACAGCAAAGCAGCTTCCCCACAGCAAAGCAGCTTCCCTGCTGTGGTGCAGCTTCCCCACAGCAAAGCAGCTTCTCCACAGCAAGGCAGCTTCCTCACACCGGAGCAGCATCCCTACAGCAAAGCATCTTCCCCACAGCGGAGCAGCATTCCCACAGCAGAGCAGCATTCCCACAGCGGAGCAACTTCCTCACAGCAATGTAGCTTCCCCACAGCAAAGCAGGGCCCATACAACAGAGCAGCTTCCCACAGCAGATTAGTTTCCCCACAGCAGGACAGCTTCCTCACTGCAATTTAGCTTCCCCAGAGCGGAGCAGATTCCCCATAGCAAAGCAGCTTCCATGTAGCAAAACAGCTTCCCCACAGTAGAGCAGCTTCCCCACAATGGATCAGCTTCTCCACAGCAGAGCTGCTTCCCCACAGCGGAGCAGCTTATGCACTGCAAATTAGCATCCCCGCAGCAAAGCTGCTTCCCCACAGCGGAGCAGTTTCCCCAGAGCAAAGCACCTTCCCCACAGTGGAGCAGCTCAGTGGAGCAGCTTCCCCACAGCAAAGCAGCTTCCCCACAGCAAAGCAGCTTCCCTGCTGTGGAGCAGCTTCCCCACAGCAAAACAGCTTCTTCACAGCAAGGCAGCTTCCTCACCCCGGAGCAGCATCCCTACAGCAAAGCATCTTCCCCACAGCGGAGCAGCATTCCCACAGCAGAGCAGCATTCCCACAGCGGAGCAACTTCCACACAGCAATGTAGCTTCCCCACAGCAAAGCAGGGCCCATACAGCAGAGCAGCTTCCCACAGCAGAGTAGTTTCCCCACAGCAGGACAGCTTCCCACTGCAAAGTAGCTTCCCCAAAGCAAAGCAGCTTCCCCACAGCAAAGCAGCAAAGCAGCTTCCCCACAGTTCAGCAGCTTCCCCACAGCAAAGCATCTTTCCCACAGCAAAGCAGCTTCTCCACAACAAGGCAGCTTCCTCACACCGGAGCTGCATGCCTACAGCAAAGCATCTTCCCCACAGTGGAGCAGCATACCCACAGCAGAGCAGCATTCCCACAGCGGAGCAACTTTCTCACAGCAATGTAGCTTCCCCACAGCAAAAGAGGGCCCATACAGCAGAGCAGCTTCCCACAGCAGAGTAGTTTCCCCACAGCAGGACAGCTTCCCCACTGCAAAGTAGCTTCCCCACAGCAAAGCAGCTTCCCCACAGCAAAGCTGCTTCCCCATAGCAGAGCAGTTCCCCACAGTGGAGCAGCTTCCCCACAACAAAGCAGTGTCCTCAAAGCAGACCAGCATCCCTATAGCAAAGCATTTTCACCACAGCAGAGCAGCATCCCCACAGCAGAGCAGCATCCTCACAGCGGAGCAGTTTCATCACAGCAAAGCAGCTTCCCCACAGCAAAGCAGAGTCCCCACAGCGGAGCAGCAACCCTAGAGAAGAACAGCTTCCCCACTGTGGAGCAGCATCTCCACAGCAAAGCAGCTTGCCAACAGCGGAGCAGCTTCGCAACAGTGGAGCAAAGTCCCCACATGGGAGCCTCTTAGCGGAACAGCCTCTTAGCGGAACAGCTTCCCTAGAGCAAAGTAGCTTCCACACAGCGGAGCAGCATTCCCACAGTGGAGCAGATTCCCTACAGCGGAGCAGCTTCCCCACAGCAAAGCAACGTCCATACAGCAAAGCACCTTTCCCCACAGTGGACCATCTTCCCCACAGCAAAGCAGCTTCCCCATAGCAAAGCAGCTTCCATGTAGCAAAACAGTTTCCCCACAGTGGAGCAGCTTCCCCACAATGGATCAGCTTCTCCACAAAAGAGCTGCTTACCCGCAGCGGAGCAGCTTACGCACTGCAAATTAGCTTCCCCGCAGCAAAGCTGCTTCCCCACAGCGGAGCAGTTTCCCCACAGCAAAGCAGCTTCCCCACAGCAAAGCAGCTTCCCTGCTGTGGTGCAGCTTCCCCACAGCAAAGCAGCTTCTCCACAGCAAGGCAGCTTCCTCACACCGGAGCAGCATTCCCACAGCAGAGCAGCATTCCCACAGCGGAGCAACTTCCTCACAGCAATGTAGCTTCCCCACAGCAAAGCAGGGCCCATACAGCAGAGCAGCTTCCCACAGCAGAGTAGTTTCCCCACAGCAGGACAGCTTCCCACTGCAAAGTAGCTTCCCCAAAGCAAAGCAGCTTCCCCACAGCAAAGCAGCAAAGCAGCTTCCCCACAGTTCAGCAGCTTCCCCACAGCAAAGCCTCTTCCTCACAGCAAAGCAGCTTCCACACAGTGGAGCAGCTTCCCCACAGCAAAGCAGCTTCTCCACAATTAAACAGCTTCCCCACAGCCAAGCAGCTTCCCCACAGCAAAGCAGCTTCCCCACAGTGGAGCAGCTTCCCCACTGCAAAGTAGCTTCCCCACAGCAAAGCAGTTTCACCACTGCAATGCAGCTTCCCCTCTGCAGATCAGTTTCCCCACAGCAGACCAGCTTCTCCACAACAGAGCAGCTTCCGCAGAGCAAAGCTGCTTCCCAAACGCAGAGCAGTTTCCCCACAGCAGAGCAGCATCCCAAAAGTGGAGCAGCTTTCCCACATTAGAGCAGCTTCCCCACAGCAAGGCAGATTCCTCACAGCAGAGAAGCATCCCTATAGCAAAGCATTTTCACCACAGCAGAGCAGCATCCCCACAGCAGAGCAGCATCCTCACAGCGGAGCAGTTTCATCACAGCAAAGCAGCTTCCCCACAGCAAAGCAGGGTCCCCACAACGGAGCAGCACCCCTAGAGAAGAGCAGCTTCCCCACAGTGGAGCAGCATGCCCACAGCAAAGCAGCTTCCCCACAGCGGAGCAGCTTCGCAACAGTGGAGCAAAGTCCCCACAGTGGAGCAACAGCCTCATAGCGGAACAGCTTCCCCAGAGCAAAGCAGCTTCCCCACAGCGGAGCAGCATTCCCACAGTGGACCAGCTTCCCTACAGCGGAGCAGCTTCCCCACACCAAAGCAGCTTCCCCATAGCAAAGCAGCATCCCCACAGCGGAGCAGCTTCCCCACAGTGCAGCAGCTTCCCCACAGCAAAGCAGCTTCCCCACAGCAAAGCAGCTTCCCCACAGTGGAGCAGCTTCCCCACAGCAAAGCAGCTTCCCCACAATTTAACAGCTTCCCCACAGCAAAGCAGCTTCCCCACAGCAAAGCAGTTTCACCACAACAGAGCAGCTTCCGCAGAGCAAAGCAGCTTCCCTAAAGCACAGCAGTTTCCCCACAGCAGAACAGCATCCCAAGAGCGGAGCAGCTTTCCCACAGTGGAGCAGCTTCCCCACAGCAAGGCACATTCTTCACAGCAGAGCAGCATCCCTATAGCAAAGCATTTTCACCACAGCAGAGCAGCATCCCCACTGCAGAGCAGCATCCTCACAGCGGAGCTGTTTCATCACAGCAAAGCAGCTTCCCCACAGCAAAGCAGGGTCCCCACAGCGGAGCAGCACCCCTAGAGATGAGCAGCTTCCCCACTGTGGAGCAGCATCCCCACAGCAAAGCAGCTTCCCCACAGCGGAGCAGCTTCGCAACAGTGGAGCAATGTCTCCACAGTGCAGCAAGCCACATAGCGGAACAGCTTCCCTAGAGCAAAGTAGCTTCCACACAGCGGAGCAGCATTCCCACAGTGGAGCAGATTCCCTACAGCGGAGCAGCTTCTTCACAGCAAGGCAGCTTCCTCACACCGGAGCAGCATCCCTACAGCAAAGCATCTTCCCCACAGCGGAGCAGCATTCCCACAGCAGAGCAGCATTCCCACAGCGGAGCAACTTCCACACAGCAATGTAGCTTCCCCACAGCAAAGCAGGGCCCATACAGCAGAGCAGCTTCCCACAGCAGAGTAGTTTCCCCACAGCAGGACAGCTTCACACTGCAAAGTAGCTTCCCCAAAGCAAAGCAGCTTCCCCACAGCAAAGCAGCAAAGCAGCTTCCCCACAGTTCAGCAGCTTCCCCACAGCAAAGCATCTTTCCCACAGCAAAGCAGCTTCTCCACAACAAGGCAGCTTCCTCACACCGGAGCTGCATGCCTACAGCAAAGCATCTTCCCCACAGCGGAGCAGCATACCCACAGCAGAGCAGCATTCCCACAGCGGAGCAACTTCCTCACAGCAATGTAGCTTCCCCACAGCAAAGTAGGGCCCATACAGCAGAGCAGCTTCCCACAGCAGAGTAGTTTCCCCACAGCAGGACAGCTTCCCCACTGCAAAGTAGCTTCCCCACAGCAAAGCAGCTTCCCCACAGCAAAGCTGCTTCCCCATAGCAGAGCAGTTCCCCACAGTGGAGCAGCTTCCCCACAACAAAGCAGTGTCCTCAAAGCAGAGCAGCATCCCTATAGCAAAGCATTTTCACCACAGCAGAGCAGCATCCCCACAGCAGAGCAGCATCCTCACAGCGGAGCAGTTTCATCACAGCAAAGCAGCTTCCCCACAGCAAAGCAGAGTCCCCACAGCGGAGCAGCAACCCTAGAGAAGAACAGCTTCCCCACTGTGGAGCAGCATCTCCACAGCAAAGCAGCTTGCCCACAGCGGAGCAGCTTCGCAACAGTGGAGCAAAGTCCCCACATGGGAGCAACAGCCTCTTAGCGGAACAGCTTTCCTAGAGCAAAGTAGCTTCCACACAGCGGAGCAGCATTCCCACAGTGGAGCAGATTCCCTACAGCGGAGCAGCTTCCCCAAAGCAAAGCAACGTCCATACAGCAAAGCACCTTTCCCCACAGTGGACCATCTTCCCCACAGCAAAGCAGCTTCCCCATAGCAAAGCAGCTTCCATGTAGCAAAACAGTTTCCCCACAGTGGAGCAGCTTCCCCACAATGGATCAGCTTCTCCACAAAAGAGCTGCTTACCCGCAGCGGAGCAGCTTACGCACTGCAAATTAGCTTCCCCGCAGAAAAGCTGCTTCCCCACAGCGGAGCAGTTTCCCCACAGCAAAGCAGCTTCCCCACAGCAAAGCAGCTTCCCTGCTGTGGTGCAGCTTCCCCACA
Source organism: Carcharodon carcharias (assembly GCF_017639515.1). Classification (NCBI taxonomy): domain Eukaryota; kingdom Metazoa; phylum Chordata; class Chondrichthyes; order Lamniformes; family Lamnidae; genus Carcharodon; species Carcharodon carcharias. The sequence goes on from NC_054483.1 coordinate 32,611,797, forward strand.
GCAAAGCAGCTTCTCCACAGCAAGGCAGCTTCCTCACACCGGAGCAGCATCCCTACAGCAAAGCATCTTCCCCACAGCGGAGCAGCATTCCCACAGCAGAGCAGCATTCCCACAGCGGAGCAACTTCCTCACAGCAATGTAGCTTCCCCACAGCAAAGCAGGGCCCATACAACAGAGCAGCTTCCCACAGCAGAGTAGTTTCCCCACAGCAGGACAGCTTCCCCACTGCAATTTAGCTTCCCCAGAGCGGAGCAGATTCCCCATAGCAAAGCAGCTTCCATGTAGCAAAACAGCTTCCCCACAGTAGAGCAGCTTCCCCACAATGGATCAGCTTCTCCACAGCAGAGCTGCTTCCCCACAGCGGAGCAGCTTACGCACTGCAAATTAGCATCCCCGCAGCAAAGCTGCTTCCCCACAGCGGAGCAGTTTCCCCAGAACAAAGCACCTTCCCCACAGTGGAGCAGCTCAGTGGAGCAGCTTCCCCACAGCAAAGCAGCTTCCCCACAGCAAAGCAGCTTCCCTGCTGTGGAGCAGCTTCCCCACAGCAAAACAGCTTCTTCACAGCAAGGCAGCTTCCTCACCCCGGAGCAGCATCCCTACAGCAAAGCATCTTCCCCACAGCGGAGCAGCATTCCCACAGCAGAGCAGCATTCCCACAGCGGAGCAACTTCCTCACAGCAATGTAGCTTCCCCACAGCAAAGCAGGGCCCATACAGCAGAGCAGCTTCCACAGCAGAGTAGTTTCCCCACAGCAGGACAGCTTCCCACTGCAAAGTAGCTTCCCCAAAACAAAGCAGCTTCCCCACAGCAAAGCAGCAAAGCAGCTTCCCCACAGTTCAGCAGCTTCCCCACAGCAAAGCATCTTCCTCACAGCAAAGCAGCTTCCACACAGTGGAGCAGCTTCCCCACAGCAAAGCAGCTTCTCCACAATTAAACAGCTTCCCCACTGCCAAGCAGCTTCCACACAGCAAAGCAGCTTCCCCACAGTGGAGCAGCTTCCCCACTGCAAAGTAGCTTCCCCACAGCAAAGCAGTTTCACCAGTGCAATGCAGCTTCCCCTCTGCAGATCAGTTTCCCCACAGCAGACCAGCTTCTCCACAACAGAGCAGCTTCCGCAGAGCAAAGCTGCTTCCCAAACGCAGAGCAGTTTCCCCACAGCAGAGCAGCATCCCAAAAGTGGAGCAGCTTTCCCACATTGGAGCAGCTTACCCACTGCAAATTAGCTTCTTCACAGCAAAGCAGCAAAGCAGCTTCCCCACAGTTCAGCAGCTTCCCCACAGCAAAGCATCTTCCTCACAGCAAAGCAGCTTCCACACAGTGGAGCAGCTTCCCCGCAGCAAAGCTGCTTCCCCACAGCGGAGCAGTTTCCCCACAGCAAAGCAGCTTCCCCACAGCAAAGCAGCTTCCCTGCTGTGGTGCAGCTTCCCCACAGCAAAGCAGCTTCTCCACAGCAAGGCAGCTTCCTCACACCGGAGCAGCATCCCTACAGCAAAGCATCTTCCCCACAGCGGAGCAGCATTCCCACAGCAGAGCAGCATTCCCACAGCGGAGCAACTTCCTCACAGCAATGTAGCTTCCCCACAGCAAAGCAGGGCCCATACAGCAGAGCAGCTTCCCACAGCAGAGTAGTTTCCCCACAGCAGGACAGCTTCCCACTGCGAAGTAGCTTCCCCAAAGCAAAGCAGCTTCCCCACAGCAAAGCAGCAAAGCAGCTTCCCCACAGTTCAGCAGCTTCCCCACAGCAAAGCATCTTTCCCACAGCAAAGCAGCTTCTCCACAACAAGGCAGCTTCCTCACACCGGAGCTGCATGCCTACAGCAAAGCATCTTCCCCACAGTGGAGCAGCATACCCACAGCAGAGCAGCATTCCCACAGCGGAGCAACTTCCTCACAGCAATGTAGCTTCCCCACAGCAAAGTAGGGCCCATACAGCAGAGCAGCTTCCCACAGCAGAGTAGTTTCCCCACAGCAGGACAGCTTCCCCACTGCAAAGTAGCTTCCCCACAGCAAAGCAGCTTCCCCACAGCAAAGCTGCTTCCCCATAGCAGAGCAGTTCCCCACAGTGGAGCAGCTTCCCCACAACAAAGCAGTGTCCTCAAAGCAGAGCAGCATCCCTATAGCAAAGCATTTTCACCACAGCAGAGCAGCATCCCCACAGCAGAGCAGCATCCTCACAGCGGAGCAGTTTCATCACAGCAAAGCAGCTTCCCCACAGCAAAGCAGAGTCCCCACAGCGGAGCAGCAACCCTAGAGAAGAACAGCTTCCCCACTGTGGAGCAGCATCTCCACAGCAAAGCAGCTTGCCCACAGCGGAGCAGCTTCGCAACAGTGGAGCAAAGTCCCCACATGGGAGCAACAGCCTCTTAGCGGAACAGCTTCCCTAGAGCAAAGTAGCTTCCACACAGCGGAGCAGCATTCCCACAGTGGAGCAGATTCCCTACAGCGGAGCAGCTTCCCCACAGCAAAGCAACGTCCATACAGGAAAGCACCTTTCCCCACAGTGGACCATCTTCCCCACAGCAAAGCAGCTTCCCCACAGCAAAGCAGCTTCCATGTAGCAAAACAGTTTCCCCACAGTGGAGCAGCTTCCCCACAATGGATCAGCTTCTCCACAAAAGAGCTGCTTACCCGCAGCAGAGCAGCTTACGCACTGCAAATTAGCTTCCCCGCAGCAAAGCTGCTTCTCCACAGCGGAGCAGTTTCCCCACAGCAAAGCAGCTTCCCCACAGCAAAGCAGCTTCCCTGCTGTGGTGCAGCTTCCCCACAGCAAAGCAGCTTCTCCACAGCAAGGCAGCTTCCTCACACCGGAGCAGCCTCCCTACAGCAAAGCATCTTCCCCACAGTGGAGCAGCATACCCACAGCAGAGCAGCATTCCCACAGCGGAGCAACTTCCTCACAGCAATGTAGCTTCCCCACAGCAAAGCAGGGCCCATACAACAGAGCAGCTTCCCACAGCAGAGTAGTTTCCCCACAGCAGGACAGCTTCCCCACTGCAATTTAGCTTCCCCAGAGCGGAGCAGATTCCCCATAGCAAAGCAGCTTCCATGTAGCAAAACAGCTTCCCCACAGTAGAGCAGCTTCCCCACAATGGATCAGCATCTCCACAGCAGAGCTGCTTCCCCACAGCGGAGCAGCTTACGCACTGCAAATTAGCATCCCCGCAGCAAAGCTGCTTCCCCACAGCGGAGCAGTTTCCCCAGAACAAAGCACCTTCCCCACAGTGGAGCAGCTCAGTGGAGCAGCTTCCCCACAGCAAAGCAGCTTCCCCACAGCAAAGCAGCTTCCCTGCTGTGGAGCAGCTTCCCCACAGCAAAACAGCTTCTTCACAGCAAGGCAGCTTCCTCACCCCGGAGCAGCATCCCTACAGCAAAGCATCTTCCCCACAGCGGAACAGCATTCCCACAGCAGAGCAGCATTCCCACAGCGGAGCAACTTCCTCACAGCAATGTAGCTTCCCCACAGCAAAGCAGGGCCCATACAGCAGAGCAGCTTCCCACAGCAGAATAGTTTCCCCACAGCGGGACAGCTTCCCACTGCAAAGTAGCTTCCCCAAAGCAAAGCAGCTTCCCCACAGCAAAGCAGCAAAGCAGCTTCCCCACAGTTCAGCAGCTTCCCCACAGCAAAGCATCTTCCTCACAGCAAAGCAGCTTCCACACAGTGGAGCAGCTTCCCCACAGCAAAGCAGCTTCTCCACAATTAAACAGCTTCCCCACAGCCAAGCAGCTTCCCCACAGCAAAGCAGCTTCCCCACAGTGGAGCAGCTTCCCCACTGCAAAGTAGCTTCCCCACAGCAAAGCAGTTTCACCACTGCAATGCAGCTTCCCCTCTGCAGATCAGTTTCCCCACAGCAGACCAGCTTCTCCACAACAGAGCAGCTTCCGCAGAGCAAAGCTGCTTCCCAAACGCAGAGCAGTTTCCCCACAGCAGAGCAGCATCCCAAAAGTGGAGCAGCTTTCCCACATTGGAGCAGCTTCCCCACAGCAAGGCAGATTCCTCACAGCAGAGAAGCATCCCTATAGCAAAGCATTTTCACCACAGCAGAGCAGCATCCCCACAGCAGAGCAGCATCCTCACAGCGGAGCAGTTTCATCACAGCAAAGCAGCTTCCCCACAGCAAAGCAGGGTCCCCACAACGGAGCAGCACCCCTAGAGAAGAGCAGCTTCCCCACAGTGGAGCAGCATGCCCACAGCAAAGCAGCTTCCCCACAGCGGAGCAGCTTCGCAACAGTGGAGCAAAGTCCCCACAGTGGAGCAACAGCCTCATAGCGGAACAGCTTCCCCAGAGCAAAGCAGCTTCCCCACAGCGGAGCAGCATTCCCACAGTGGACCAGCTTCCCTACAGCGGAGCAGCTTCCCCACACCAAAGCAGCTTCCCCATAGCAAAGCAGCATCCCCACAGCGGAGCAGCTTCCCCACAGTGCAGCAGCTTCCCCACAGCAAAGCAGCTTCCCCACAGCAAAGCAGCTTCCCCACAGTGGAGCAGCTTCCCCACAGCAAAGCAGCTTCCCCACAATTTAACAGCTTCCCCACAGCAAAGCAGCTTCCCCACAGCAAAGCAGTTTCACCACAACAGAGCAGCTTCCGCAGAGCAAAGCAGCTTCCCTAAAACACAGCAGTTTCCCCACAGCAGAACAGCATCCCAAGAGTGGAGCAGCTTTCCCACAGTGGAGCAGCTTCCCCACAGCAAGGCACATTCTTCACAGCAGAGCAGCATCCCTATAGCAAAGCATTTTCACCACAGCAGAGCAGCATCCCCACTGCAGAGCAGCATCCTCACAGCGGAGCTGTTTCATCACAGCAAAGCAGCTTCCCCACAGCAAAGCAGGGTCCCCACAGCGGAGCAGCACCCCTAGAGATGAGTAGCTTCCCCACTGTGGAGCAGCATCCCCACAGCAAAGCAGCTTCCCCACAGCGGAGCAGCTTCGCAACAGTGGAGCAATGTCTCCACAGTGCAGCAAGCCACATAGCGGAACAGCTTCGCCAGAGCAAAGTAGCTTCCACACAGCGGAGCAGCATTCCCACAGTGGAGCAGATTCCCTAAAGCGGAGCAGCTTCCCCACAGCAAAGCAACGTCCATACAGCAAAGCACCTTTCCCCACAGTGGACCATCTTCCCCACGGCAAAGCAGCTTCCCCACGGCAAAGCAGCTTCCCCAGAGTGGAGCAGCATCCCCACAGCAGACCAACTTCCCCATATCAAAGCAGCTTCCCCACAGTGGATCAGCTTCAGCACAGCAGAGCAGCTAACCCACAGCAAAGCAGCATCCCCAGGGTGGAACGGCTTCCCCACAGGAGAGCTGCTTCCCCACAGCAAAGCAGCATCCCCACAGCAAAGCAGCTTCCCCACAATTTAACAGCTTCCCGAAAGCAAAGCAGCTTCACCAGAGCAAAGCAGCTTCCCCACAGTGGAGCAGCTTCCCCACTGCAATGCAGCTTCCCCACTGCAGAGCAGTTTCCCCACAGCAGACCAGCTTCTCCACAACAGAGCAGCTTTCCCCAGAGCAAAGCAGCTTCCCTAAAGCAGAGCAGTTTCCCCACAGCAGAGCAGCATCCCAAGAGTGGAGCAGCTTTCCCACAGTGGAGCAGTTTCCCCACAGCAAGGCAGATTCCTCACAGCAGAGCAGCATCCCTATAGCAAAGCATTTTCACCTCAGCAGAGTAGCATCCCCACAGCAGAGCAGCATCGTCACAGCGGAGCATTTTCATCACAGCAAAGCAGCTTCCCCACAGCAAAGCAGGGTCCCCACAGCGAAGCAGCACCCCTAGAGATGAGTAGCTTCCCCACAGCAAAGCAGAATCCCCACAGCGGAGCAAATTCCGCACAGCAAAGCAGCTTCCACACAGTGGAGCAGCTTGCCCACAGCAAAGCAGCTTACCCACAGAAAAGCAGCTTCGACACAGTGGAGCAGCTTCCCCACAGCAAAGCAGCTTCCACACAGTGGAGCAGCTTCCCCACAGCAAAGCAGCTTCCCACAGAAAAGCAGCTTCGACACAGTGGAGCAGCTTCCCCACAGCAAAGCAGCTTCCCCACAATTTAACAGCTTCCCCACAGCAAAGCAGCTTCCCCACAGCAAAGCAGCTTCCCCACAGAGGAGCAGTTTCCCCACTGCAAAGTAGCTTCCCCACAGCAAAGCAGTTTCACCACTGCAATGCAGCTTCCCCACTGCAGATCAGTTTCCCCACAGCTGACCAGCTTCTCCACAACAGAGCAGCTTCCCCAGAGCAAAGCAGCTTCCCTAAAGCAGAGCAGTTTCCCCACAGCAGAGCAGCATCCCAAGAGTGGAGCAGCTTTCCCACAGTGGAGCAACTTCCCCACAGCAAGGCAGATTCCTCACAGCAGATCAGCATCCCTATAGATGAGTAGCTTCCCCACAGTGGAGCAGCATCCCCACAGCAAAGCAGCTTCCCCACAGCGGAGCAGCTTCGCAACAGTGGAGCAAAGTCGCCACAGTGGAGCAACAGCCTCATTGCGGAACAGCTTCCCCAGAGCAAAGCAGCTTCCCCACAGCAGAGCAGCATTCCCACAGTGGAGCAGCTTCCCTACAGCGGAGCAGCTTCCCCACAGCAAAGCAACGTCCATACAGCAAGGCACCTTTCCCCAGAGTGGACCATCTTCCCCAAAGCAAAGCAGCTTCCCCACAGCAAAGCAGCTTCCCCAGAGTTGAGCAGCATCCCCACAGAGGAGCAGATGCATCACGGCAGAGCAGCTTGCCCACAGCAAAGCAGCATCTGCACAGCAGTGCAGATTCCCGACAGTGGCGCAGTTTCCCAAAGCAAAGCAGCATCCCCACAGCAAGGCAGCTTCCGCACGCCGGAGCAGCATCCCTACAGCAATGCATCTTCCCCACAGCGGAGCAGCATCCCCACAGCAGAGCAGCATTCCCACAGTGGAGCAACTTGCTCACAACAATGGAGGTTCCCCACAGCAAAGCAGAGTCCCCACAGCAGAGCAGCTTCCAAATGCAGCGTAGTTTCCCCACAGAAGGACAGCTTCCCCAAACAAAGCAGCATCCCCACAATGGAGCAGCTTCCCCACAGCAGAGCTGCGTCCCCACAGTGGAGCAGCTTCCCTACTGCAAAGTAGCTTCCCCACAGCAAGGCAGCTTCCCCACAGCATTGCAGCTTCCCCACAGCAGAGCAGTTTCCCCATAGTGGAGCAGATTCCCAACAACAAAGCAGTTTCCCCACAGCAGACCAGCTTCGCCACGGCAAAGCAGCTTCCCCAGAGCAAAGCAGCTTCCCTAAAGCAGAGTAGTTTCGCCACAGCAGAGCAGCTTCCCCACAGCAAGGCAGCATTTCTGCAGCGGAGCAGCTTTCCCACAACAAGGCTGATTCCTCACAGCAGAGCAGCATCCCTATAGCAAAGCATTTTCACCATGGCAGAGCAGCATCCCCACAGCAGAGCAGCATCCCTACAGCGGAGCAGTTTCCTCACAGCAACGCATTTTCCACACAGCAAAGCAGGGTCCCCACAGCGGAAAAACAGCCCTAGAGATGAATAGCTTCCCGAAGGTGGAGCAGCATCCCCACAGCAAAGCAGCTTCCCCACAGCGGAGCAGCTTCGCAACAGTGGAGCAAAGTCCCCACAGTGGAGCAACAGCACCACAGCAAAGCAGCTTCCTCACAGCAAAGCAACATTCCCACAGCGGAGCAGCTTCCCCTCAGTGGAGCAGCTTCCCCACAGCAAAGCAACGTGCATACAGCAAGGCAGCTTCCTCACACCGAAGCAGCATCCCTATAGCAAAGCACCTTCCCCACAGCAGAGCAGCATCCCCACAGCAGAGCAGCATTCCCACAGCGGAGCAACATCCTCACAGCAATGTAGCTTCCCCAAAGCAAAGCAGGGCCCATACAGCAGAGCAGCTTCCCAAAGCAGAGTAGTTTCCCCACAGCAGGACAGCTTCCCCACTGCAAAGTAGCTTCCTCACAGCAAAGCAGCTTCCCCACAGCAAAGCAGCTTCCACATAGCAGAGCAGTTTCCCCACAGTGGAGCAGCTTCCCCAAAGCAAAGCACCATCTCCACAGCAAAGCATATTCCCCACCGCGGAGCAGCATCCCCAGAGCAGAGCAGCATTCCCACAGCGGAGCAACTTCCTCACATCAATGTAGCTTCCCCACAGCAAAGCAGGGCCCATACAGCGGAGCAGCTTCACCACAGCAGAGCAGCTTCCCCACAGCAAAGCAGCATGCACACAGCAGAGCAGCTTCCCCACAGTGGTGCAGCTTCCCCAAAGCAAAGCAGCAAACCCACAGCAAGGCAGCTTCCGCACGCCGGAGCAGCATCCCTACAGCAATGCATCTTCCCCACAGCGGAGCAGCATCCCCACAGCAGAGCAGCATTCCCACAGTGGAGCAACTTGCTCACAACAATGGAGGTTCCCCACAGCAAAGCAGAGTCCCCACAGCAGAGCAGCTTCCAAATGCAGCGTAGTTTCCCCACAGAAGGACAGCTTCCCCACACAAAGCAGCATCCCCACAATGGAGCAGCTTCCCCACAGCAGAGCTGCGTCCCCACAGTGGAGCAGCTTCGCTACTGCAAAGTAGCTTCCCCACAGCAAGGCAGCTTCCCCACAGCATTGCAGCTTCCCCACAGCAGAGCAGTTTCCCCATAGTGGAGCAGATTCCCAACAACAAAGCAGTTTCCCCACAGCAGACCAGCTTCCCCACGGCAAAGCAGCTTCCCCAGAGCAAAGCAGCTTCCCTAAAGCAGAGCAGTTTCCCCACAGCAGAGCAGCTTCCCCACAGCAAGGCAGCATCCCCACAGTGGAGCAGCATTCCCACAGCAAAGCAGCTTCCCCATAGCAAAGCAGTTTAGCCACAGTGGAGCAGCTTCCCCACAACAAAGCAGTTTCCCCAAAGCAGATTAGCTTCCCCACAGAAGAGCTGCTTCCCCACAGCAGAGCAGCTTACCCTCTCCAAAGTAACTTACCCACAGCAAAGGAGCTTCCCCACAGCTGAGCAGTTTCCCCTCAGCAAAGCAGCTTCCCCACAGTGGAGCAGCTTCCCCACACTGAAGCAGCTTCCCCACAGCAAAGCAGCTTCTCCAAAGCACAGCATTCCCCACACTGTAGCTGCTTCCCCAAAACAAAGCAGTTTTCCCCACAGCAGAGCAACTTCCCCATATCAAAGAAGCTTCCCCACAGTGGAGCAGCTTCACCACAGCAGAGCAGCCACCCCACAGCAAAGCAGCATCCCCAGGGTGGAACGGCTTCCCCACAGGAGAGCAGCTTCCCCACAGCAAAGCAGCATCCCCACAGCGGAGTAGCTTCGCCACATTGGAGCAGCTTCCACATAGCAAAGCAGCTTCCCCATAGCAAAGCAGCTTCCCCACAGTGGAGCAGCTTCCCCACAGCAAAGCTGCTTCCCCACAATTTAACAGCTTCCCCACTACAGAGCTGCTTCCCCACAGTGGAGCAGCTTCCCCACTTTAAGGTAGCTTCCCCACAGCAAAGCAGCTTCCCCACAGCAATGCAGCTTCCCCACTGCAGAGCAGTTTCCCCACAGCAGACCAGTTTATACATAGTGGAGCAGCTTCCCCACAACAAAGCAGTTTCCCCACAGCAGACCAGCTTCCCCACAGCAAAGCAGCTTCCCCAGAGCACAGCAGCTTCCCTAAAGCAGAAAAATTTCCCTACAAAAGAGCAGCTTCCCCACAGCAAAGCAGCATCAACAGAGTGGAGCAGCTTTCCCACAGCGGAGCAGCTTCCCATCAGCAATGCAGCATTTCAGCAGCGGAGCAGCTTCCCCACAACAAGGCAGATTCCTCACAGCAGAGCAGCATCCCTATAGAAAAGAATTATCACCAGGGCAGAGCAGCATCCCCACAGCAGAGCAGCATCCCTACAGCGGAGCAGTTTCCTCACAGCAACGCAGCTTCCACACAGCAAAGCAGGGACCCACAGCGGAGCAACACACCTAGAGATGAATAGCTTCCCCACGGTGGAGCTGCATCCCCACAGCAAAGCAGCTTCCCCACAGCGGAGCAGCTTCCCCTCAGTGGAGCAGCTTCCCCACAGCAAAGCAACGTACATACAGCAAGGCAGCTTCCTCACACCGAAGCAGCATCCCTATAGCAAAGCATCTTCCCCACAGCGGAGCAGTATCCCAAAGCAAAGCAGCATTCCCACAGTGGAGCAACTACCTCACAGCAATGTAGCTTCCCCAAGCAAAGCAGGGCCCATACAGCAGAGCAGCTTCCCACAGCAGAGTAGTTTCCCCACAGCAGGACAGCTTCCCCACTGCAAAGTAGCTTCCCCACAGCAAAGCAGCTTCCCCACAGCAAAGCAGCTTCCACATAGCAGAGCAGTTTCCCCACAGTGGAGCAGCTTCCCCAAAGCAAAGCACCATCTCCACAGCAAAGCATCTTACCCACCGCAGAGCAGCATCCCCACAGCAGAGCAGCATTCCCACAGTGGAGCAACTTCCACGCTGCAATGTAGCTTCCCCACAGCAAAGCAGGGCCCATACAGCAGAGCTGCTTCACCATGGCAGAGCAGCTTCCTCACAGCAAAGCAGCATGCGAACAGCAGAGCAGCTTCCACACAGTGGTGCAGCTACCCCAAAGCAAAGCAGCACCCCCACAGCAAGGCAGCTTCCTCACACTGAAGCAGCATCCCTATAGCAAAGCATCTTCCCCACCGCAGAGCAGCATCCCCACAGCGGAGCCACTTCCTCACAGCAATGTAGCTTCCCCACAGCAAAGCAGGGCCCATACAGCAGAGCAGCTTACAAAGCAGAGTAGTTTCCCCACAGCAGGACAGCTTCCCCACTGCAAATTAGCTTCCCCACAGCAAAGCAGCTTCCCCACAGCAAAGCAGCTTCCCCATAGCAGAGCAGTTTAGCCACAGTGGAGCAGCTTCCCCACAACAAAGCAGTTTCGCCAAAGCAGATTAGCTTCCCCACAGAAGAGCTGCTTCCCCACAGTGGAGCAGCTTACCCACTCCAAAGTAGCTTCCCCACAGCAAAGCTGCTTCCCCACAGCAGAGCAGTTTCCCCACAGCAAAGCAGCTTCCCCACAGTGGAGCAGCTTCCCCACAGCAATGCAGTTTCTCCACAGCAGAGCATTCCCCACAGTGGAGCTGCTTCCCCAAAACAAAGCAGTTTTCCCCACAGCAGAGCAACTTCCCCATATCAAAGCAGCTTCTCCACAGTGGAGCAGCTTCACCACAGCAGAGCAGCTACCCCACAGCAAAGCAGCATCCCCAGGGTGGAACGGCTTCCCCACAGGAGAGCAGCTTCCCCACAGCAAAGCAGCATCCCCACAGTGGAGCAGCTTCCCCACAGCAGAGCAGCGTCCCAAGAGTGGAGCAGCTTTCCCACAGCGGAGCAGCTTCCCCACAGCAGGGCAGATTCCTCACAGCAGAGCAGCATCCCTATAGCAAAGCATTTTCACTACAGCGGAGCAGCATCCCCACAGCAGAGAAGTTTCCTCACAGCAAAGCAGCTTCCCCACAGCAAAGCAGGGTCCCCACAGCGGAGCAGCACCCCTAGAGATGAGTAGCTTCCCCACAGTGGAGCAGCATCCCCACAGCAAAGCAGCTTCCCCACAGCAAAGCAGCTTCCCTAAAGCAGAGCAGTTTCCCCACAGCAGAGCAGCGTCCCAAGAGTGGAGCAGCTTTCCCACAGCGGAGCAGCTTCCCCACAGCAGGGCAGATTCCTCACAGCAGAGCAGCATCCCTATAGCAAAGCATTTTCACTACAGCGGAGCAGCATCCCCACAGCAGAGAAGTTTCCTCACAGCAAAGCAGCTTCCCCACAGCAAAGCAGGGTCCCCACAGCGGAGCAGCACCCCTAGAGATGAGTAGCTTCCCCACAGTGGAGCAGCATCCCCACAGCAAAGCAGCTTCCCCACAGCGGAGCAGCTTTGCAACAGTAGAGCAAAGTCCCCACAGTGAGCAACAGCCTCACAGCGGAACAGCTTCCCCAGAGCAAAGCAGCTTCCCCACAGCAAAGCAACGTCCACACAGCAAAGCACCTTTCCACACAGTGGACCATCTTCCCCACAGCAAAGCAGCTTCCCCACGGCAAAGCAGATTCCCCAGAGTTGAGCAGCTTCCCTACAGTGGAGCAGCTTCATCTCGGCAGAGCAGATTCCCCACATCCAAGCAGCATCTGCACAGCAGAGCAGCTTCCCGACAGTAGTGCAGTTTCCCAAAGCAAAGCAGCATCCCCACAGCAAGGCAGCTTCTTCACACCGGAGCAGCGTCCCTACAGCAAAGCAGCTTCCCCACAGCAAAGCAGCTTCCATGTAGCAAAACAGTTTCCCCACAGTGGAGCAGCTTCCCCACAATGGATCAGCTTCTCCACAAAAGAGCTGCTTACCCGCAGCGGAGCAGCTTACGCACTGCAAATTAGCTTCCCCGCAGCAAAGCTGCTTCCCCACAGCGGAGCAGTTTCCCCACAGCAAAGCAGCTTCCCCACAGCAAAGCAGCTTCCCTGCTGTGGTGCAGCTTCCCCACAGCAAAGCAGCTTCTCCACAGCAAGGCAGCTTCCTCACACCGGAGCAGCATCCCTACAGCAAAGCATCTTCCCCACAGCGGAGCAGCATTCCCACAGCAGAGCAGCATTCCCACAGCGGAGCAACTTCCTCACAGCAATGTAGCTTCCCCACAGCAAAGCAGGGCCCATACAACAGAGCAGCTTCCCACAGCAGAGTAGTTTCCCCACAGCAGGACAGCTTCCCCACTGCAATTTAGCTTCCCCAGAGCGGAGCAGATTCCCCATAGCAAAGCAGCTTCCATGTAGCAAAACAGCTTCCCCACAGTAGAGCAGCTTCCCCACAATGGATCAGCTTCTCCACAGCAGAGTTGCTTCCCCACAGCGGAGCAGCTTACGCACTGCAAATTAGCATCCCCGCAGCAAAGCTGCTTCCCCACAGCGGAGCAGTTTCCCCAGAACAAAGCACCTTCCCCACAGTGGAGCAGCTCAGTGGAGCAGCTTCCCCACAGCAAAGCAGCTTCCCCACAGCAAAGCAGCTTCCCTGCTGTGGAGCAGCTTCCCCACAGCAAAACAGCTTCTTCACAGCAAGGCAGCTTCCTCACCCCGGAGCAGCATCCCTACAGCAAAGCATCTTCCCCACAGCGGAGCAGCATTCCCACAGCAGAGCAGCATTCCCACAGCGGAGCAACTTCCTCACAGCAATGTAGCTTCCCCACAGCAAAGCAGGGCCCATACAGCAGAGCAGCTTCCCACAGCAGAGTAGTTTCCCCACAGCAGGACAGCTTCCCACTGCAAAGTAGCTTCCCCAAAGCAAAGCAGCTTCCCCACAGCAAAGCAGCAAAGCAGCTTCCCCACAGTTCAGCAGCTTCCCCACAGCAAAGCATCTTCCTCACAGCAAAGCAGCTTCCACACAGTGGAGCAGCTTCCCCACAGCAAAGCAGCTTCTCCACAATTAAACAGCTTCCCCACAGCCAAGCAGCTTCCCCACAGCAAAGCAGCTTCCCCACAGTGGAGCAGCTTCCCCACTGCAAAGTAGCTTCCCCACAGCAAAGCAGTTTCACCACTGCAATGCAGCTTGCCCTCTGCAGATCAGTTTCCCCACAGCAGACCAGCTTCTCCACAACAGAGCAGCTTCCGCAGAGCAAAGCTGCTTCCCAAACGCAGAGCAGTTTCCCCACAGCAGAGCAGCATCCCAAAAGTGGAGCAGCTTTCCCACATTGGAGCAGCTTCCCCACAGCAAGGCAGATTCCTCACAGCAGAGAAGCATCCCTATAGCAAAGCATTTTCACCACAGCAGAGCAGCATCCCCACAGCAGAGCAGCAACCTCACAGCGGAGCAGTTTCATCACAGCAAAGCAGCTTCCCCACAGCAAAGCAGGGTCCCCACAACGGAGCAGCACCCCTAGAGAAGAGCAGCTTCCCCACAGTGGAGCAGCATGCCCACAGCAAAGCAGCTTCCCCACAGCGGAGCAGCTTCGCAACAGTGGAGCAAAGTCCCCACAGTGGAGCAACAGCCTCATAGCGGAACAGCTTCCCCAGAGCAAAGCAGCTTCCCCACAGCGGAGCAGCATTCCCACAGTGGACCAGCTTCCCTACAGCGGAGCAGCTTCCCCACACCAAAGCAGCTTCCCCACAGCAAAGCAGCATCCCCACAGCGGAGCAGCTTCCCCACAGTGCAGCAGCTTCCCCACAGCAAAGCAGCTTCCCCACAGCAAAGCAGCTTCCCCACGGTGGAGCAGCTTCCCCACAGCAAAGCGGCTTCCCCACAATTTAACAGCTTCCCCACAGCAAAGCAGCTTCCCCACAGCAAAGCAGTTTCACCACAACAGAGCAGCTTCCGCAGAGCAAAGCAGCTTCCCTAAAGCACAGCAGTTTCCCCACAGCAGAACAGCATCCCAAGAGTGGAGCAGCTTTCCCACAGTGGAGCAGCTGCCCCACAGCAAAGCAACGTCCATACAGCAAAGCACCTTTCCCCACAGTGGACCATCTTCCCCACGGCAAAGCAGCTTCCCCACGGCAAAGCAGCTTCCCCAGAGTGGAGCAGCATCCCCACAGCAGACCAACTTCCCCATATCAAAGCAGCTTCCCCACAGTGGATCAGCTTCAGCACAGCAGAGCAGCTAACCCACAGCAAAGCAGCATCCCCAGGGTGGAACGGCTTCCCCACAGGAGAGCTGCTTCCCCACAGCAAAGCAGCATCCCCACTGCAAAGCAGCTTCCCCACAATTTAACAGCTTCCCGAAAGTAAAGCAGCTTCACCAGAGCAAAGCAGCTTCCCCACAGTGGAGCAGCTTCCCCACTGCAATGCAGCTTCCCCACTGCAGAGCAGTTTCCCCACAGCTGACCAGCTTCTCCACAACAGAGCAGCTTTCCCCAGAGCAAAGCAGCTTCCCTAAAGCAGAGCAGTTTCCCCACAGCAGAGCAGCATCCCAAGAGTGGAGCAGCTTTCCCACCGTGGAGCAGTTTCCCCAGAGCAAGGCAGATCCCTCACAGCAGAGCAGCATCCCTATAGCAAAGCATTTTCACCTCAGCAGAGCAGCATCCCCACAGCAGAGCAGCATCGTCACAGCGGAGCATTTTCATCACAGCAAAACAGCTTCCCCACAGCAAAGCAGGGTCCCCACAGCGAAGCAGCACCCCTAGAGATGAGTAGCTTCCACACAGCAAAGCAGAATCCCCACAGCGGAGCAAATTCCGCACAGCAAAGCAGCTTCCACACAGTGGAGCAGCTTGCCCACAGCAAAGCAGCTTCCCCACAGAAAAGCAGCTTCGACACAGTGGAGCAGCTTCCCCACAGCAAAGCAGCTTCCACACAGTGGAGCAGCTTCCCCACAGCAAAGCAGCTTCCCACAGAAAAGCAGCTTCGACACAGTGGAGCAGCTTCCCCACAGCAAAGCAGCTTCCCCACAATTTAACAGCTTCCCCACAGCAAAGCAGCTTCCCCACAGCAAAGCAGCTTCCCCACAGAGGAGCAGCTTCCCCACTGCAAAGTAGCTTCCCCACAGCAAAGCAGTTTCACCACTGCAATGCAGCTTCCCCACTGCAGATCAGTTTCCCCACAGCTGACCAGCTTCTCCACAACAGAGCAGCTTCCCCAGAGCAAAGCAGCTTCCCTAAAGCAGAGCAGTTTCCCCACAGCAGAGCAGCATCCCAAGAGTGGAGCAGCTTTCCCACAGTGGAGCAACTTCCCCACAGCAAGGCAGATTCCTCACAGCAGATCAGCATCCCTATAGCAAAGCATTTTCACCACAGCAGAGCAGCAGCCCCACAGCAGAGCAGCATCCTCACAGCGGAGCAGTTTCATCACATCAAAGCAGCTTCCCCACAGCAAAGCAG
Source organism: Carcharodon carcharias (assembly GCF_017639515.1). Classification (NCBI taxonomy): domain Eukaryota; kingdom Metazoa; phylum Chordata; class Chondrichthyes; order Lamniformes; family Lamnidae; genus Carcharodon; species Carcharodon carcharias. The sequence continues at coordinate 32,627,571 of NC_054483.1, forward strand.
GGTCCCCACAGCGCAGCAGCACTCCTACAGATGAGTAGCTTCCCCACAGTGGAGCAGCATCCCCACAGCAAAGCAGCTTCCCCACAGCGGAGCAGCTTCGCAACAGTGGAGCAAAGTCGCCACAGTGGAGCAACAGCCTCATTGCGGAACAGCTTCCCCAGAGCAAAGCAGCTTCCCCACAGCAGAGCAGCATTCCCACAGTGGAGCAGCTTCCCTACAGCGGAGCAGCTTCCCCACAGCAAAGCAACGTCCATACAGCAAGGCACCTTTCCCCAGAGTGGACCTTCTTCCCCAAAGCAAAGCAGCTTCCCCAAAACAAAGCAGCTTCCCCAGAGTTGAGCAGCATCCCCACAGAGGAGCAGATGCATCAAGGCAGAGCAGCTTCCCCACAGCAAAGCAGCATCTGCACAGCAGTGCAGATTCCCGACAGTGGCGCAGTTTCCCAAAGCAAAGCAGCATCCCCACAGCAAGGCAGCTTCCGCACGCCGGAGCAGCATCCCTACAGCAATGCATCTTCCCCACAGCGGAGCAGCATCCCCACAGCAGAGCAGCATTCCCACAGTGGAGCAACTTGCTCACAACAATGGAGGTTCCCCACAGCAAAGCAGAGCCCCCACAGCAGAGCAGCTTCCAAATGCAGCGTAGTTTCCCCACAGAAGGAGAGCTTCCCCACACAAAGCAGCATCCCCACAATGGAGCAGCTTCCCCACAGCAGAGCTGCGTCCCCACAGTGGAGCAGCTTCCCTACTGCAAAGTAGCTTCCCCACAGCAAGGCAGCTTCCCCACAGCATTGCAGCTTCCCCACAGCAGAGCAGTTTCCCCATAGTGGAGCAGATTCCCAACAACAAAGCAGTTTCCCCACAGCAGACCAGCTTCGCTACAGCAAAGCAGCTTCCCCAGAGCAAAGCAGCTTCCCTAAAGCAGAGCAGTTTCGCCACAGCAGAGCAGCTTCCCCACAGCAAGGCAGCATCCCCACAGTGGAGCAGCATTCCCACAGCAGATCAGCTTCCCAACAGCAATGCAGCATTTCTGCAGCGGAGCAGCTTTCCCACAACAAGGCTGATTCCTCACAGCAGAGCAGCATCCCTATAGCAAAGCATTTTCACCATGGCAGAGCAGCATCCCCACAGCAGAGCAGCATCCCTACAGCGGAGCAGTTTCCTCACAGCAACGCATTTTCCACACAGCAAAGCAGGGTCCCCACAGCAGAAAAACACCCCTAGAGATGAATAGCTTCCCCAAGGTGGAGCAGCATCCCCACAGCAAAGCAGCTTCCCCACAGCGGAGCAGCTTCGCAACAGTGGAGCAAAGTCCCCACAGTGGAGCAACAGCACCACAGCAAAGCAGCTTCCTCACAGCAAAGCAACATCCCCACAGCGGAGCAGCTTCCCCTCAGTGGAGCAGCTTCCCCACAGCAAAGCAACGTGCATACAGCAAGGCAGCTTCCTCACACCGAAGCAGCATCCCTATAGCAAAGCACCTTCCCCACAGCAGAGCAGCATCCCCACAGCAGAGCAGCATTCCCACAGCGGAGCAACATCCTCACAGCAATGTAGCTTCCCCAAAGCAAAGCAGGGCCCATACAGCAGAGCAGCTTCCCAAAGCAGAGTAGTTTCCCCACAGCAGGACAGCTTCCCCACTGCAAAGTAGCTTCCTCACAGCAAAGCAGCTTCCCCACAGCAAAGCAGCTTCCACATAGCAGAGCAGTTTCCCCACAGTGGAGCAGCTTCCCCAAAGCAAAGCACCATCTCCACAGCAAAGCATATTCCCCACCGCGGAGCAGCATCCCCAGAGCAGAGCAGCATTCCCACAGCGGAGCAACTTCCTCACATCAATGTAGCTTCCCCACAGCAAAGCAGGGCCCATACAGCGGAGCAGCTTCACCACGGCAGAGCAGCTTCCCCACAGCAAAGCAGCATGCACTCAGCAGAGCAGCTTCCCCAGTGTTGCAGCTTCCCCAAAGCAAAGCAGCACCCCCACAGCAAGGCAGCTTCCGCACGCCGGAGCAGCATCCCTACAGCAATGCATCTTCCCCACAGCGGAGCAGCATCCCCACAGCAGAGCAGCATTCCCACAGTGGAGCAACTTGCTCACAACAATGGAGGTTCCCCACAGCAAAGCAGAGTCCCCACAGCAGAGCAGCTTCCAAATGCAGCGTAGTTTCCCCACAGAAGGACAGCTTCCCCACACAAAGCAGCATCCCCACAATGGAGCAGCTTCCCCACAGCAGAGCTGCGTCCCCACAGTGGAGCAGCTTCGCTACTGCAAAGTAGCTTCCCCACAGCAAGGCAGCTTCCCCACAGCATTGCAGCTTCCCCACAGCAGAGCAGTTTCCCCATAGTGGAGCAGATTCCCAACAACAAAGCAGTTTCCCCACAGCAGACCAGCTTCCCCACGGCAAAGCAGCTTCCCCAGAGCAAAGCAGCTTCCCTAAAGCAGAGCAGTTTCCCCACAGCAGAGCAGCTTCCCCACAGCAAGGCAGCATCCCCACAGTGGAGCAGCATTCCCACAGCAAAGCAGCTTCCCCATAGCAAAGCAGTTTAGCCACAGTGGAGCAGCTTCCCCACAACAAAGCAGTTTCCCCAAAGCAGATTAGCTTCCCCACAGAAGAGCTGCTTCCCCACAGCGGAGCAGCTTACCCTCTCCAAAGTAACTTACCCACAGCAAAGGAGCTTCCCCACAGCTGAGCAGTTTCCCCACAGCAAAGCAGCTTCCCCACAGTGGAGCAGCTTCCCCACACTGAAGCAGCTTCCCCACAGCAAAGCAGCTTCTCCAAAGCACAGCATTCCCCACACTGGAGCTGCTTCCCCAAAACAAAGCAGTTTTCCCCACAGCAGAGCAACTTCCCCATATCAAAGAAGCTTCCCCACAGTGGAGCAGCTTCACCACAGCAGAGCAGCCACCCCACAGCAAAGCAGCATCCCCAGGGTGGAATGGCTTCCCCACAGGAGAGCAGCTTCCCCACAGCAAAGCAGCATCCCCACAGCGGAGTAGCTTCTCCACATTGGAGCAGCTTCCACATAGCAAAGCAGCTTCCGCATAGCAAAGCAGCTTCCCCACAGTGGAGCAGCTTCCCCACAGCAAAGCTGCTTCCCCACAATTTAACAGCTTCCCCACTACAGAGCTGCTTCCCCACAGTGGAGCAGCTTCCCCACTGTAAAGTAGCTTCCCCACAGCAAAGCAGCTTCCCCACAGCAATGCAGCTTCCCCACTGCAGAGCAGTTTCCCCACAGCAGACCAGTTTATACATAGTGGAGCAGCTTCCCCACAACAAAGCAGTTTCCCCACAGCAGACCAGCTTTCCCACAGCAAAGCAGCTTCCCCAGAGCACAGCAGCTTCCCTAAAGCAGAAAAATTTCCCTACAGCAGAGCAGCTTCCCCACAGCAAAGCAGCATCAACAGAGTGGAGCAGCTTTCCCACAGCGGAGCAGCTTCCCATCAGCAATGCAGCATTTCAGCAGCGGAGCAGCTTCCCCACAACAAGGCAGATTCCTCACAGCAGAGCAGCATCCCTATAGAAAAGAATTATCACCAGGGCAGAGCAGCATCCCCACAGCAGAGCAGCATCCCTACAGCGGAGCAGTTTCCTCACAGCAACGCAGCTTCCACACAGCAAAGCAGGGACCCACAGCGGAGCAACACCCCTAGAGATGAATAGCTTCCCCACGGTGGAGCTGCATCCCCACAGCAAAGCAGCTTCCCCACAGCGGAGCTGCTTCCCCTCAGTGGAGCAGCTTCCCCACAGCAAAGCAACGTACATACAGCTAGGCAGCTTCCTCACACCGAAGCAGCATCCCTATAGCAAAGCATCTTCCCCACAGCGGAGCAGTATCCCAAAGCAAAGCAGCATTCCCACAGTGGAGCAACTACCTCACAGCAATGTAGCTTCCCCAAGCAAAGCAGGGCCCATACAGCAGAGCAGCTTCCCACAGCAGAGTAGTTTCCCCACAGCAGGACAGCTTCCCCACTGCAAAGTAGCTTCCCCACAGCAAAGCAGCTTCCACATAGCAGAGCAGTTTCCCCACAGTGGAGCAGCTTCCCCAAAGCAAAGCACCATCTCCACAGCAAAGCATCTTACCCACCGCAGAGCAGCATCCCCACAGCAGAGCAGCATTCCCACAGTGGAGCAACTTCCACGCTGCCATGTAGCTTCCCCACAGCAAAGCAGGGCCCATACAGCAGAGCTGCTTCACCATGGCAGAGCAGCTTCCTCACAGCAAAGCAGCATGCGAACAGCAGAGCAGCTTCCACACAGTGGTGCAGCTTCCCGAAAGCAAAGCAGCACCCCCACAGCAAGGCAGCTTCCTCACACTGAAGCAGCATCCCTATAGCAAAGCACCTTCCCCACCGCAGAGCAGCATCCCCACAGCGGAGCCACTTCCTCACAGCAATGTAGCTTCCCCACAGCAAAGCAGGGCCCATACAGCAGAGCAGCTTACAAAGCAGAGTAGTTTCCCCACAGCAGGACAGCTTCCCCACTGCAAATTAGCTTCCCCACAGCAAAGCAGCTTCCCCACAGCAAAGCAGCTTCCCCATAGCAGAGCAGTTTAGCCACAGTGGAGCAGCTTCCCCACAACAAAGCAGTTTCGCCAAAGCAGATTAGCTTCCCCACAGAAGAGCTGCTTCCCCACAGTGGAGCAGCTTACCCACTCCAAAGTAGCTTCCCCACAGCAAAGCTGCTTCCCCACAGCAGAGCAGTTTCCCCACAGCAAAGCAGCTTCCCCACAGTGGAGCAGCTTCCCCACAGCAAAGCAGCTTCCTCACAATGGAGAAGCTTCCCCACAGCAATGCAGTTTCTCCACAGCAGAGCATTCCCCACAGTGGAGCTGCTTCCCCAAAACAAAGCAGTTTTCCCCACAGCAGAGCAACTTCCCCATATCAAAGCAGCTTCCCCACAGTGGAGCAGCTTCACCACAGCAGAGCAGCTACCCCACAGCAAAGCAGCATCCCCAGGGTGGAACGGCTTCCCCACAGGAGAGCAGCTTCCCCACAGAAAAGCAGCATCCTCACAGTGGAGCAGCTTCCCCACAGTGGAGCAGCTTCCACATAGCAAAGCAACTTCCCCATAGCAAAGCAGCTTCCGCACAGTGGAGCAGCTTCCCAACAGCAAAGCTGCTTCCCCACAATTTAACAGCTTCCCCACTCCAGAGCTGCTTCCCCACAGTGGAGCAGCTTCCCCACTGCAAAGTAGCTTCCCCACAGCAAAGCAGCTTCCCCACAGCAATGCAGCTTCCCCACTGCAGAGCAGTTTCCCCACAGCAGACCAGTTTCTCCACAGCAGAGAAGCTTCCCCACAGCAAAGCAGCTTCCCTAAAGCAGAGCAGTTTCCCCATATCATGCAGCTTCCCCACAGTGGAGCAGCTACACCACAGCAGAGCAGCTACTCCACAGCAAAGCAGCATCCCTAGGGTGGAACGGCTTCCCCACAGGAGAGAGGCTTCCCCACAGCCAAGCAGCATCCTCACAGCAAAGCAGCTTCCCCAAAGTGGAGCAGCTTCCCCACAGCAAAGCAGCTTCCCCACAATTTAACAGCTTCCCCACTCCAGAGCTGCTTCCCCACAGTGGAGCAGCTTCCCAACAGCAAAGTAGCTTCCCCACAGCAAAGCAGCTTCCCCACAGCAATGCAGCTTCCCCACTGCAGAGCAGTTTCCCCACAGCAGACCAGTTTCTCCACAGCAGAGAAGCTTCCCCACAGCAAAGCAGCTTCCCTAAAGCAGAGCAGTTTCCCCACAGCAGAGCAGTGTCCCAAGAGTGGAGCAGCTTTCCCACAGCAGAGCAGCTTCCCCACAGCAGGGCAGATTCCTCACAGCAGAGCAGCATCCCTATAGCAAAGCATTTTCACTACAGCGGAGCAGCATCCCCACAGCAGAGAAGTTTCCTCACAGCAAAGCAGCTTCCCCACAGCAAAGCAGGGTCCCCACAGCGGAGCAGCACCCCTAGAGATGAGTAGCTTCCCCACAGTGGAGCAGCATCCCCACAGCAAAGCAGCTTCCCCACAGCGGAGCAGCTTTGCAACAGTAGAGCAAAGTCCCCACAGTGAGCAACAGCCTCACAGTGGAACAGCTTCCCCAGAGCAAAGCAGCTTCCCCACAGCAAAGCAACGTCCACACTGCAAAGCACCTTTCCACACAGTGGACCATCTTCCCCACAGCAAAGCAGCTTCCCCACGGCAAAGCAGTTTCCCTGAGTTGAGCAGCTTCCCTACAGTGGAGCAGCTTCATCTCGGCAGAGCAGATTCCCCACATCCAAGCAGCATCTGCACAGCAGAGCAGCTTCCCGACAGTAGTGCAGTTTCCCAAAGCAAAGCAGCATCCCCACAGCAAGGCAGCTTCCTCACACCGGAGCAGCATCCCTACAGCAAAGCAGCTTCCCCACAGCAAAGCAGGGCCCCCACAGCAGAGCAGCTTCCCAAAGCAGCGTAGTTTCCCCACAGAAGGACAGCTTCCCCACAGCAAAGCCGCATACACACAGTGGAGCTGCTTCCCCACAGCAAAGCAGCTTCCCAACAGCAAAGCAGCTTCCCCACAGCAAAGCAGCATCCCCACAAAGGAGCAGCTTCCCCACAGCAGAGCTGCTTCCCCACAGTGGAGCAGCTACCCCACTGCAAAGTAGCTTCCCCACAGCAAAGCAGCTTTCCCACAGCAGAGCTGTTTCTCCATAATGGAGCAGTTTCCCCTCAACAAAGCAGTTTCCCCACAGCAGACCAGCTTCCCCACAGCAAAGCAGCTTCCCCAGCGCAAAACAGCTTCCCTAAAGCAGAGCAGTTTCCCCACAGCAGAGCTGCTTCCCAACAGCAAAGCAGCATCCCCACAGTGGAGCAGCTTTCCCACAGCGGAACAGCTTCCCAAGAGCAATGCAGCATTTCTGCATCGGAGCAGCTTCCCCAGCACAAGGCAGATTCCTCACAGCAGAGCAGCATCCCTATAGCAAAGCATTTTCACCACAGCAGAGCAGCATCCCCACAGAAGAGCAGCATCCCCACAGCGGAGCAGTTTCCTCACAGCAAAGCAGCTTCCCCACAGCAAAGCAGGGTCACCACAGCAGAGCAACACCCCTAGAGATGAGTAGCTTCCCCACAGTGGAGCAGGATCCCCACAGCGGAGCAGCTTCCCCATAGCAAAACCGCTTCCTCACAGTGGAGCAGCTTCCCGAATGCAAAGGACCTTCCCCACAGTGGACCAGCATTCCCACAGCAAAGCAACGTCCATACAGCAAAGCACCTTTCCCCACAGTGAACCATCATCCCCACAGCAAAGCAGCATCCCCACGGGAAAGCAGCATCTGCACAGCAGAGCAGCTTCTTCACAGTGGTGCAGCTTCCCCCAAGCAAAGCAGCATCCCCACAGCGTAGCAGCTTCCTCACACCGGAGCAACATCCCTACAGCAAAGCATCTTCCCCACAGTGGAGTCAGCATCCCCATAGCACAGCAGCATTCCCACAGCAGAGCAGCTTCCCCACAGCAAAGCAGGGCCCCCACAGCAGAGCCGCTTCCCACAGCAGAGTAGTTTCCCCACAGAAGGGCAGCTTCCCCACAGCAAAGCAGCATACCCACAGTGGAGAAGCTTCCCCACAGCAATGCAGCTTCCCAACAGCAAAGCAGCTTCCCCACAGCAAAGCAGCATCCCCACAGCGGAGCAGCTTCCCAACAACAAAGTAACTTCCCCACAGCAAAGTAGCTTCCCACTGCAAAGCACCTTCCCCACAGCGGAGCAGCTTCCCCACAATGGAGCAGCATCCCCAAAGCAGAACAGCTTCCCCAAAGCAGACAGTTTCCCCGCAGTGGAGCAGCATCCCCACAGCAAAGCAGCTTCCCCAAAGCAGACAGTTTCCCCACAGCAGAGCAGCATCACCACAGCAAAGCAGCATCCCCACAGTGGAGCAGCTTCCCCATAGCAAAACAGCTTCCTAACAGTGGAGCAGCTTCCCCACTGCAAAGTAGCTTCCTCACAGCAAAGCTACTTCCCCACAGTGGAGCAGTTTCCCCACAGCAAAGCAGCTTCCCCGCAGTGGAGCAGCTTCCCCAAAGCAGAACAGCTTCCCCAAAGCAGACAGTTTCCCCGCAGTGGAGCAGCATCCCCACAGCAAAGCAGCTTCCCCAAAGCAGACAGCTTCCCCACAGCCAAGCAGCTTCCCCAAAGCAAAGCAGCTTCCCCACAGTGGAGCAGCTTCCCCACAGCAAAGCAGCATCCCCACAGTGGAGCAGCTTCCCCAAAGCAAAGCACCATCTCCACAGCAAAGCATCTTCCCCACCGCGGAGCAGCATCCCCACAGCAGAGCAGCATTCCCACTGTGGAGCCACTTCCTCACAGCAATGTAGCATCCCCACAGCAAAGCAGGGCCCATACAGCAGAGCAGCTTCCCACCGCAGAGTAGTTTCCCCACAGCAGGACAGCTTCCCCACTGCAAAGTAGCTTCCCCACAGCAAAGCAGCTTCCCCACAGCAAAGCAGCTTCCCCATAGCAGAGCAGCTTCCCCACAGTGGAGCAGCTTCCCCACAACAAAGCAGTTTCCCCAAAGCAGATTAGATTCCCCAAAGAATAGCTGCTTCCCCACAGCGGAGCAGCTTACCCACTCCAAAGTAGCTTCCCCACAGCAAAGCTGCTTCCCCACAGTGGAGCAGTTTCCCCACAGCAAAGCAGCTTCCCCACAGTGGAGCAGCTTCCCCACAGCAAAGCAGCTTCCCCACAGCAAATCAGCTTCCCCACAGCAAAGCAGCTTCTCCACAGCAGAGCATTCCCCACAGTGGAGCTGCTTATCCCAAACAAAGAAGTTTTCCACACAGCAGAGCAACTTCCCCATATCATGCAGCTTCCCCACAGTGGAGCAGCTTCACCACAGCAGAGCAGCTACTCCACAGCAAAGCAGCATCCCTAGGGTAAACCGGCTTCCCCACAGGAGAGAGGCTTCCCCACAGCAAAGCAGCATCCTCACAGCAAAGCAGCTTCCCCAAAGTGGAGCAGCTTCCCCACAGCAAAGCAGCTTCCCCACAATTTAACAGCTTCCCCACTCCAGAGCTGCTTCCCCACAGTGGAGCAGCTTCCCAACAGCAAAGTAGCTTCCCCACAGCAAAGCAGCTTCCCCACAGCAATGCAGCTTCCCCACTGCAGAGCAGTTTCCCCACAGCAGACCAGTTTCTCCACAGCAGAGCAGCTTCCCCAGAGCAAAGCAGCTTCCCTAAAGCAGAGTAGTTTCCCCACAGCAGAGCAGCGTCCCAAGAGTGGAGCAGCATTCCCACAGCGGAGCAGCTTCCCCACAGCAGGGCAGATTCCTCACAGCAGAGCAGCATCCCTATAGCAAAGCATTTTCACTACAGCGGAGCAGCATCCCCACAGCAGAGAAGTTTCCTCACAGCAAAGCAGCTTCCCCACAGCAAAGCAGGGTCCCCACAGCGGAGCAGCACCCCTAGAGATGATTAGCTTCCCCACAGTGGAGCAGCATCCCCACAGCAAAGCAGCTTCCCCACAGCGGAGCAGCTTTGCAACAGTAGAGCAAAGTCCCCACAGTGAGCAACAGCCTCACAGCGGAACAGCTTCCCCAGAGCAAAGCAGCTTCCCCACAGCAAAGCAACGTCCACACAGCAAAGCACCTTTCCACACAGTGGACCAACTTCCCCACAGCAAAGCAGCTTCCCCACGGCAAAGCAGATTCCCCAGAGTTGAGCAGCTTCCCCACAGGGGAGCAGCTTCATCTCGGCAGAGCAGATTCCCCACATCCAAGCAGCATCTGCACAGCAGAGCAGCTTCCCGACAGTAGTGCAGTTTCCCAAAGCAAAGCAGCATCCCCACAGCAAGGCAGCTTCCTCACACCGGAGCAGCATCCCTACAGCAAAGCAGCTTCCCCACAGCAAAGCAGGGCGCCCACAGCAGAGCAGCTTCCCAAAGCAGCGTAGTTTCCCCACAGAAGGACAGCTTCCCCACAGCAAAGCCGCATACCCACAGTGGAGCTGCTTCCCCACAGCAAAGCAGCTTCCCAACAGCAAAGCAGCTTCCCCACAGCAAAGCAGGATCCCCACAATGGAGCAGCTTCCCCACAGCAGAGCTGCTTCCCCACAGTGGAGCAGCTACCCCACTGCAAAGTAGCTTCCCCACAGCAAAGCAGCTTTCCCACAGCAGAGCTGTTTCTCCATAGTGGAGCAGTTTCCCCTAAACAAAGCAGTTTCCCCACAGCAGACCAGCTTCCCCACAGCAAAGCAGCTTCCCCAGAGCAAAACAGCTTCCCTAAAGCAGAGCAGTTTCCCCACAGCAGAGCAGCTTCCCAACAGCAAAGCAGCATCCCCAGAGTGGAGCAGCTTTCCCACAGCGGAACAGCTTCCCAAGAGCAATGCAGCATTTCTGCAGCGGAGCAGCTTCCCCACAACAAGGCAGATTCCTCACAGCAGAGCAGCATCCCTATAGCAAAGCATTTTCACCACAGCAGAGCAGCATCCCCACAGAAGAGCAGCATCCCCACAGCGGAGCAGTTTCCTCACAGCAAAGCAGCTTCCCCACAGCAAAGCAGGGTCCCCACAGCAGAGCAACACCCCTAGAGATGAGTAGCTTCCCCACAGTGGAGCAGCATCCCCACAGCGGAGCACTTTCCTCACAGCAAAGTAGCTTCCCCACAGCAAAGCGGCATCCCCACAGCAGAGCAGCTTCCCCATAGCAAAACAGCTTCCTCACAGTGGAGCAGCTTCCCCAATGCAAAGTAGCTTCCCCACAGTGGAGCAGCATTCCCACAGCAAAGCAACGTCCATACAGCAAAGCACCTTTCCACATATTGGACCATCATCCCCACAGCAAAGGAGCTTCCCCACGGCAAAGCAGCATCTGCACAGCAGAGCAGCTTCTTCACAGTGGTGCAGCTTCCCCAAAGCAAAGCAGCATCCCCACAGCGTAGCAGCTTCCTCACACCGGAGCAGCATCCCTACAGCAAAGCATCTTCCCCACAGTGGAGTCAGCATCCCCATAGCACAGCAGCATTCCCACAGCAGAGCAGCTTCCCCACAGCAAAGCAGGGCCCCCACAGCAGAGCCGCTTCCCACAGCAGAGTAGTTTCCCCACAGAAGGGCAGCTTCCCCACAGCAAAGCAGCATACCCACAGTGGAGCAGCTTCCCCACAGCAATGCAGCTTCCCAACAGCAAAGCAGCTTCCCCACAGCAAAGCAGCATCCCCACAGCGGAGCAGCTTCCCAACAACACAGTAACTTCCCCACAGCAAAGTAGCTTCCCCACAGCAAAGCACATTCCCCACAGCGGAGCAGCTTCCCCACAGTGGAGCAGCTTCCCCAAAGCAGAGCAGCTTCCCCAAAGCAGACAGTTTCCCCGCAGTGGAGCAGCATCCCCACAGCAAAGCAGCTTCCCCAAAGCAGACAGTTTCCCCACAGCAGAGCAGCATCACCACAGCAAAGCAGCATCCCCACAGCGGAGCAGCTTCCCCATAGCAAAACAGCTTCCTCACAGTGGAGCAGCTTCCCCACTGCAAAGTAGCTTCCTCACAGCAAAGCTACTTCCCCACAGTGGAGCAGTTTCCCCAAAGCAAAGCAGCTTCCCCGCAGTGGAGCAGCATCCCCACAGCAAAGCAGCTTCCCCACAGCAAAGCAGCTTCCCCACAGCAGAGCAGTTTCCCCACAGTGGAGCTACTTCCCCACAACAAAGCAGTTTTCCCCAAAGCAGAGCAACTTCTCCATTTCAAAGCAGCTTCCCCACAGTGGAGCAGCTTCACCACAGCAGAGCAGCTTCCCCACAGCAGAGCAGTTTCCCCACAGTGGAGCTACTTCCCCACAACAAAGCAGTTTTCCCCACAGCAGAGCAACTTCTCCATTTCAAAGCAGCTTCCCCACAGTGGAGCAGCTTCACCACAGCAGAGCAGCTTCCCCACAGCAAAGCAACATCCCCAGAGTGGAGCGGTTTCCCCACAGCAGAGCAGCTTCCCCACAGCAAACCAGCATCCCCACAGTGGAGCAGCTTCCCCAAAGCAAAGCACCATCTCCAAAGCAAAGCATCTTCCCCACCGCGGAGCAGCATCCCCACAGCAGAGCAGCATTCCCACAGCGGAGCCACTTCCTCACAGCAATGTAGCTTCCCCACAGCAAAGCAGGGCCCATACAGCTGAGCAGCTTCCCACCGCAAAGTATTTTCCCTCAGCAGGACAGCTTCCCCACTGCAAAGTAGCTTCCCCACAGCAAAGCAGCTTCCCCACAGCAAAGCAGCTTCCCCATAGCAGAGCAGTTTCCCCACAGTGGAGCAGCTTCCCCACAACAAAGCAGTTTCCCCAAAGCAGATTAGCTTCCCCACAGAATAGCTGCTTCCCCACAGCGGAGCAGCTTACCCACTCCAAAGTAGCTTGCCCACAGCAAAGCTGCTTCCTCACAGTGGAGCAGTTTCCCCACAGCAATTCAGCTTCCCCACAGTGGAGCAGCTTCCCCACAGCAAAGCAGCTTCCCCACAGCAAAGCAGCTTCACCACAGCAAAGGAGCTTCTCCACAGCAGAGCATTCCCCACAGTGGAGCAACTTCCCCCAAACAAAGCAGTTTTCCCCACAGCAGAGCAACTTCCCCATATCAAAGCAGCTTCCCCACAGTGGAGCAGCTTCCCCACTGCAAAGTAGGTTCCCCACAGCAAAGCAGCTTCTCCTCAGCAGAGCATTCCCCACAGTGGAGCAGCTTCCCCCAAACAAAGCAGTTTTCCCCACAGCAGAGCAACTTCCCCATATCAAAGCAGCTTCCCTACCGTGGAGCAGCTTCACCACAGCAGAGCAGCTACCCCACAGCAAAGCAGCATCCCCAGGGTGGAACGGCTTCCCCACAGGTGAGAGGCTTCCCCACAGCAAAGCAGCATCCCCACAGCAAAGCAGCTTCCCCACAGTGGAGCAGCTTCCCCACAGCAAAGCAGCTTCCCCACAATTTAACAGCTTCCACACTCCAGAGCTGCTTCCCCACAGTGGAGCAGCTTCCCCACTGCAAAGTAGCTTCCCCACAGCAAAGCAGCTTCCCCACAGCAATGCAGCTTCCCCACTGCAGAGCAGTTTCCCCACAGCAGACCAGTTTCTCCACAGCAGAGCAGCTTCCCCAGAGCAAAGCAGCTTCCCTAAAGCAGAGCAGTTTCCCCACAGCAGAGCAGCGACCGAAGAGTGGAGCAGCTTTCCCACAGCAAAGCAGCTTCCCCACAGCAAAGCAGGGTCCCCACAGCGGAGCAGCACCCCTAGAGATGAGTAGCTTCCCCACAGTGGAGCAGCATCCCCACAGCAAAGCAGCTTCCCCACAGCGGAGAAGCTTCGCAACAGTAGAGCAAAGTCTCCACAGTGAGCAACAGCCTCACAGAGGAACAACTAACCCAGAGCAATGCAGCTTTCCCACAGCAAAGCAACGTCCACACAACAAAGCACCTTTCCACACAGTGGACCATCATTCCACAGCAAAGCAGCTTCACAACAGCAATGCAGCTTCCCCACTGCAGAGCAGTTTCCCCACAGCAGGCCAGTTTCTCCACAGCAGAGCAGCTTCCCCAGAACAAAGCAGCTTCCCTAAAGCAGAGCAGTTTCCCCACAGCAGAGCAGCGTCCCAAGAGTGGAGCAGCTTTCCCACAGTGGAGCAGCTTCCCCACAGCAAGGCAGATTCCTCACAGCAGAGCAGCATCACCACAGCAAAGCAGCATCCCCACAGCGGAGCAGCTTCCCCATAGCAAAACAGCTTCCTCACAGTGGAGCAGCTTTCCCACTGCAAAGTAGCTTCTCACAGCAAAGCTACTTCCCCACAGTGGAGCAGTTTCCCCACAGCAAAGCAGCTTCCCCGCAGTGGAGCAGCTTCCCCACTGCAAAGCAGCTTCCCCACAGCCAAGCAGCTTCCCCACAGCAGAGCAGTTTCCCCACAGTGGAGCAGCTTCCCCACAGCAAAGCAGCTTCCCCACAGCAATGCAGCTTCCCCACTGCAGAGCAGTTTCCCCACAGCAGACCAGTTTCTCCACAGCAGAGCAGCTTCCCCAGAGCAAAGCAGCTTCCCTAAAGCAGAGCAGTTTCCCCACAGCAGAGCAGCGTCCCAAGAGTGGAGCAGCTTTCCCACGGTGGAGCAGCTTCCCCACAGCAAGGCAGATTCCTCACAGCAGAGCAGCATCACCACAGCAAAGCATTTCCACTACAGCGGAGCAGCATCCCCACAGCAGAGAAGTTTCCTCACAGCAAAGCAGCTTCCCCACGGCAAAGCAGGGTCCCCACAGCGGAGCAGCACCCCTAGAGAAGAGTAGCTTCCCCACAGTGGAGCAGCATCCCCACAGCAAAGCAGCTTCCCCACAGCGGAGCAGCTTCGCAACAGTAGAGCAAAGTCCCCACAGTGAGCAACAGCCTCACAGAGGAACAACTAACCCAGAGCAATGCAGCTTTCACAAAGCAAAGCAACGTCCACACAACAAAGCACCTTTCCACACAGTGGACCATCATCCCCACAGCAAAGCAGCTTCACAACAGCAATGCAGCTTCCCCACTGCAGAGCAGTTTCCTCACAGCAGACCAGTTTCTCCACAGCAGAGCAGCTTCCCCAGAACAAAGCAGCTTCCCTAAAGCAGAGCAGTTTCCCCACAGCAGAGCAGCGTCCCAAGAGTGGAGCAGCTTTCCCACAGTGGAGCAGCTTCCCCACAGCAAAGCAGCATCCCCACAGTGGAGCAGCTTCCCCAAAGCAAAGCACCATCTCCACAGCAAAGCATCTTCCCCACCGCGGAGCAGCATCCCCACAGCAGAGCAGCATTCCCACAGCGGAGCCACTTCCTCACAGCAATGTACCTTCCCCACAGCAAAGCAGGGCCCATACAGCAGAGCAGCTTCCCACCGCAGAGTAGTTTCCCCACAGCAGGACAGCTTCCCCACTGCAAAGTAGCTTCCCCACAGCAAAGCAGCTTCCCCACAGCAAAGCAGCTTCCCCATAGCAGAGCAGCTTCCCCACAGTGGAGCAGCTTCCCCACAACAAAGCAGTTTCCCCAAAGCAGATTAGATTCCCTACAGAATAGCTGCTTCCCCACAGCGGAGCAGCTTACCCACTCCAAAGTAGCTTCCCCACAGCAAAGCTGCTTCCCCACAGTGGAGCAGTTTCCCCACAGCAAAGCAGCTTCCCCACAGTGGAGCAGCTTCCCCACAGCAAAGCAGCTTCCCCACAGCAAATCAGCTTCCCCACAGCAAAGCAGCTTCTCCACAGCAGAGCATTCCCCACAGTGGAGCTGCTTATCCCAAACAAAGAAGTTTTCCCCACAGCAGAGCAATTTCCCCATATCATGCAGCTTCCCCACAGTGGAGCAGCTTCACCACAGCAGAGCCGCTACTCCACAGCAAAGCAGCATCCCTAGGGTAAACCGGCTTCCCCACAGGAGAGAGGCTTCCCCACAGCTAAGCACCATCCTCACAGCAAAGCAGCTTCCCCAAAGTGGAGCAGCTTCCCCACAGCAAAGCAGCTTCCCCACAATTTAACAGCTTCCCCACTCCAGAGCTGCTTCCCCACAGTGGAGCAGCTTCCCAACAGCAAAGTAGCTTCCCCAAAGCAAAGCAGCATCCCCACAGCAATGCAGCTTCCCCACTGCAGAGCAGTTTCCCCACAGCAGACCAGTTTCTCCACAGCAGAGCAGCTTCCCCAGAGCAAAGCAGCTTCCCTAAAGCAGAGCAGTTTCCCCACAGCAGAGCAGCGTCCCAAGAGTGGAGCAGCTTTCCCACAGCGGAGCAGCTTCCCCACAGCAGGGCAGATTCCTCACAGCAGAGCAGCATCCCTATAGCAAAGCATTTTCACTACAGCGGAGCAGCATCCCCACAGCAGAGAAGTTTCCTCACAGCAAAGCAGCTTCCCCACAGCAAAGCAGGGTCCCCACAGCGGAGCAGCACCCCTAGAGATGATTAGCTTCCCCACAGTGGAGCAGCATCCCCACAGCAAAGCAGCTTCCCCACAGCGGAGCAGCTTTGCAACAGTAGAGCAAAGTCCCCACAGTGAGCAACAGCCTCACAGCGGAACAGCTTCCCCAGAGCAAAGCAGCTTCCCCACAGCAAAGCAACGTCCACACAGCAAAGCACCTTTCCACACAGTGGACCAACTTCCCCACAGCAAAGCAGCTTCCCCACGGCAAAGCAGATTCCCCAGAGTTGAGCAGCTTCCCCACAGGGGAGCAGCTTCATCTCGGCAGAGCAGATTCCCCACATCCAAGCAGCATCTGCACAGCAGAGCAGCTTCCCGACAGTAGTGCAGTTTCCCAAAGCAAAGCAGCATCCCCACAGCAAGGCAGCTTCCTCACACCGGAGCAGCATCCCTACAGCAAAGCAGCTTCCCCACAGCAAAGCAGGGCCCCCACAGCAGAGCAGCTTCCCAAAGCAGCGTATTTTCCCCACAGAAGGACAGCTTCCCCACAGCAAAGCCGCATACCCACAGTGGAGCTGCTTCCCCACAGCAAAGCAGCTTCCCAACAGCAAAGAAGCTTCCCCACAGCAAAGCAGGGTCCCCACAATGGAGCAGCTTCCCCACAGCAGAGCTGCTTCCCCACAGTGGAGCAGCTACCCCACTGCAAAGTAGCTTCCCCACAGCAAAGCAGCTTTCCCACAGCAGAGCTGTTTCTCCATAGTGGAGCAGTTTCCCCTAAACAAAGCAGTTTCCCCACAGCAGACCAGCTTCCCCACAGCAAAGCAGCTTCCCCAGAGCAAAACAGCTTCCCTAAAGCAGAGCAGTTTCCCCACAGCAGAGCAGCTTCCCAACAGCAAAGCAGCATCCCCAGAGTGGAGCAGCTTTCCCACAGCGGAACAGCTTCCCAAGAGCAATGCAGCATTTCTGCAGCGGAGCAGCTTCCCCACAACAAGGCAGATTCCTCACAGCAGAGCAGCATCCCTATAGCAAAGCATTTTCACCACAGCAGAGCAGCATCCCCACAGAAGAGCAGCATCCCCACAGCGGAGCAGTTTCCTCACAGCAAAGCAGCTTCCCCACAGCAAAGCAGGGTCCCCACAGCAGAGCAACACCCCTAGAGATGAGTAGCTTCCCCACAGTGGAGCAGCATCCCCACAGCGGAGCACTTTCCTCACAGCAAAGTAGCTTCCCCACAGCAAAGCATCATCCCCACAGCAGAGCAGCTTCCCCATAGCAAAACAGCTTCCTCACAGTGGAGCAGCTTCCCCAATGCAAAGTAGCTTCCCCACAGTGGAGCAGCTTTCCCACAGCAAAGCAACGTCCATACAGCAAAGCACCTTTCCACACATTGGACCATCATCCCCACAGCAAAGGAGCTTCCCCACGGCAAAGCAGCATCTGCACAGCAGAGCAGCTTCTTCACAGTGGTGCAGCTTCCCCAAAGCAAAGCAGCATCCCCACAGCGTAGCAGCTTCCTCACACCGGAGCAGCATCCCTACAGCAAAGCATCTTCCCCACAGTGGAGTCAGCATCCCCATAGCACAGCAGCATTCCCACAGCAGAGCAGCTTCCCCACAGCAAAGCAGGGCCCCCACAGCAGAGCCGCTTCCCACAGCAGAGTAGTTTCCCCACAGAAGGGCAGCTTCCCCACAGCAAAGCAGCATACCCACAGTGGATCAGCTTCCCCACAGCAATGCAGCTTCCCAACAGCAAAGCAGCTTCCCCACAGCAAAGCAGCATCCCCACAGCGGAGCAGCTTCCCAACAACACAGTAACTTCCCCACAGCAAAGTAGCTTCCCCACAGCAAAGCACATTCCCCACAGCGGAGCAGCTTCCCCACAGTGGAGCAGCTTCCCCAAAGCAGAGCAGCTTCCCCAAAGCAGACAGTTTCCCCGCAGTGGAGCAGCATCCCCACAGCAAAGCAGCTTCCCCAAAGCAGACAGTTTCCCCACAGCAGAGCAGCATCACCACAGCAAAGCAGCATCCCCACAGCGGAGCAGCTTCCCCATAGCAAAACAGCTTCCTCACAGTGGAGCAGCTTCCCCACTGCAAAGTAGCTTCCTCACAGCAAAGCTACTTCCCCACAGTGGAGCAGTTTCCCCAAAGCAAAGCAGCTTCCCCGCAGTGGAGCAGCATCCAAACAGCAAAGCAGCTTCCCCACAGCAAAGCAGCTTCCCCACAGCAGAGCAGTTTCCCCACAGTGGAGCTACTTCCCCACAACAAAGCAGTTTTCCCCACAGCAGAGCAACTTCTCCATTTCAAAGCAGCTTCCCCACAGTGGAGCAGCTTCACCACAGCAGAGCAGCTTCCCCACAGCAGAGCAGTTTCCCCACAGTGGAGCTACTTCCCCACAACAAAGCAGTTTTCCCCACAGCAGAGCAACTTCTCCATTTCAAAGCAGCTTCCCCACAGTGGAGCAGCTTCACCACAGCAGAGCAGCTTCCCCACAGCAAAGCAACATCCCCAGAGTGGAGCGGTTTCCCCACAGCAGAGCAGCTTCCCCACAGCAAACCAGCATCCCCACAGTGGAGCAGCTTCCCCAAAGCAAAGCACCATCTCCAAAGCAAAGCATCTTCCCCACCGCGGAGCAGAATCCCCACAGCAGAGCAGCATTCCCACAGCGGAGCCACTTCCTCACAGCAATGTAGCTTCCCCACAGCAAAGCAGGGCCCATACAGCAGAGCAGCTTCCCACCGCAAAGTATTTTCCCTCAGCAGGACAGCTTCCCCACTGCAAAGTAGCTTCCCCACAGCAAAGCAGCTTCCCCACAGCAAAGCAGCTTCCCCATAGCAGAGCAGTTTCCCCACAGTGGAGCAGCTTCCCCACAACAAAGCAGTTTCCCCAAAGCAGATTAGCTTCCCCACAGAATAGCTGCTTCCCCACAGCGGAGCAGCTTACCCACTCCAAAGTAGCTTCCCCACAGCAAAGCTGCTTCCTCACAGTGGAGCAGTTTCCCCACAGCAATTCAGCTTCCCCACAGTGGAGCAGCTTCCCCACAGCAAAGCAGCTTCCCCACAGCAAAGCAGCTTCCCCACAGCAAAGGAGCTTCTCCACAGCAGAGCATTCCCCACAGTGGAGCAACTTCCCCCAAACAAAGCAGTTTTCCCCACAGCAGAGCAACTTCCCCATATCAAAGCAGCTTCCCCACAGTGGAGCAGCTTCCCCACTGCAAAGTAGGTTCCCCACAGCAAAGCAGCTTCTCCTCAGCAGAGCATTCCCCACAGTGGAGCAGCTTCCCCCAAACAAAGCAGTTTTCCCCACAGCAGAGCAACTTCCCCATATCAAAGCAGCTTCTCTACCGTGGAGCAGCTTCACCACAGCAGAGCAGCTACCCCACAGCAAAGCAGCATCCCCAGGGTGGAACGGCTTCCCCACAGGTGAGAGGCTTCCCCACAGCAAAGCAGCATCCCCACAGCAAAGCAGCTTCCCCACAGTGGAGCAGCTTCCCCACAGCAAAGCAGCTTCCCCACAATTTAACAGCTTCCACACTCCAGAGCTGCTTCCCCACAGTGGAGCAGCTTCCCCACTGCAAAGTAGCTTCCCCACAGCAAAGCAGCTTCCCCACAGCAATGCAGCTTCCCCACTGCAGAGCAGTTTCCCCACAGCAGACCAGTTTCTCCACAGCAGAGCAGCTTCCCCAGAGCAAAGCAGCTTCCCTAAAGCAGAGCAGTTTCCCCACAGCAGAGCAGCGACCGAAGAGTGGAGCAGCTTTCCCACAGCAAAGCAGCTTCCCCACAGCAAAGCAGGGTCCCCACAGCGGAGCAGCACCCCTAGAGATGAGTAGCTTCCCCACAGTGGAGCAGCATCCCCACAGCAAAGCAGCTTGCCCACAGCGGAGAAGCTTCGCAACAGTAGAGCAAAGTCTCCACAGTGAGCAACAGCCTCACAGAGGAACAACTAACCCAGAGCAATGCAGCTTTCCCACAGCAAAGCAACGTCCACACAACAAAGCACCTTTCCACACAGTGGACCATCATCCCCACAGCAAAGCAGCTTCACAACAGCAATGCAGCTTCCCCACTGCAGAGCAGTTTCCCCACAGCAGACCAGTTTCTCCACAGCAGAGCAGCTTCCCCAGAACAAAGCAGCTTCCCTAAAGCAGAGCAGTTTCCCCACAGCAGAGCAGCGTCCCAAGAGTGGAGCAGCTTTCCCACAGTGGAGCAGCTTCCCCACAGCAAGGCAGATTCCTCACAGCAGAGCAGCATCACCACAGCAAAGCAGCATCCCCACAGCGGAGCAGCTTCCCCATAGCAAAACAGCTTCCTCACAGTGGAGCAGCTTTCCCACTGCAAAGTAGCTTCTCACAGCAAAGCTACTTCCCCACAGTGGAGCAGTTTCCCCACAGCAAAGCAGCTTCCCCGCAGTGGAGCAGCTTCCCCACAGCAAAGCAGCTTCCCCACAGCCAAGCAGCTTCCCCACAGCAGAGCAGTTTCCCCACAGTGGAGCAGCTTCCCCACAGCAAAGCAGCTTCCCCACAGCAATGCAGCTTCCCCACTGCAGAGCAGTTTCCCCACAGCAGACCAGTTTCTCCACAGCAGAGCAGCTTCCCCAGAGCAAAGCAGCTTCCCTAAAGCAGAGCAGTTTCCCCACAGCAGAGCAGCGTCCCAAGAGTGGAGCAGCTTTCCCACGGTGGAGCAGCTTCCCCACAGCAAGGCAGATTCCTCACAGCAGAGCAGCATCACCACAGCAAAGCATTTCCACTACAGCGGAGCAGCATCCCCACAGCAGAGAAGTTTCCTCACAGCAAAGCAGCTTCCCCACGGCAAAGCAGGGTCCCCACAGCGGAGCAGCACCCCTAGAGAAGAGTAGCTTCCCCACAGTGGAGCAGCATCCCCACAGCAAAGCAGCTTCCCCACAGCGGAGCAGCTTCGCAACAGTAGAGCAAAGTCCCCACAGTGAGCAACAGCCTCACAGAGGAACAACTAACCCAGAGCAATGCAGCTTTCCCACAGCAAAGCAACGTCCACACAACAAAGCACCTTTCCACACAGTGGACCATCATCCCCACAGCAAAGCAGCTTCACAACAGCAATGCAGCTTCCCCACTGCAGAGCAGTTTCCTCACAGCAGACCAGTTTCTCCACAGCAGAGCAGCTTCCCCAGAACAAAGCAGCTTCCCTAAAGCAGAGCAGTTTCCCCACAGCAGAGCAGCGTCCCAAGAGTGGAGCAGCTTTCCCACAGTGGAGCAGCTTCCCCACAGCAAAGCAGCATCCCCACAGTGGAGCAGCTTCCCCAAAGCAAAGCACCATCTCCACAGCAAAGCATCTTCCCCACCGCGGAGCAGCATCCCCACAGCAGAGCAGCATTCCCACAGCGGAGCCACTTCCTCACAGCAATGTACCTTCCCCACAGCAAAGCAGGGCCCATACAGCAGAGCAGCTTCCCACCGCAGAGTAGTTTCCCCACAGCAGGACAGCTTCCCCACTGCAAAGTAGCTTCCCCACAGCAAAGCAGCTTCCCCACAGCAAAGCAGCTTCCCCATAGCAGAGCAGCTTCCCCACAGTGGAGCAGCTTCCCCACAACAAAGCAGTTTCCCCAAAGCAGATTAGATTCCCTACAGAATAGCTGCTTCCCCACAGCGGAGCAGCTTACCCACTCCAAAGTAGCTTCACCACAGCAAAGCTGCTTCCCCACAGTGGAGCAGTTTCCCCACAGCAAAGCAGCTTCCCCACAGTGGAGCAGCTTCCCCACAGCAAAGCAGCTTCCCCACAGCAAATCAGCTTCCCCACAGCAAAGCAGCTTCTCCACAGCAGAGCATTCCCCACAGTGGAGCTGCTTATCCCAAACAAAGAAGTTTTCCCCACAGCAGAGCAACTTCCCCATATCATGCAGCTTCCCCACAGTGGAGCAGCTTCACCACAGCAGAGCAGCTACTCCACAGCAAAGCAGCATCCCTAGGGTAAACCGGCTTCCCCACAGGAGAGAGGCTTCCCCACAGCTAAGCACCATCCTCACAGCAAAGCAGCTTCCCCAAAGTGGAGCAGCTTCCCCACAGCAAAGCAGCTTCCCCACAATTTAACAGCTTCCCCACTCCAGAGCTGCTTCCCCACAGTGGAGCAGCTTCCCAACAGCAAAGTAGCTTCCCCAAAGCAAAGCAGCATCCCCACAGCAATGCAGCTTCCCCACTGCAGAGCAGTTTCCCCACAGCAGACCAGTTTCTCCACAGCAGAGCAGCTTCCCCAGAGCAAAGCAGCTTCCCTAAAGCAGAGCAGTTTCCCCACAGCAGAGCAGCGTCCCAAGAGTGGAGCAGCTTTCCCACAGCGGAGCAGCTTCCCCACAGCAGGGCAGATTCCTCACAGCAGAGCAGCATCCCTATAGCAAAGCATTTTCACTACAGCGGAGCAGCATCCCCACAGCAGAGAAGTTTCCTCACAGCAAAGCAGCTTCCCCACAGCAAAGCAGGGTCCCCACAGCGGAGCAGCACCCCTAGAGATGATTAGCTTCCCCACAGTGGAGCAGCATCCCCACAGCAAAGCAGCTTCCCCACAGCGGAGCAGCTTTGCAACAGTAGAGCAAAGTTCCCACAGTGAGCAACAGCCTCACAGCGGAACAGCTTCCCCAGAGCAAAGCAGCTTCCCCACAGCAAAGCAACGTCCACACAGCAAAGCACATTTCCACACAGTGGACCAACTTCCCCACAGCAAAGCAGCTTCCCCACGGCAAAGCAGATTCCCCAGAGTTGAGCAGCTTCCCCACAGGGGAGCAGCTTCATCTCGGCAGAGCAGATTCCCCACATCCAAGCAGCATCTGCACAGCAGAGCAGCTTCCCGACAGTAGTGCAGTTTCCCAAAGCAAAGCAGCATCCCCACAGCAAGGCAGCTTCCTCACACCGGAGCAGCATCCCTACAGCAAAGCAGCTTCCCCACAGCAAAGCAGGGCGCCCACAGCAGAGCAGCTTCCCAAAGCAGCGTAGTTTCCCCACAGAAGGACAGCTTCCCCACAGCAAAGCCGCATACCCACAGTGGAGCTGCTTCCCCACAGCAAAGCAGCTTCCCAACAGCAAAGCAGCTTCCCCACAGCAAAGCAGGATCCCCACAATGGAGCAGCTTCCCCACAGCAGAGCTGCTTCCCCATAGTGGAGCAGCTACCCCACTGCAAAGTAGCTTCCCCACTGCAAAGCAGCTTTCCCACAGCAGAGCTGTTTCTCCATAGTGGAGCAGTTTCCCCTAAACAAAGCAGTTTCCCCACAGCAGACCAGCTTCCCCACAGCAAAGCAGCTTCCCCAGAGCAAAACAGCTTCCCTAAAGCAGAGCAGTTTCCCCACAGCAGAGCAGCTTCCCAACAGCAAAGCAGCATCCCCAGAGTGGAGCAGCTTTCCCACAGCGGAACAGCTTCCCAAGAGCAATGCAGCATTTCTGCAGCGGAGCAGCTTCCCCACAACAAGGCAGATTCCTCACAGCAGAGCAGCATCCCTATAGCAAAGCATTTTCACCACAGCAGAGCAGCATCCCCACAGAAGAGCAGCATCCCCACAGCGGAGCAGTTTCCTCACAGCAAAGCAGCTTCCCCACAGCAAAGCAGGGTCCCCACAGCAGAGCAACACCCCTAGAGATGAGTAGCTTCCCCACAGTGGAGCAGCATCCCCACAGCGGAGCACTTTCCTCACAGCAAAGTAGCTTCCCCACAGCAAAGCAGCATCCCCACAGCAGAGCAGCTTCCCCATAGCAAAACAGCTTCCTCACAGTGGAGCAGCTTCCCCAATGCAAAGTAGCTTCCCCACAGTGGAGCAGCATTCCCACAGCAAAGCAACGTCCATACAGCAAAGCACCTTTCCACACATTGGACCATCATCCCCACAGCAAAGGAGCTTCCCCACGGCAAAGCAGCATCTGCACAGCAGAGCAGCTTCTTCACAGTGGTGCAGCTTCCCCAAAGCAAAGCAGCATCCCCACAGCGTAGCAGCTTCCTCACACCGGAGCAGCATCCCTACAGCAAAGCATCTTCCCCACAGTGGAGTCAGCATCCCCATAGCACAGCAGCATTCCCACAGCAGAGCAGCTTCCCCACAGCAAAGCAGGGCCCCCACAGCAGAGCCGCTTCCCACAGCAGAGTAGTTTCCCCACAGAAGGGCAGCTTCCCCACAGCAAAGCAGCATACCCACAGTGGAGCAGCTTCCCCACAGCAATGCAGCTTCCCAACAGCAAAGCAGCTTCCCCACAGCAAAGCAGCATCCCCACAGCGGAGCAGCTTCCCAACAACACAGTAACTTCCCCACAGCAAAGTAGCTTCCCCACAGCAAAGCACATTCCCCACAGCGGAGCAGCTTCCCCACAGTGGAGCAGCTTCCCCAAAGCAGAGCAGCTTCCCCAAAGCAGACAGTTTCCCCGCAGTGGAGCAGCATCCCCACAGCAAAGCAGCTTCCCCAAAGCAGACAGTTTCCCCACAGCAGAGCAGCATCACCACAGCAAAGCAGCATCCCCACAGCGGAGCAGCTTCCCCATAGCAAAACAGCTTCCTCACAGTGGAGCAGCTTCCCCACTGCAAAGTAGCTTCCTCACAGCAAAGCTACTTCCCCACAGTGGAGCAGTTTCCCCAAAGCAAAGCAGCTTCCCCGCAGTGGAGCAGCATCCCCACAGCAAAGCAGCTTCCCCACAGCAAAGCAGCTTCCCCACAGCAGAGCAGTTTCCCCACAGTGGAGCTACTTCCCCACAACAAAGCAGTTTTCCCCACAGCAGAGCAACTTCTCCATTTCAAAGCAGCTTCCCCACAGTGGAGCAGCTTCACCACAGCAGAGCAGCTTCACCACAGCAAAGCAACATCCCCAGAGTGGAGCGGTTTCCCCACAGCAGAGCAGCTTCCCCACTGCAGAGCAGTTTCCCCACAGCAGATCAGTTTCTCCACAGCAGAGCAGCTTCCCCAGAGCAAAGCAGCTTCCCTAAAGCAGAGCAGTTTCCCCACAGCAGAGCAGCGACCGAAGAGTGGAGCAGCTATCCCACAGCGGAGCAGCTTCCCCACAGCAAGGCAGATTCCTCACAGCAGAGCAGCATCCCTATAGCAAAGCATTTCCACTACAGCGGAGCAGCATCCCCACAGCAGAGAAGTTTCCTCACAGCAAAGCAGCTTCCCCACGGCAAAGCAGGGTCCCCACAGCGGAGCAGCACCCCTAGAGAAGAGTAGCTTCCCCACAGTGGAGCAGCATCCCCACAGCAAAGCAGCTTCCCCACAGCGGAGCAGCTTCGCAACAGTAGAGCAATGTCCCCACAGTGAGCAACAGCCTCACAGAGGAACAACTAACCCAGAGCAATGCAGCTTTCCCACAGCAAAGCAACGTCCACACAACAAAGCACCTTTCCACACAGCGGACCATCATCCCCACAGCAAAGCAGCTTCACAACAGCAATGCAGCTTCCCCACTGCAGAGCATCCCCACAGTGGAGCACCTTCCCCATAGCAAAACAGCTTCCTCACAGTGGAGCAGCTTCCCCACTGCAAAGTAGCTTCTCACAGCAAAGCTACTTCCCCACAGTGGAGCAGTTTCCCCACAGCAAAGCAGCTTCCCCGCAGTGGAGCAGCTTCCCCACAGCAAAGCAGCTTCCCCACAGCCAAGCAGCTTCCCCACAGCAGAGCAGTTTCCCCACAGTGGAGCAGCTTCGCCACAGCAAAGCAGCTTCCCCACAGCAAAGCAGCTTCCCCACAGCAGAGCAGTTTCCCCACAGTGGAGCTACTTCCCCACAACAAAGCAGTTTTCCCCACAGCAGAGCAACTTCTCCATTTCAAAGCAGCTTCCACACAGTGGAGCAGCTTCACCACAGCAGAGCAGCTTCCCCACAGCAGAGCAGTTTCGCCACAGTGGAGCTACTTCCCCACAACAAAGCAGTTTTCCCCACAGCAGAGCAACTTCTCCATTTCAAAGCAGCTTCCCCACAGTGGAGCAGCTTCACCTCAGCAGAGCAGCTTCCCCACAGCAAAGCAACATCCCCAGAGTGGAGCGGTTTCCCCACAGCAGAGCAGCTTCCCCACAGCAAGGCAGCATCCCCTCAGTGGAGCAGCTTCCCCAAAGCAAAGCACCATCTCCACAGCAAAGCATCTTCCCCACCGCGGAGCAGCATCCCCACAGCAGAGCAGCATTCCCACAGCGGAGCCACTTCCTCACAGCAATGTACCTTCCCCACAGCAAAGCAGGGCCCATACAGCAGAGCAGCTTCCCACCGCAGAGTAGTTTCCCCACAGCAGGACAGCTTCCCAACTGCAAAGTAGCTTCCCCACAGCAAAGCAGCTTCCCCACAGCAAAGCAGCTTCCCCATAGCAGAGCAGTTTCCCCACAGTGGAGCAGCTTCCCCACAACAAAGCAGTTTCCCCAAAGCAGATTAGCTTCCCCACAGAATAGCTGCTTCCCACAGCGGAGCAGCTTACCCACTCCAAAGTAGCTTCCCCACAGCAAAGCTGCTTCCCCACAGTGGAGCAGTTTCCCCACAGCAAAGCACCTTCCCCACAGTGGAGCAGCTTCCCCACAGCAAAGCAGATTCACCACAGCAAAGCAGTTTCCCCACAGCAAAGCAGCTTCTCCACAGCAGAGCATTCCCCACAGTGGAGCAGCTTCCCCCAAACAAAGCAGTTTTCCCCACAGCAGAGCATCTTCCCCATATCAAAGCAGCTTCTCTACCGTGGAGCAGCTACACCACTGCAGAGCAGCTAACCCACAGCAAAGCAGCATCCCCAGGGTGGAACGGCGTCCCCACAGGAGAGAGGCTTCCCCACAGCAAAGCAGCATCCCCACATCAGAGCAGCTTCCCCACAGTGGAGCAGCTTCCCCACAGCAAAGCAGCTTCCCCACAATTTAACAGCTTCCGCACTCCAGAGCTGCTTCCCCACAGTGGAGCAGCTTCCCCACTGCAAAGTAGCTTCCCCACAGCAAAGCAGCTTCCCCACAGCAATGCAGGTTACCCACTGCAGAGCAGTTTCCCCACAGCAGACCAGTTTCTCCACAACAGAGCAGCTTCCCCAGAGCAAAGCAGATTCCCTAAAACAGAGCAGTTTCCCCACAGCAGAGCAGCGTCCCAAGAGTGGAGCAGCTTTCCCACAGCGGAGCAGCTTCCCCACAGCAAGGCAGATTCCTCACAGCAGAGCAGCGTCCCTAAAGCAAAGCATTTTCACTACAGCGGAGCAGCATCCCCACAGCAGAGAATTTTCCTCACAGCAAAGCAGCTTCCCCACAGCAAAGCAGGGTCCCCTCAGCGGAGCAGCACCCCTAGAGATGAGTAGCTTCCCCACAGTGGAGCATCATCCCCACAGCAAAGCAGCTTCACAACAGCAATGCAGCTTCCCCACTGCAGAGCAGTTTCCCCACAGCAGACCAGTTTCTCCACAGCAGAGCAGCTTCCCCAGAACAAAGCAGCTTCCCTAAAGCAGAGCAGTTTCCCCACAGCAGAGCAGCGTCCCAAGAGTGGAGCAGCTTTCCCACAGTGGAGCAGCTTCCCCACAGCAAGGCAGATTCCTCACAGCAGAGCAGCATCACCACAGCAAAGCAGCATCCCCACAGCGGAGCACCTTCCCCATAGCAAAACAGCTTCCTCACAGTGGAGCAGCTTCCCCACTGCAAAGTAGCTTCTCACAGCAAAGCTACTTCCCCACAGTGGAGCAGTTTCCCCACAGCAAAGCAGCTTCCCCGCAGTGGAGCAGCTTCCCCACAGCAAAGCAGCTTCCCCACAGCCAAGCAGCTTCCCCACAGCAGAGCAGTTTCCCCACAGTGGAGCAGCTTCCCCACAGCAAAGCAGCTTCCCCACAGCAAAGCAGCTTCCCCACAGCAGAGCAGTTTCCCCACAGTGGAGCTACTTCCCCACAACAAAGCAGTTTTCCCCACAGCAGAGCAACTTCTCCATTTCAAAGCAGCTTCCACACAGTGGAGCAGCTTCACCACAGCAGAGCAGCTTCCCCACAGCAGAGCAGTTTCGCCACAGTGGAGCTACTTCCCCACAACAAAGCAGTTTTCCCCACAGCAGAGCAACTTCTACATTTCAAAGCAGCTTCCCCACTGTGGAGCAGCTTCACCTCAGCAGAGCAGCTTCCCCACAGCAAAGCAACATCCCCAGAGTGGAGCGGTTTCCCCACAGCAGAGCAGCTTCCCCACAGCAAAGCAGCATCCCCTCAGTGGAGCAGCTTCCCCAAAGCAAAGCACCATCTCCAAAGCAAAGCATCTTCCCCACCGCGGAGCAGCATCCCCACAGCAGAGCAGCATTCCCACAGCGGAGCCACTTCCTCACAGCAATGTACCTTCCCCACAGCAAAGCAGGGCCCATACAGCAGAGCAGCTTCCCACCGCAGAGTAGTTTCCCCACAGCAGGACAGCTTCCCCACTGCAAAGTAGCTTCCCCACAGCAAAGCAGCTTCCCCACAGCAAAGCAGCTTCCCCATAGCAGAGCAGTTTCCCCACAGTGGAGCAGCTTCCCCACAACAAAGCAGTTTCCCCAAAGCAGATTAGCTTCCCCACAGAATAGCTGCTTCCCACAGCGGAGCAGCTTACCCACTCCAAAGTAGCTTCCCCACAGCAAAGCTGCTTCCCCACAGTGGAGCAGTTTCCCCACAGCAAAGCACCTTCCCCACAGTGGAGCAGCTTCCCCACAGCAAAGCAGATTCACCACAGCAAAGCAGTTTCCCCACAGCAAAGCAGCTTCTCCACAGCAGAGCATTCCCCACAGTGGAGCAGCTTCCCCCAAACAAAGCAGTTTTCCCCACAGCAGAGCATCTTCCCCATATCAAAGCAGCTTCCCTACCGTGGAGCAGCTACACCACAGCAGAGCAGCTAACCCACAGCAAAGCAGCATCCCCAGGGTGGAACGGCGTCCCCACAGGAGAGAGGCTTCCCCACAGCAAAGCAGCATCCCCACATCAGAGCAGCTTCCCCACAGTGGAGCAGCTTCCCCACAGCAAAGCAGCTTCCCCACAATTTAACAGCTTCCGCACTCCAGAGCTGCTTCCCCACAGTGGAGCAGCTTCCCCACTGCAAAGTAGCTTCCCCACAGCAAAGCAGCTTCCCCACAGCAATGCAGGTTACCCACTGCAGAGCAGTTTCCCCACAGCAGACCAGTTTCTCCACAAATGAGCAGCTTCCCCAGAGCAAAGCAGATTCCCTAAAGCAGAGCAGTTCCCCCACAGCAGAGCTGCGTCCCAAGAGTGGAGCAGCTTTCCCACAGCGGAGCAGCTTCCCCACAGCAAGGCAGATTCCTCACAGCAGAGCAGCGTCCCTAAAGCAAAGCATTTTCACTACAGCGGAGCAGCATCCCCACAGCAGAGAATTTTCCTCACAGCAAAGCAGCTTCCCCACAGCAAAGCAGGGTCCCCAAGGCGGAGCAGCACCCCTAGAGATGAGTAGCTTCCCCACAGTGGAGCATCATCCCCACAGCAAAGCAGCTTCACAACAGCAATGCAGCTTCCCCACTGCAGAGCAGTTTCCCCACAGCAGACCAGTTTCTCCACAGCAGAGCAGCTTCCCCAGAACAAAGCAGCTTCCCTAAAGCAGAGCAGTTTCCCCACAGCAGAGCAGCGTCCCAAGAGTGGAGCAGCTTTCCCACAGTGGATCAGCTTCCCCACAGCAAGGCAGATTCCTCACAGCAGAGCAGCATCACCACAGCAAAGCAGCATCCCCACAGCGGAGCACCTTCCCCATAGCAAAACAGCTTCCTCACAGTGGAGCAGCTTCCCCACTGCAAAGTAGCTTCTCACAGCAAAGCTACTTCCCCACAGTGGAGCAGTTTCCCCACAGCAAAGCAGCTTCCCCGCAGTGGAGCAGCTTCAGCACAGCAAAGCAGCTTCCCCACAGCCAAGCAGCTTCCGCACAGCAGAGCAGTTTCCCCACAGTGGAGCAGCTTCCCCACAGCAAAGCAGCTTCCCCACAGCAAAGCAGCTTCCCCACAGCAGAGCAGTTTCCCCACAGTGGAGCTACTTCCCCACAACAAAGCAGTTTACCACACAGCAGAGCAACTTCTCCATTTCAAAGCAGCTTCCCCACAGTGGAGCAGCTTCACCTCAGCAGAGCAGCTTCCCCACAGCAAAGCAGCATCCCCACAGTGGAGCAGCTTCCCCAAAGCAAAGCACCATCTCCACAGCAAAGCATCTTTCCCACCGCGGAGCAGCATCCCCACAGCAGAGCAGCATTCCCACAGCGGAGCCACTTCCTCACAGCAATGTACCTTCCCCACAGCAAAGCAGGGCCCATACAGCAGAGCAGCTTCCCACCGCAGAGTAGTTTCCCCACAGCAGGACAGCTTCCCCACTGCAAAGTAGCTTCCCCACAGCAAAGCAGCTTCCCCACAGCAAAGCAGCTTCCCCATAGCAGAGCAGTTTCCCCACAGTGGAGCAGCTTCCCCACAACAAAGCAGTTTCCCCAAAGCAGATTAGCTTCCCCACAGAATAGCTGCTTCCCACAGCGGAGCAGCTTACCCACTCCAAAATAGCTTCCCCACAGCAAAGCTGCTTCCCCACAGTGGAGCAGTTTCCCCAAACAAAGCAGTTTTCCCCACAGCAGAGCAACTTCCCCATATCAAAGCAGCTTCCCTACCGTGGAGCAGCTTCACCACAGCAGAGCAGCTACCCCACAGCAAAGCAGCATCCCCAGGGTGGAACGGCTTCCCCACAGGTGAGAGGCTTCCCCACAGCAAAGCAGCATCCCCACAGCAAAGCAGCTTCCCCACAGTGGAGCAGCTTCCCCACAGCAAAGCAGCTTCCCCACAATTTAACAGCTTCCACACTCCAGAGCTGCTTCCCCACAGTGGAGCATCTTCCCCACTGCAAAGTAGCTTCCCCACAGCAAAGCAGCTTCCCCACAGCAATGCAGCTTCCCCACTGCAGAGCAGTTTCCCCACAGCAGATCAGTTTCTCCACAGCAGAGCAGCTTCCCCAGAGCAAAGCAGCTTCCCTAAAGCAGAGCAGTTTCCCCAAAGCAGAGCAGCGACCGAAGAGTGGAGCAGCTTTCCCACAGTGGAGCAGCTTCCCCACAGCAAGGCAGATTCCTCACAGCAGAGCAGCATCCCTATAGCAAAGCATTTCCACTACAGCGGAGCAGCATCCCCACAGCAGAGAAGTTTCCTCACAGCAAAGCAGCTTCCCCACGGCAAAGCAGGGTCCCCACAGCGGAGCAGCACCCCTAGAGAAGAGTAGCTTCCCCACAGTGGAGCAGCATCCCCACAGCAAAGCAGCTTCCCCACAGCGGAGCAGCTTCGCAACAGTAGAGCAAAGTCCCCACAGTGAGCAACAGCCTCACAGAGGAACAACTAACCCAGAGCAATGCAGCTTTCCCACAGCAAAGCAACGTCCACACAACAAAGCACCTTTCCACACAGTGGACCATCATCCCCACAGCAAAGCAGCTTCACAACAGCAATGCAGCTTCCCCACTGCAGAGCAGTTTCCCCACAGCAGACCAGTTTCTCCACAGCAGAGCAGCTTCCCCAGAACAAAGCAGCTTCCCTAAAGCAGAGCAGTTTCCCCACAACAGAGCAGCGTCCCCAGAGTGGAGCAGCTTTCCCACAGTGGAGCAGCTTCCCCACAGCAAAGCCGCATCCCCACAGTGGAGCAGCTTCCCCAAAGCAAAGCACCATCTCCACAGCAAAGCACCTTCCCCACCGCGGAGCAGCATCCCCACAGCAGAGCAGCATTCCCACAGCGGAGCCACTTCCGCACAGCAATGTACCTTCCCCACAGCAAAGCAGGGCCCATACAGCAGAGCAGCTTCCCACCGCAGAGTAGTTTCCCCACAGCAGGACAGCTTCCCCACTGCAAAGTAGCTTCCCCACAGCAAAGCAGCTTCCCCACAGCAAAGCAGCTTCCCCATAGCAGAGCAGCTTCCCCACAGTGGAGCAGCTTCCCCACAACAAAGCAGTTTCCCCAAAGCAGATTAGATTCCCCACAGAATAGCTGCTTCCCCACAGTGGAGCAGCTTACCCACTCCAAAGTAGCTTCCCCACAGCAAAGCTGCTTCCCCACAGTGGAGCAGTTTCCCCACAGCAAAGCAGCTTCCCCACAGTGGAGCAGCTTCCCCACAGCAAAGCAGCTTCCCCACAGCAAATCAGCTTCCCCACAGCAAAGCAGCTTCTCCACAGCAGAGCATTCCCCACAGTGGATCTGCTTATCCCAAACAAAGAAGTTTTCCCCACAGCAGAGCAACTTCCCCATATCATGCAGCTTCCCCACAGTGGAGCAGCTTCACCACAGCAGAGCAGCTACTCCACAGCAAAGCAGCATCCCTAGGGTAAACCGGTTTCCCCACAGGAGAGAGGCTTCCCCACAGCAAAGCAGCATCCTCACAGCAAAGCAGCTTCCCCAAAGTGGAGCAGCTTCCCCACAGCAAAGCAGCTTCCCCACAATTTAACAGCTTCCCCACTCCAGAGCTGCTTCCCCACAGTGGAGCAGCTTCCCAACAGCAAAGTAGCTTCCCCACAGCAAAGCAGCTTCCCCACAGCAATGCAGCTTCCCCACTGCAGAGCAGTTTCCCCACAGCAGACCAGTTTCTCCACAGCAGAGCAGCTTCCCCAGAGCAAAGCAGCTTCCCTAAAGCAGAGCAGTTTCCCCACAGCAGAGCAGCGTCCCAAGAGTGGAGCAGCTTTCCCACAGCGGAGCAGCTTCCCCACAGCAGGGCAGATTCCTCACAGCAGAGCAGCATCCCTATAGCAAAGCATTTTCACTACAGCGGAGCAGCATCCCCACAGCAGAGAAGTTTCCTCACAGCAAAGCAGCTTCCCCACAGCAAAGCAGGGTCCCCACAGCGGAGCAGCACCCCAAGAGATGATTAGCTTCCCCACAGTGGAGCAGCATCCCCACAGCAAAGCAGCTTCCCCACAGCGGAGCAGCTTCGCAACAGTAGAGCAAAGTCTCCACAGTGAGCAACAGCCTCACAGAGGAACAACTAACCCAGAGCAATGCAGCTTTCCCACAGCAAAGCAACGTCCACACAACAAAGCACCTTTCCACACAGTGGACCATCATCCCCACAGCAAAGCAGCTTCACAACAGCAATGCAGCTTCCCCACTGCAGAGCAGTTTCCCCACAGCAGACCAGTTTCTCCACAGCAGAGCAGCTTCCCCAGAACAAAGCAGCTTCCCTAAAGCAGAGCAGTTTCCCCACAGCAGAGCAGCGTCCCCAGAGTGGAGCAGCTTTCCCACAGTGGAGCAGCTTCCCCACAGCAAAGCAGCATCCCCACAGTGGAGCAGCTTCCCCAAAGCAAAGCACCATCTCCACAGCAAAGCATCTTCCCCACCGCGGAGCAGCATCCCCACAGCAGAGCAGCATTCCCACAGCGGAGCCACTTCCTCACAGCAATGTACCTTCCCCACAGCAAAGCAGGGCCCATACAGCAGAGCAGCTTCCCACCGCAGAGTAGTTTCCCCGCAGCAGGACAGCTTCCCCACTGCAAAGTAGCTTCCCCACAGCAAAGCAGCTTCCCCACAGCAAAGCAGCTTCCCCATAGCAGAGCAGCTTCCCCACAGTGGAGCAGCTTCCCCACAACAAAGCAGTTTCCCCAAAGCAGATTAGATTCCCCACAGAATAGCTGCTTCCCCACAGCGGAGCAGCTTACCCACTCCAAAGTAGCTTCCCCACAGCAAAGCTGCTTCCACACAGTGGAGCAGTTTCCCCACAGCAAAGCAGCTTCCCCACAGTGGAGCAGCTTCCCCACAGCAAAGCAGCTTCCCCACAGCAAATCAGCTTCCCCACAGCAAAGCAGCTTCTCCACAGCAGAGCATTCCCCACAGTGGAGCTGCTTAGCCCAAACAAAGAAGTTTTCCCCACAGCAGAGCAACTTCCCCGTATCATGCAGCTTCCCCACAGTGGAGCAGCTTCACCACAGCAGAGCAGCTACTCCACAGCAAAGCAGCATCCCTAGGGTAAACCGGCTTCCCCACAGGAGAGAGGCTTCCCCACAGCAAAGCAGCATCCTCACAGCAAAGCAGCTTCCCCAAAGTGGAGCAGCTTCCCCACAGCAAAGCAGCTTCCCCACAATTTAACAGCTTCCCCACTCCAGAGCTGCTTCCCCACAGTGGAGCAGCTTCCCAACAGCAAAGTAGCTTCCCCACAGCAAAGCAGCTTCCCCACAGCAATGCAGCTTCCCCACTGCAGAGCAGTTTCCCCACAGCAGACCAGTTTCTCCACAGCAGAGCAGCTTCCCCAGAGCAAAGCAGCTTCCCTAAAGCAGAGCAGTTTCCCCACAGCAGAGCAGCGTCCCAAGAGTGGAGCAGCTTTCCCACAGCGGAGCAGCTTCCCCACAGCAGGGCAGATTCCTCACAGCAGAGCAGCATCCCTATAGCAAAGCATTTTCACTACAGCGGAGCAGCATCCCCACAGCAGAGAAGTCCTCACAGCAAAGCAGCTTCCCCACAGCAAAGCAGGGTCCCCACAGCGGAGCAGCACCCCAAGAGATGATTAGCTTCCCCACAGTGGAGCAGCATCCCCACAGCAAAGCAGCTTCCCCACAGCGGAGCAGCTTTGCAACAGTAGAGCAAAGTCCCCACAGTGAGCAACAGCCTCACAGCGGAACAGCTTCCCCAGAGCAAAGCAGCTTCCCCACAGCAAAGCAACGTCCACACAGCAAAGCACCTTTCCACACAGTGGACCAACTTCCCCACAGCAAAGCAGCTTCCCCACGGCAAAGCAGATTCCCCAGAGTTGAGCAGCTTCCCCACAGGGGAGCAGCTTCATCTCGGCAGAGCAGATTCCCCACATCCAAGCAGCAACTGCACAGCAGAGCAGCTTCCCGACAGTAGTGCAGTTTCCCAAAGCAAAGCAGCATCCCCACAGCAAGGCAGCTTCCTCACACCGGAGCAGCATCCCTACAGCAAAGCAGCTTCCCCACAGCAAAGCAGGGCCCCCACAGCAGAGCAGCTTCCCAAAGCAGCGTAGTTTCCACACAGAAGGACAGCTTCCCCACAGCAAAGCGGCATACCCACAGTGGAGCTGCTTCCCCACAGCAAAGCAGCTTCCCAACAGCAAAGCAGCTTCCCCACAGCAAAGCAGGATCCCCACAATGGAGCAGCTTCCCCACAGCAAAGCAGCTTCCCCACAGCAAAGCAGCTTCCCCACAGCAGAGCAGTTTCCCCACAGTGGAGCTACTTCCCCACAACAAAGCAGTTTTCCCCACAGCAGAGCAACTTCTCCATTTCAAAGCAGCTTCCCCACAGTGGAGCAGCTTCACCACAGCAGAGCAGCTTCCCCACAGCAGAGCAGTTTCCCCACAGTGCAGCTACTTCCCCACAACAAAGCAGTTTTCCCCACAGCAGAGCAACTTCTCCATTTCAAAGCAGCTTCCCCACAGTGGAGCAGCTTCACCACAGCAGAGCAGCTTCCCCACAGCAAAGCAACATCCCCAGAGTGGAGCGGTTTCCCCACAGCAGAGCAGCTTCCCCACAGCAAACGAGCATCCCCACAGTGGAGCAGCTTCCCCAAAGCAAAGCACCATCTCCAAAGCAAAGCATCTTCCCCACCGTGGAGCAGCATCCCCACAGCAGAGCAGCATTCCCACAGCGGAGCCACTTCCTCACAGCAATGTAGCTTCCCCACAGCAAAGCAGGGCCCTTACAGCAGAGCAGCTTCCCACCGCAAAGTAGTTTCCCCACAGCAGGACAGCTTCCCCACTGCAAAGTAGCTTCCCCACAGCAAAGCAGCTTCCCCACAGCAAAGCAGCTTCCCCATAGCAGAGCAGTTTCCCCACAGTGGAGCATCTTCCCCACAACAAAGCAGTTTCCCCAAAGCAGATTAGCTTCCCCAAAGAATAGCTGCTTCCCCACAGCGGAGCAGCTTACCCACTCCAAAGTAGCTTGCCCACAGCAAAGCTGCTTCCTCACAGTGGAGCAGTTTCCCCACAGCAAAGCAGCTTCCCCACAGTGAAGCAGCTTCCCCACAGCAAAGCAGCTTCCCCACAGCAAAGCAGCGTCCCCACAGCAAAGGAGCTTCTCCACAGCAGGGCATTCCCCACAGTGGAGCGACTTCCCCCAAACAAAGCAGTTTCCCCACAGCAGAGCAACTTCCCCATATCAAAGCAGCTTCCCCACAGTGGAGCAGCTTCCCCACTGCAAAGTAGCTTCCCCACAGCAAAGCAGCTTCTCCACAGCAGAGCATTCCCCACAGTGGAGCAGCTTCCCCCAAACAAAGCAGTTTTCCCCACAGCAGAGCAACTTCCCCATATCAAAGCAGCTTCCCTACCGTGGAGCAGCTTCCCCACAGCAAAGCAGCATCCCCACAGCAAAGCAGCTTCCCCACAGTGGAGCAGCTTCCCCACAGCAAAGCAGCTTCCCCACAATTTAACAGCTTCCACACTCCAGAGCTGCTTCCCCACAGTGGAGAAGCTTCCCCACTGCAAAGCAGCTTCCCCAAAGCAAAGCAGCTTCCCCACAGCAATGCAGCTTCCCCACTGCAGAGCAGTTTCCCCACAGCAGACCAGTTTCTCCACAGCAGAGCAGCTTCCCCAGAGCAAAGCAGCTTCCCTAAAGCAGAGCAGTTTCCCCACAGCAGAGCAGCGACCGAAGAGTGGAGCAGCTTTCCCACAGCAAAGCAGCTTCCCCACAGCAAAGCAGGGTCCCCACAGCGGAGCAGCACCCCTAGAGATGAGTAGCTTCCCCACAGTGGAGCAGCATCCCCACAGCAAAGCAGCTTCCCCACAGCGGAGAAGCTTCGCAACAGTAGAGCAAAGTCCCCACAGTGAGCAACAGCCTCACAGAGGAACAACTAACCCAGAGCAATGCAGCTTTCCCACAGCAAAGCAACGTCCACACAACAAAGCACCTTTCTACACAGTGGACCATCATCCCCACAGCAAAGCAGCTTCACAACAGCAATGCAGCTTCCCCACTGCAGAGCAGTTTCCCCACAGCAGACCAGTTTCTCCACAGCAGAGCAGCTTCCCCAGAACAAAGCAGCTTCCCTAAAGCAGAGCAGTTTCCCCACAGCAGAGCAGCGTCCCAAGAGTGGAGCAGCTTTCCCACAGTGGAGCAGCTTCCCCACAGCAAGGCAGATTCCTCACAGCAGAGCAGCATCACCACAGCAAAGCAGCATCCCCACAGCGGAGCAGCTTCCCCATAGCAAAACAGAATCCTCACAGTGGAGGAGCTTCCCCTCTTCAAAGTAGCTTCTCACAGCAAAGCTACTTCCCCACAGTGGAGCAGTTTCCCCACAGCAAAGCAGCTTCCCCGCAGTGGAGCAGCTTCCCCACAGCAAAGCAGCTTCCCCACAGTGGAGCAGCTTCCCCACAGCAGAGCAGTTTCCCCACAGTGGAGCAGCTTCCCCACAGCAAAGCAGCTTCCCCACAGCAAAGCAGCTTCCCCACAGCAGAGCAGTTTCCCCACAGTGGAGCTACTTCCCCACAACAAAGCAGTTTTCCCCACAGCAGAGCAACTTCTCCATTTCAAAGCAGCTTCCCCACAGTGGAGCAGCTTCACCACAGCAGAGCAGCTTCCCCACAGCAAAGCAACATCCCCAGAGTGGAGCGGTTTCCCCACAGCAGAGCAGCTTCCCCACAGCAAACGAGCATCCCCACAGTGGAGCAGCTTCCCCAAAGCAAAGCACCATCTCCAAAGCAAAGCATCTTCCCCACCGTGGAGCAGCATCCCCACAGCAGAGCAGCATTCCCACAGCGGAGCCACTTCCTCACAGCAATGTAGCTTCCCCACAGCAAAGCAGGGCCCTTACAGCAGAGCAGCTTCCCACCGCAAAGTAGTTTCCCCACAGCAGGACAGCTTCCCCACTGCAAAGTAGCTTCCCCACAGCAAAGCAGCTTCCCCACAGCAAAGCAGCTTCCCCATAGCAGAGCAGTTTCCCCACAGTGGAGCATCTTCCCCACAACAAAGCAGTTTCCCCAAAGCAGATTAGCTTCCCCAAAGAATAGCTGCTTCCCCACAGCGGAGCAGCTTACCCACTCCAAAGTAGCTTGCCCACAGCAAAGCTGCTTCCTCACAGTGGAGCAGTTTCCCCACAGCAAAGCAGCTTCCCCACAGTGAAGCAGCTTCCCCACAGCAAAGCAGCTTCCCCACAGCAAAGCAGCGTCCCCACAGCAAAGGAGCTTCTCCACAGCAGGGCATTCCCCACAGTGGAGCGACTTCCCCCAAACAAAGCAGTTTCCCCACAGCAGAGCAACTTCCCCATATCAAAGCAGCTTCCCCACAGTGGAGCAGCTTCCCCACTGCAAAGTAGCTTCCCCACAGCAAAGCAGCTTCTCCACAGCAGAGCATTCCCCACAGTGGAGCAGCTTCCCCCAAACAAAGCAGTTTTCCCCACAGCAGAGCAACTTCCCCATATCAAAGCAGCTTCCCTACCGTGGAGCAGCTTCCCCACAGCAAAGCAGCATCCCCACAGCAAAGCAGCTTCCCCACAGTGGAGCAGCTTCCCCACAGCAAAGCAGCTTCCCCACAATTTAACAGCTTCCACACTCCAGAGCTGCTTCCCCACAGTGGAGAAGCTTCCCCACTGCAAAGCAGCTTCCCCAAAGCAAAGCAGCTTCCCCACAGCAATGCAGCTTCCCCACTGCAGAGCAGTTTCCCCACAGCAGACCAGTTTCTCCACAGCAGAGCAGCTTCCCCAGAGCAAAGCAGCTTCCCTAAAGCAGAGCAGTTTCCCCACAGCAGAGCAGCGACCGAAGAGTGGAGCAGCTTTCCCACAGCAAAGCAGCTTCCCCACAGCAAAGCAGGGTCCCCACAGCGGAGCAGCACCCCTAGAGATGAGTAGCTTCCCCACAGTGGAGCAGCATCCCCACAGCAAAGCAGCTTCCCCACAGCGGAGAAGCTTCGCAACAGTAGAGCAAAGTCCCCACAGTGAGCAACA
Source organism: Carcharodon carcharias (assembly GCF_017639515.1). Lineage (NCBI taxonomy): Eukaryota > Metazoa > Chordata > Chondrichthyes > Lamniformes > Lamnidae > Carcharodon > Carcharodon carcharias. The sequence goes on from NC_054483.1 coordinate 32,666,146, forward strand.
GCCTCACAGAGGAACAACTAACCCAGAGCAATGCAGCTTTCCCACAGCAAAGCAACGTCCACACAACAAAGCACCTTTCTACACAGTGGACCATCATCCCCACAGCAAAGCAGCTTCACAACAGCAATGCAGCTTCCCCACTGCAGAGCAGTTTCCCCACAGCAGACCAGTTTCTCCACAGCAGAGCAGCTTCCCCAGAACAAAGCAGCTTCCCTAAAGCAGAGCAGTTTCCCCACAGCAGAGCAGCGTCCCAAGAGTGGAGCAGCTTTCCCACAGTGGAGCAGCTTCCCCACAGCAAGGCAGATTCCTCACAGCAGAGCAGCATCACCACAGCAAAGCAGCATCCCCACAGCGGAGCAGCTTCCCCATAGCAAAACAGAATCCTCACAGTGGAGGAGCTTCCCCTCTTCAAAGTAGCTTCTCACAGCAAAGCTACTTCCCCACAGTGGAGCAGTTTCCCCACAGCAAAGCAGCTTCCCCGCAGTGGAGCAGCTTCCCCACAGCAAAGCAGCTTCCCCACAGTGGAGCAGCTTCCCCACAGCAGAGCAGTTTCCCCACAGTGGAGCAGCTTCCCCACAGCAAAGCAGCTTCCCCACAGCAAAGCAGCTTCCCCACAGCAGAGCAGTTTCCCCACAGTGGAGCTACTTCCCCACAACAAAGCAGTTTACCACACAGCAGAGCAACTTCTCCATTTCAAAGCAGCTTCCCCACAGTGGAGCAGCTTCACCTCAGCAGAGCAGCTTCCCCACAGCAAAGCAACATCCCCAGAGTGGAGCGGTTTCCCCACAGCAGAGCAGCTTCCCCACAGCAAAGCAGCATCCCCACAGTCGAGCAGCTTCCCCAAAGCAAAGCACCATCTCCACAGCAAAGCATCTTCCCCACCGCTGAGCAGCATCCCCACAGCAGAGCAGCATTCCCACAGCGGAGCCACTTCCTCACAGCAATGTACCTTCCCCACAGCAAAGCAGGGCCCATACAGCAGAGCAGCTTCCCACCGCAGAGTAGTTTCCCCACAGCAGGACAGCTTCCCCACTGCAAAGTAGCTTCCCAACAGCAAAGCAGCTTCCCCACAGCAAAGCAGCTTCCCCATAGCAGAGCAGTTTCCCCACAGTGGAGCAGCTTCCCCACAACAAAGCAGTTTCCCCAAAGCAGATTAGCTTCCCCACAGAATAGCTGCTTCCCACAGCGGAGCAGCTTACCCACTCCAAAATAGCTTCCCCACAGCAAAGCTGCTTCCCCACAGTGGAGCAGTTTCCCCACAGCAAAGCAGCTTCCCAACAGTGGAGCAGCTTCCCCACAGCAAAGCAGCTTCTCCACAGCAGAGCATTCCCCACAGTGGAGCAGCTTCCCCCAAACAAAGCAGTTTTCCCCACAGCAGAGCAACTTCCCCATATCAAAGCAGCTTCCCTACCGTGGAGCAGCTTCACCACAGCAGAGCAGCTACCCCACAGCAAAGCAGCATCCCCAGGGTGGAACGGCTTCCCCACAGGTGAGAGGCTTCCCCACAGCAAAGCAGCATCCCCACAGCAAAGCAGCTTCCCCACAGTGGAGCAGCTTCCCCACAGCAAAGCAGCTTCCCCACAATTTAACAGCTTCCACACTCCAGAGCCTCTTCCCCACAGTGGAGCAGCTTCCCCACTGCAAAGTAGCTTCCCCACAGCAAAGCAGCTTCCCCACAGCAATGCAGCTTCCCCACTGCAGAGCAGTTTCCCCACAGCAGATCAGTTTCTCCACAGCAGAGCAGCTTCCCCAGAGCAAAGCAGCTTCCCTAAAGCAGAGCAGTTTCCCCACAGCAGAGCAGCGACCGAAGAGTGGAGCAGCTTTCCCACAGCGGAGCAGCTTCCCCACAGCAAGGCAGATTCCTCAAAGCAGAGCAGCATCCCTATAGCAAAGCATTTCCACTACAGCGGAGCAGCATCCCCACAGCAGAGAAGTTTCCTCACAGCAAAGCAGCTTCCCCACGGCAAAGCAGGGTCCCCACAGCGGAGCAGCACCCCTAGAGAAGAGTAGCTTCCCCACAGTGGAGCAGCATCCCCACAGCAAAGCAGCTTCCCCACAGCGGAGCAGCTTCGCAACAGTAGAGCAAAGTCCCCACAGTGAGCAACAGCCTCACAGAGCAACAACTAACCCAGAGCAATGCAGCTTTCCCACAGCAAAGCAACGTCCACACAACAAAGCACCTTTCCACACAGTGGACCATCATCCCCACAGCAAAGCAGCTTCACAACAGCAATGCAGCTTCCCCACTGCAGAGCAGTTTCCCCACAGCAGACCAGTTTCTCCACAGCAGAGCAGCTTCCCCAGAACAAAGCAGCTTCCCTAAAGCAGAGCAGTTTCCCCACAGCAGAGCAGCGTCCCAAGAGTGGAGCAGCTTTCCCACAGTGGAGCAGCTTCCCCACAGCAAGGCAGATTCCTCACAGCAGAGCAGCATCACCACAGCAAAGCAGCATCCCCACATCGGAGCACCTTCCCCATAGCAAAACAGCTTTCTCACAGTGGAGCAGCTTCCCCACTGCAAAGTAGCTTCTCAAAGCAAAGCTACTTCCCCACAGTGGAGCAGTTTCCCCACAGCAAAGCAGCTTCCCCGCAGTGGAGCAGCTTCCACACAGCAAAGCAGCTTCCCCACAGCCAAGCAGCTTCCCCACAGCAGAGCAGTTTCCCCACAGTGGAGCAGCTTCCCCACAGCAAAGCAGCTTCCCCACAGCAAAGCAGCTTCCCCACAGCAGAGCAGTTTCCCCACAGTGGAGCTACTTCCCCACAACAAAGCAGTTTACCACACAGCAGAGCAACTTCTCCATTTCAAAGCAGCTTCCCCACAGTGGAGCAGCTTCACCTCAGCAGAGCAGCTTCCCCACAGCAAAGCAACGTCCCCAGAGTGGAGCGGTTTCCCCACAGCAGAGCAGCTTCCCCACAGCAAAGCAGCATCCCCACAGTCGAGCAGCTTCCCCAAAGCAAAGCACCATCTCCACAGCAAAGCATCTTCCCCACCGTGGAACAGCATCCCCACAGCAGAGCAGCATTCCCACAGCGGAGCCACTTCCTCACAGCAATGTACCTTCCCCACAGCAAAGCAGGGCCCATACAGCAGAGCAGCTTCCCACCGCAGAGTAGTTTCCCCACAGCAGGACAGCTTCCCCACTGCAAAGTAGCTTCCCAACAGCAAAGCAGCTTCCCCACAGCAAAGCAGCTTCCCCATAGCAGAGCTGTTTCCCCACAGTGGAGCAGCTTCCCCACAACAAAGCAGTTTCCCCAAAGCAGATTAGCTTCCCCACAGAATAGCTGCTTCCCACAGCGGAGCAGCTTACCCACTCCAAAATAGCTTCCCCACAGCAAAGCTGCTTCCCCACAGTGGAGCAGTTTCCCCACAGCAAAGCAGCTTCCCAACAGTGGAGCAGCTTCCCCACAGCAAAGCAGCTTCTCCACAGCAGAGCATTCCCCACAGTGGAGCAGCTTCCCCCAAACAAAGCAGTTTTCCCCACAGCAGAGCAACTTCCCCATATCAAAGCAGCTTCCCTACCGTGGAGCAGCTTCACCACAGCAGAGCAGCTACCCCACAGCAAAGCAGCATCCCCAGGGTGGAACGGCTTCCCCACAGGTGAGAGGCTTCCCCACAGCAAAGCAGCATCCCCACAGCAAAGCAGCTTCCCCACAGTGGAGCAGCTTCCCCACAGCAAAGCAGCTTCCCCACAATTTAACAGCTTCCACACTCCAGAGCCTCTTCCCCACAGTGGAGCAGCTTCCCCACTGCAAAGTAGCTTCCCCACAGCAAAGCAGCTTCCCCATAGCAATGCAGCTTCCCCACTGCAGAGCAGTTTCCCCACAGCAGATCAGTTTCTCCACAGCAGAGCAGCTTCCCCAGAGCAAAGCAGCTTCCCTAAAGCAGAGCAGTTTCCCCACAGCAGAGCAGCGACCGAAGAGTGGAGCAGCTTTCCCACAGCGGAGCAGCTTCCCCACAGCAAGGCAGATTCCTCAAAGCAGAGCAGCATCCCTATAGCAAAGCATTTCCACTACAGCGGAGCAGCATCCCCACAGCAGAGAAGTTTCCTCACAGCAAAGCAGCTTCCCCACGGCAAAGCAGGGTCCCCACAGCGGAGCAGCACCCCTAGAGAAGAGTAGCTTCCCCACAGTGGAGCAGCATCCCCACAGCAAAGCAGCTTCCCCACAGCGGAGCAGCTTCGCAACAGTAGAGCAAAGTCCCCACAGTGAGCAACAGCCTCACAGAGCAACAACTAACCCAGAGCAATGCAGCTTTCCCACAGCAAAGCAACGTCCACACAACAAAGCACCTTTCCACACAGTGGACCATCATCCCCACAGCAAAGCAGCTTCACAACAGCAATGCAGCTTCCCCACTGCAGAGCAGTTTCCCCACAGCAGACCCGTTTCTCCACAGCAGAGCAGCTTCCCCAGAACAAAGCAGCTTCCCTAAAGCAGAGCAGTTTCCCCACAGCAGAGCAGCGTCCCAAGAGTGGAGCAGCTTTCCCACAGTGGAGCAGCTTCCCCACAGCAAGGCAGATTCCTCACAGCAGAGCAGCATCACCACAGCAAAGCAGCATCCCCACATCGGAGCACCTTCCCCATAGCAAAACAGCTTTCTCACAGAGGAGCAGCTTCCCCACTGCAAAGTAGCTTCTCAAGCAAAGCTACTTCCCCACAGTGGAGCAGTTTCCCCACAGCAAAGCAGCTTCCCCGCAGTGGAGCAGCTTCCACACAGCAAAGCAGCTTCCCCACAGCCAAGCAGCTTCCCCACAGCAGAGCAGTTTCCCCACAGTGGAGCAGCTTCCCCACAGCAAAGCAGCTTCCCCACAGCAAAGCAGCTTCCCCACAGCAGAGCAGTTTCCCCACAGTGGAGCTACTTCCCCACAACAAAGCAGTTTACCACACAGCAGAGCAACTTCTCCATTTCAAAGCAGCTTCCCCACAGTGGAGCAGCTTCACCTCAGCAGAGCAGCTTCCCCACAGCAAAGCAACGTCCCCAGAGTGGAGCGGTTTCCCCACAGCAGAGCAGCTTCCCCACAGCAAAGCAGCATCCCCACAGTCGAGCAGCTTCCCCAAAGCAAAGCACCATCTCCACAGCAAAGCATCTTCCCCACCGTGGAACAGCATCCCCACAGCAGAGCAGCATTCCCACAGCGGAGCCACTTCCTCACAGCAATGTACCTTCCCCACAGCAAAGCAGGGCCCATACAGCAGAGCAGCTTCCCACCGCAGAGTAGTTTCCCCACAGCAGGACAGCTTCCCCACTGCAAAGTAGCTTCCCAACAGCAAAGCAGCTTCCCCAGCAAAGCAGCTTCCCCACAGCAAAGCAACTTCCCCATAGCAGAGCAGCTTCCCCACAGTGGAGCAGCTTCCCCACAACAAAGCAGTTTCCCCAAAGCAGATTAGATTCCCCACAGAATAGCTGCTTCCCCACAGCGGAGCAGCTTACCCACTCCAAAGTAGCTTCCCCACAGCAAAGCTGCTTCCCCACAGTGGAGCAGCTTCCCAACAGCAAAGTAGCTTCCCCACAGCAAAGCAGCTTCCCCACAGCAATGCAGCTTCCCCACTTCAGAGCAGTTTCCCCACAGCAGACCAGTTTCTCCACAGCAGAGCAGCTTCCCCAGAGCAAAGCAGCTTCCCTAAAGCAGAGCAGTTTCCCCACAGCAGAGCAGCGTCCCAACAGTGGAGCAGCTTTCCCACAGCGGAGCAGCTTCCCCACAGCAAGGCAGATTCCTCACAGCAGAGCAGCATCCCTATAGCAAAGCATTTCCACTACAGCGGAGCAGCATCCCCACAGCAGAGAAGTTTCCTCACAGCAAAGCAGCTTCACCACGGCAAAGCAGGGTCCCCACAACGGAGCAGCACCCCTAGAGAAGAGTAGCTTCCCCACAGTGGAGCAGCATCCCCACAGCAAAGCAGCTTCCCCACAGCGGAGCAGCTTCGCAACAGTAGAGCAAAGTCCCCACAGTGAGCAACAGCCTCACAGAGCAACAACTAACCCAGAGCAATGCAGCTTTCCCACAGCAAAGCAACGTCCACACAACAAAGCACCTTTCCACACAGTGGACCATCATCCCCACAGCAAAGCAGCTTCACAACAGCAATGCAGCTTCCCCACTGCAGAGCAGTTTCCCCACAGCAGACCAGTTTCTCCACAGCAGAGCAGCTTCCCCAGAACAAAGCAGCTTCCCTAAAGCAGAGCAGTTTCCCCACAGCAGAGCAGCGTCCCAAGAGTGGAGCAGCTTTCCCACAGTGGAGCAGCTTCCCCACAGCAAAGCAGCATCCCCACAGTGGAGCAGCATCCCCAAAGCAAAGCACCATCTCCACAGCAAAGCATCTTCCCCACCGCGGAGCAGCATCCCCACAGCAGAGCAGCATTCCCACAGCGGAGCCAATTCCTCACAGCAATGTACCTTCCCCACAGCAAAGCAGGGCCCATACAGCAGAGCAGCTTCCCACCGCAGAGTAGTTTCCCCACAGCAGGACAGCTTCCCCACTGCAAAGTAGCTTCCCCACAGCAAAGCAGCTTCCCCACAGCAAAGCAACTTCCCCATAGCAGAGCAGCTTCCCCACAGTGGAGCAGCTTCCCCACAACAAAGCAGTTTCCCCAAAGCAGATTAGATTCCCCACAGAATAGCTGCTTCCCCACAGCGGAGCAGCTTACCCACTCCAAAGTAGCTTCCCCACAGCAAAGCTGCTTCCCCACAGTGGAGCAGCTTCCCAACAGCAAAGTAGCTTCCCCACAGCAAAGCAGCTTCCCCACAGCAATGCAGCTTCCCCACTTCAGAGCAGTTTCCCCACAGCAGACCAGTTTCTCCACAGCAGAGCAGCTTCCCCAGAGCAAAGCAGCTTCCCTAAAGCAGAGCAGTTTCCCCACAGCAGAGCAGCGTCCCAACAGTGGAGCAGCTTTCCCACAGCGGAGCAGCTTCCCCACAGCAGGGCAGATTCCTCACAGCAGAGCAGCATCCCTATAGCAAAGCATTTTCACTACAGCGGAGCAGCATCCCCACAGCAGAGAAGTTTCCTCACAGCAAAGCAGCTTCCCCACAGCAAAGCAGGGTCCCCACAGTGGAGCAGCACCCCAAGAGATGATTAGCTTCCCCACAGTGGAGCAGCATCCCCACAGCAAAGCAGCTTCCCCACAGCGGAGCAGCTTTGCAACAGTAGAGCAAAGTCCCCACAGTGAGCAACAGCCTCACAGCGGAACAGCTTCCCCAGAGCAAAGCAGCTTCCCCACAGCAAAGCAACGTCCACACAGCAAAGCACCTTTCCACACAGTGGACCAACTTCCCCACAGCAAAGCAGCTTCCCCACGGCAAAGCAGATTCCCCAGAGTTGAGCAGCTTCCCCACAGGGGAGCAGCTTCATCTCGGCAGAGCAGATTCCCCACATCCAAGCAGCATCTGCACAGCAGAGCAGCTTCCCAACAGTAGTGCAGTTTCCCAAAGCAAAGCAGCATCCCCACAGCAAGGCAGCTTCCTCACACCGGAGCAGCATCCCTACAGCAAAGCAGCTTCCCCACAGCAAAGCAGGGCCCCCACAGCAGAGCATCTTCCCAAAGCAGCGTAGTTTCCCCACAGAAGGACAGCTTCCCCACAGCAAGGCCGCATACCCACAGTGGAGCTGCTTCCCAAAAGCAAAGCAGATTCCCAACAGCAAAGCAGCTTCCCCACAGCAAAGCCTGATCCCCACAATGGAGCAGCTTCCCCACAGCAAAGCAGCTTCCCCACAGCAAAGCAGCTTCCCCATAGCAGAGCAGTTTCCCCACAGTGGAGCAGCTTCCCCACAACAAAGCAGTTTCCCCAAAGCAGATTAGCTTCCCCACAGAATAGCTGCTTCCCACAGCGGAGCAGCTTACCCACTCCAAAATAGCTTCCCCACAGCAAAGCTGCTTCCCCACAGTGGAGCAGTTTCCCCACAGCAAAGCAGCTTCCCAACAGTGGAGCAGCTTCCCCACAGCAAAGCAGCTTCTCCACAGCAGAGCATTCCCCACAGTGGAGCAGCTTCCCCCAAACAAAGCAGTTTTCCCCACAGCAGAGCAACTTCCCCATATCAAAGCAGCTTCCCTACCGTGGAGCAGCTTCACCACAGCAGAGCAGCTACCCCACAGCAAAGCAGCATCCCCAGGGTGGAACGGCTTCCGCACAGGTGAGAGGCTTCCCCACAGCAAAGCAGCATCCCCACAGCAAAGCAGCTTCCCCACAGTGGAGCAGCTTCCCCACAGCAAAGCAGCTTCCCCACAATTTAACAGCTTCCACACTCCAGAGCTGCTTCCCCACAGTGGAGCAGCTTCCCCACTGCAAAGTAGCTTCCCCACAGCAAAGCAGCTTCCCCACAGCAATGCAGCTTCCCCACTGCAGAGCAGTTTCCCCACAGCAGATCAGTTTCTCCACAGCAGAGCAGCTTCCCCAGAGCAAAGCAGCTTCCCTAAAGCAGAGCAGTTTCCCCACAGCAGAGCAGCGACTGAAGAGTGGAGCAGCTTTCCCACAGCGGAGCAGCTTCCCCACAGCAAGGCAGATTCCTCACAGCAGAGCAGCATCCCTATAGCAAAGCATTTCCACTACAGCGGAGCAGCATCCCCACAGCAGAGAAGTTTCCTCACAGCAAAGCAGCTTCCCCACGGCAAAGCAGGGTCCCCACAGCGGAGCAGCACCCCTAGAGAAGAGTAGCTTCCCCACAGTGGAGCAGCATCCCCACAGCAAAGCAGCTTCCCCACAGCGGAGCAGCTTCGCAACAGTAGAGCAAAGTCCCCACAGTGAGCAACAGCCTCACAGAGGAACAACTAACCCAGAGCAATGCAGCTTTCCCACAGCAAAGCAACGTCCACACAACAAAGCACCTTTCCACACAGTGGACCATCATCCCCACAGCAAAGCAGCTTCACAACAGCAATGCAGCTTCCCCACTGCAGAGCAGTTTCCCCACAGCAGACCAGTTTCTCCACAGCAGAGCAGCTTCCCCAGAACAAAGCAGCTTCCCTAAAGCAGAGCAGTTTCCCCACAGCAGAGCAGCGTCCCAAGAGTGGAGCAGCTTTCCCACAGTGGAGCAGCTTCCCCACAGCAAAGCAGCATCCCCACAGTGGAGCAGCTTCCCCAAAGCAAAGCACCATCTCCACAGCAAAGCATCTTCCCCACCGCGGAGCAGCATCCCCACAGCAGAGCAGCATTCCCACAGCGGAGCCACTTCCTCACAGCAATGTACCTTCCCCACAGCAAAGCAGGGCCCATACAGCAGAGCAGCTTCCCACCGCAGAGTAGTTTCCCCACAGCAGGACAACTTCCCCACTGCAAAGTAGCTTCCCCACAGCAAAGCAGCTTCACCACAGCAAAGCAGCTTCCCCATAGCAGAGCAGCTTCCCCACAGTGGAGCAGCTTCCCCACAACAAAGCAGTTTCCCCAAAGCAGATTAGATTCCCCACAGAATAGCTGCTTCCCCACAGCAGAGAAGCTTACCCACTCCAAAGTAGCTTCCCCACAGCAAAGCTGCTTCCCCACAGTGGAGCAGCTTCCCAACAGCAAAGTTGCTTCCCCACAGCAAAGCAGCTTCCCCACAGCAATGCAGCTTCCCCACTTCAGAGCAGTTTCCCCACAGCAGACCAGTTTCTCCACAGCAGAGCAGCTTCCCCAGAGCAAAGCAGCTTCCCTAAAGCAGAGCAGTTTCCCCACAGCAGAGCAGCGTCCCAAGAGTGGAGCAGCTTTCCCACAGCGGAGCAGCTTCCCCACAGCAGGGCAGATTCCTCACAGCAGAGCAGCATCCCTATAGCAAAGCATTTTCACTACAGCGGAGCAGCATCCCCACAGCAGAGAAGTTTCCTCACAGCAAAGCAGCTTCCCCACAGCAAAGCAGGGTCCCCACAGTGGAGCAGCACCCCAAGAGATGATTAGCTTCCCCACAGTGGAGCAGCATCCCCACAGCAAAGCAGCTTCCCCACAGCGGAGCAGCTTTGCAACAGTAGAGCAAAGTCCCCACAGTGAGCAACAGCCTCACAGCGGAACAGCTTCCCCAGAGCAAAGCAGCTTCCCCACAGCAAAGCAACGTCCACACAGCAAAGCACCTTTCCACACAGTGGACCAACTTCCCCACAGCAAAGCAGCTTCCCCACGGCAAAGCAGATTCCCCAGAGTTGAGCAGCTTCCCCACAGGGGAGCAGCTTCATCTCGGCAGAGCAGATTCCCCACATCCAAGCAGCATCTGCACAGCAGAGCAGCTTCCCGACAGTAGTGCAGTTTCCCAAAGCAAAGCAGCATCCCCACAGCAAGGCAGCTTCCTCACACCGGAGCAGCATCCCTACAGCAAAGCAGCTTCCCCACAGCAACGCAGGGCCCCCACAGCAGAGCAGCTTCCCAAAGCAGCGTAGTTTCCCCACAGAAGGACAGCTTCCCCACAGCAAGGCCGCATATCCACAGTGGAGCTGCTTCCCCACAGCAAAGCAGCTTCCCAACAGCAAAGCAGCTTCCCCACAGCAAAGCAGGATCCCCACAATGGAGCAGCTTCCCCACAGCAAAGCAGCTTCCCCACAGCAAAGCAGCTTCCCCATAGCAGAGCAGTTTCCCCACAGTGGAGCAGCTTCCCCACAACAAAGCAGTTTCCCCAAAGCAGATTAGCTTCCCCACAGAATAGCTGCTTCCCACAGCGGAGCAGCTTACCCACTCCAAAATAGCTTCCCCACAGCAAAGCTGCTTCCCCACAGTGGAGCAGTTTCCCCACAGCAAAGCAGCTTCCCAACAGTGGAGCAGCTTCCCCACAGCAAAGCAGCTTCTCCACAGCAGAGCATTCCCCACAGTGGAGCAGCTTCCCCCAAACAAAGCAGTTTTCCCCACAGCAGAGCAACTTCCCCATATCAAAGCAGCTTCCCTACCGTGGAGCAGCTTCACCACAGCAGAGCAGCTACCCCACAGCAAAGCAGCATCCCCAGGGTGGAACGGCTTCCCCACAGGTGAGAGGCTTCCCCACAGCAAAGCAGCATCCCCACAGCAAAGCAGCTTCCCCACAGTGGAGCAGCTTCCCCACAGCAAAGCAGCTTCCCCACAATTTAACAGCTTCCACACTCCAGAGCTGCTTCCCCACAGTGGAGCAGCTTCCCCACTGCAAAGTAGCTTCCCCACAGCAAAGCAGCTTCCCCACAGCAATGCAGCTTCCCCACTGCAGAGCAGTTTCCCCACAGCAGATCAGTTTCTCCACAGCAGAGCAGCTTCCCCAGAGCAAAGCAGCTTCCCTAAAGCAGAGCAGTTTCCCCACAGCAGAGCAGCGACTGAAGAGTGGAGCAGCTTTCCCACAGCGGAGCAGCTTCCCCACAGCAAGGCAGATTCCTCACAGCAGAGCAGCATCCCTATAGCAAAGCATTTCCACTACAGCGGAGCAGCATCCCCACAGCAGAGAAGTTTCCTCACAGCAAAGCAGCTTCCCCACGGCAAAGCAGGGTCCCCACAGCGGAGCAGCACCCCTAGAGAAGAGTAGCTTCCCCACAGTGGAGCAGCATCCCCACAGCAAAGCAGCTTCCCCACAGCGGAGCAGCTTCGCAACAGTAGAGCAAAGTCCCCACAGTGAGCAACAGCCTCACAGAGGAACAACTAACCCAGAGCAATGCAGCTTTCCCACAGCAAAGCAACGTCCACACAACAAAGCACCTTTCCACACAGTGGACCATCATCCCCACAGCAAAGCAGCTTCACAACAGCAATGCAGCTTCCCCACTGCAGAGCAGTTTCCTCACAGCAGACCAGTTTCTCCACAGCAGAGCAGCTTCCCCAGAACAAAGCAGCTTCCCTAAAGCAGAGCAGTTTCCCGACAGCAGAGCAGCGTCCCAAGAGTGGAGCAGCTTTCCCACAGTGGAGCAGCTTCCCCACAGCAAAGCAGCATCCCCACAGTGGAGCAGCTTCCCCAAAGCAAAGCACCATCTCCACAGCAAAGCATCTTCCCCACCGCGGAGCAGCATCCCCACAGCAGAGCAGCATTCCCACAGCGGAGCCACTTCCTCACAGCAATGTACCTTCCCCACAGCAAAGCAGGGCCCATACAGCAGAGCAGCTTCCCACCGCAGAGTAGTTTCCCCACAGCAGGACAGCTTCCCCACTGCAAAGTAGCTTCCCCACAGCAAAGCAGCTTCCCCACAGCAAAGCAGCTTCCCCATAGCAGAGCAGCTTCCCCACAGTGGAGCAGCTTCCCCACAACAAAGCAGTTTCCCCAAAGCAGATTAGATTCCCCACAGAATAGCTGCTTCCCCACAGTGGAGCAGCTTACCCACTCCAAAGTAGCTTCCCCACAGCAAAGCTGCTTCCCCACAGTGGAGCAGTTTCCCCACAGCAAAGCAGCTTCCCCACAGTGGAGCAGCTTCCCCACAGCAAAGCAGCTTCCCCACAGCAAATCAGCTTCCCCACAGCAAAGCAGCTTCTCCACAGCAGAGCATTCCCCACAGTGGAGCTGCTTATCCCAAACAAAGAAGTTTTCCCCACAGCAGAGCAACTTCCCCATATCATGCAGCTTCCCCACAGTGGAGCAGCTTCACCACAGCAGAGCAGCTACTCCACAGCAAAGCAGCATCCCTAGGGTAAACCGGCTTCCCCACAGGAGAGAGGCTTCCCCACAGCAAAGCAGCATCCTCACAGCAAAGCAGCTTCCCCAAAGTGGAGCAGCTTCCCCACAGCAAAGAAGCTTCCCCACAATTTAACAGCTTCCACACTCCAGAGCTGCTTCCCCACAGTGGAGCAGCTTCCCCGCTCCAGAGCTGCTTCCCCACAGTGGAGCAGCTTCCCAACAGCAAAGTAGCTTCCCCACAGCAAAGCAGCTTCCCCACAGCAATGCAGCTTCCCCACTGCAGAGCAGTTTCCCCACAGCAGATCAGTTTCTCCACAGCAGAGCAGCTTCCCCAGAGCAAAGCAGCTTCCCTAAAGCAGAGCAGTTTCCCCACAGCAGAGCAGCGTCCCAAGAGTGGAGCAGCTTTCCCACAGCGGAGCAGCTTCCCCACAGCAGGGCAGATTCCTCACAGCAGAGCAGCATCCCTATAGCAAAGCATTTTCACTACAGCGGAGCAGCATCCCCACAGCAGAGAAGTTTCCTCACAGCAAAGCAGCTTCCCCACAGCAAAGCAGTGTCCCCACAGCGGAGCAGCACCCCTAGAGATGATTAGCTTCCCCACAGTGGAGCAGCATCCCCACAGCAAAGCAGCTTCCCCACAGCGGAGCAGCTTTGCAACAGTAGAGCAAAGTCCCCACAGTGAGCAACAGCCTCACAGCGGAACAGCTTCCCCAGAGCAAAGCAGCTTCCCCACAGCAAAGCAACGTCCACACAGCAAAGCACCTTTCCACACAGTGGACCAACTTCCCCACAGCAAAGCAGCTTCCCCACGGCAAAGCAGATTCCCCAGAGTTGAGCAGCTTCCCCACAGGGGAGCAGCTTCATCTCGGCAGAGCAGATTCCCCACATCCAAGCAGCATCTGCACAGCAGAGCAGCTTCCCGACAGTAGTGCAGTTTCCCAAAGCAAAGCAGCATCCCCACAGCAAGGCAGCTTCCTCACACCGGAGCAGCATCCCTACAGCAAAGCAGCTTCCCCACAGCAAAGCAGGGCGCCCACAGCAGAGCAGCTTCCCAAAGCAGCGTAATTTCCCCACAGAAGGACAGCTTCCCCACAGCAAAGCTGCATACCCACAGTGGAGCTGCTTCCCCACAGCAAAGCAGCTTCCCAACAGCAAAGCAGCTTCCCCACAGCAAAGCAGGATCCCCACAATGGAGCAGCTTCCCCACAGCAGAGCTGCTTCCCCACAGTGGAGCAGCTACCCCACTGCAAAGTAGCTTCCCCACAGCAAAGCAGCTTTCCCACAGCAGAGCTGTTTCTCCATAGTGGAGCAGTTTCCCCTAAACAAAGCAGTTTCCCCACAGCAGACCAGCTGCCCCACAGCAAAGCAGCTTCCCCAGAGCAAAACAGCTTCCCTAAAGCAGAGCAGTTTCCCCACAGCAGAGCAGCTTCCCAACAGCAAAGCAGCATCCCCAGAGTGGAGCAGCTTTCCCACAGCGGAACAGCTTCCCAAGAGCAATGCAGCATTTCTGCAGCGGAGCAGCTTCCCCACAACAAGGCAGATTCCTCACAGCAAAGCAGCTTCTCCACAGCAGAGCATTCCCCACAGTGGAGCAGCTTCCCCCAAACAAAGCAGTTTTCCCCACAGCAGAGCAACTTCCCCATATCAAAGCAGCTTCCCTACCGTGGAGCAGCTTCACCACAGCAGAGCAGCTTCCCCACAGCAAAGCAGCTTCCCCACAATGTAACAGCTTCCACACTCCAGAGCTGCTTCCCCACAGTGGAGCAGCTTCCCCACTGCAAAGTAGCTTCCCCACAGCAAAGCAGCTTCCCCACAGCAATGCAGCTTCCCCACTGCAGAGCAGTTTCCCCAAAGCAGAACAGTTTCTCCACAGCAGAGCAGCTTCCCCAGAGCAAAGCAGCTTCCCTAAAGCAGAGCAGTTACCCCACAGCAGAGCAGCGACCGAAGAGTGGAGCAGCTTTCCCACAGCGGAGCAGATTCCCCACAGCAAGGCAGATTCCTCACAGCAGAGCAGCATCCCTATAGCAAAGCATTTCCACTACAGCGGAGCAGCATCCCCACAGCAGAGAAGTTTCCTCACAGCAAAGCAGCTTCCCCACAGCAAAGCAGGGTCCCCACAGCGGAGCAGCAACCCTAGAGAAGAGTAGCTTCCCCACAGTGGAGCAGCATCCCCACAGCAAATCAGCTTCCCCACAGCGGAGCTGCTTCGCAACAGTAGAGCAAAGTCCCCATAGTGAGCAACAGCCTCACAGAGGAACAACTAACCCAGAGCAATGCAGCTTTCCCACAGCAAAGCAACGTCCACACAACAAAGCACCTTTCCACACAGTGGACCATCATCCCCACAGCAAAGCAGCTTCACAACAGCAATGCAGCTTCCCCACTGCAGAGCAGTTTCCCCACAGCAGACCAGTTTCTCCACAGCAGAGCAGCTTCCCCAGAACAAAGCAGCTTCCCTAAAGCAGAGCAGTTTCCCCACAGCAGAGCAGCGTCCCAAGAGTGGAGCAGCTTTCCCACAGTGGAGCAGCTTCGCCACAGCAAGGCAGATTCCTCACAGCAGAGCAGCATCACCACAGCAAAGCAGCATCCACACAGCGGAGCACCTTCCCCATAGCAAAACAGCTTCCTCACAGTGGAGCAGCTTCCCCACTGCAAAGTAGCTTCTCACAGCAAAGCTACTTCCCCACAGTGGAGCAGTTTCCCCACAGCAAAGCAGCTTCCCCGCAGTGGAGCAGCTTCCCCACAGCAAAGCAGCTTCCCCACAGCCAAGCAGCTTCCCCACAGCAGAGCAGTTTCCCCACAATGGAGCAGCTTCCCCACAGCAAAGCAGCTTCCCCACAGCAAAGCAGCTTCCCCACAGCAGAGCAGTTTCCCCACAGTGGAGCTACTTCCCCACAACAAAGCAGTTTTCCCCACAGCAGAGCAACTTCTCCATTTCAAAGCAGCTTCCACACAGTGGAGCAGCTTCACCACAGCAGAGCAGCTTCCCCACAGCAGAGCAGTTTCGCCACAGTGGAGCTACTTCCCCACAACAAAGCAGTTTTCCCCACAGCAGAGCAACTTCTCCATTTCAAAGCAGCTTCCCCACAGTGGAGCAGCTTCACCTCAGCAGAGCAGCTTCCCCACAGCAAAGCAACATCCCCAGAGTGGAGCGGTTTCCCCACAGCAGAGCAGCTTCCCCACAGCAAAGCAGCATCCCCTCAGTGGAGCAGCTTCCCCAAAGCAAAGCACCATCTCCACAGCAAAGCATCTTCCCCACCGCGGAGCAGCATCCCCACAGCAGAGCAGCATTCCCACAGCGGAGCCACTTCCTCACAGCAATGTACCTTCCCCACAGCAAAGCAGGGCCCATACAGCAGAGCAGCTTCCCACCGCAGAGTAGTTTCCCCACAGCAGGACAGCTTCCCCACTGCAAAGTAGCTTCCCCACAGCAAAGCAGCTTCCCCACAGCAAAGCAGCTTCCCCTTAGCAGAGCAGTTTCCCCACAGTGGAGCAGCTTCCCCACAACAAACCAGTTTCCCCAAAGCAAATTAGCTTCCCCACAGAATAGCTGCTTCCCACAGCGGAGCAGCTTACCCACTCCAAAGTAGCTTCCCCACAGCAAAGCTGCTTCCCCACAGTGGAGCAGGTTCCCCACAGCAAAGCATCTTCCCCACAGTGGAGCAGCTTCCCCACAGCAAAGCAGATTCACCACAGCAAAGCAGTTTCCCCACAGCAAAGCAGCTTCTCCACAGCAGAGCATTCCCAACAGTGGAGCAGCTTCCCCCAAACAAAGCAGTTTTCCCCACAGCAGAGCATCTTCCCCATATCAAAGCAGCTTCCCTACCGTGGAGCAGCTACACCACAGCAGAGCAGCTAACCCACAGCAAAGCAGCATCCCCAGGGTGGAACGGCGTTCCCACAGGAGAGAGGCTTCCCCACAGCAAAGCAGCATCCCCACAGCAGAGCAGCTTCCCCACAGTGGAGCAGCTTCCCCACAGCAATGCAGCTTCCCCACAATTTAACAGCTTCCGCACTCCAGAGCTGCTTCCCCACAGTGGAGCAGCTTCCCCACTGCAAAGTAGCTTCCCCACAGCAAAGCAGGGACCCCACAGCGGAGCAGCACCCCTAGAGATGAGTAGCTTCCCCACAGTGGAGCATCATCCCCACAGCAAAGCAGCTTCCCCACAGCGGAGCAGCTTCGCAACAGTAGAGCAAAGTCCCCACAGTGAGCAACAGCCTCACAGCGGAACAACTACCCCAGAGCAAAGCAGCTTTCCACAGCAAAGCAACGTCCACACAGCAAAGCACATTTCCACACAGTGGACCATCTTCCCCACAGCAAAGCAGTTTCCCCACAGCAATGCAGCTTCCCCACTGCAGAGCAGTTTCCCCACAGCAGACCAGTTTCTCCACAGCAGAGCAGCTTCCCCAGAGCAAAGCAGCTTCCCTAAAGCAGAGCAGTTTCCCCACAGCAGAGCAGCGTCCCAAGAGTGGAGCAGCTTTCCCACAGCGGAGCAGCTTCCCCACAGCAGGGCAGATTCCTCACAGCAGAGCAGCATCCCTATAGCAAAGCCATTTCACGACAGCGGAGCAGCATCCCCACAGCAGAGAAGTTTCGTCACAGCAAAGCAGCTTCCCCACAGCAAAGCAGGGTCCCCACAGCGGAGCAGCACCCCTAGAGATGATTAGCTTCCCCACAGTGGAGCAGCATCCCCACAGCAAAGCAGCTTCCCCACAGCGGAGCAGCTTTGCAACAGTAGAGCAAAGTCCCCACAGTGAGCAACAGCCTCACAGCGGAACAGCTTCCCCAGAGCAAAGCAGCTTCCCCACAGCAAAGCAACGTCCACGCAGCAAAGCACCTTTCCACACAGTGGACCATCTTCCCCACAGCAAAGCAGCTTCCCCACGGCAAAGCAGCTTCCCCAGAGTTGAGCAGCTTCACCACAGTGGAGCAGCTTCATCTCGGCAGAGCAGATTCCCCACATCAAAGCAGCATCTGCACAGCAGAGCAGCTTCCCGACAGTAGTGCAGTTTCCCAAAGCAAAGCAGCATCCCCACAGCAAGGAAGCTTCCTCACACCGGAAAAGCATCCCTACAACAAAGCAGCTTCCCCACAGCGGAGCAACTTCCTCACAGCAATGCAGCCTCCCCACAGCAAAGCAGGGCCCCCACAGCAGAGCAGCTTCCCAAAGCAGCGTAGTTTCCCCACAGAAGGACAGCTTCCCCACAGCAAAGCCGCATACCCACAGTGGAGCTGCTTCCCCACAGCAAAGCAGCTTCCCAACAGCAAAGCAGCTTCCCCACAGCAAAGCAGCAACCCCACAATGGAGCAGCTTCCCCACAGCGGAGCTGCTTCCCCACAGTGGAGCAGCTACCCCACTGCAAAGTAGCTTCCCCACAGCAAAGCAGCTTTCCCACAGCAGAGCAGTTTCCCCATAGTGGAGCAGTTTCCCCACAACAAAGCAGTTTCCCCACAGCAGACCAGCTTCCCCACAGCAAAGCAGCTTCCCCAGAGCAAAACAGCTTCCCTAAAGCAGAGCAGTTTCCCCACAGCAGAGCAGCTTCCCAACAGCAAAGCAGCTTCCCCAGAGTGGAGCAGCTTTCCCTCAGCGGAACAGCTTCCCAAGAGCAATGCAGCATTTCTGCAGCGGAGCAGCTTCCCCACAAAAAGGCAGATTCCTCACAGCAGAACAGCATCCCTATAGCAATGCGTTATCACCACAGCAGAGCAGCATCCCCACAGCAGAGCAGCATCCCCACAGCGGAGCAGTTTCCTCACAGCAAAGCAGCTTTCCCACAGCAAAGCAGGGTCCCCACAGCAGAGCAACACCCCTAGAGATGAGTAGCTTCCCCACAGTGGAGCAGCATCCCCACAGCGGAGCAGTTTCCTCGCAGCAAAGTAGCTTCCCCACAGCAAAGTAGCTTCCCCACAGCAAAGCAGCTTCCTCACAGTGGAGCAGCTTCCCCAATGGAAAGTAGCTTCCCCACAGTGGAGCAGCATTCCCACAGCAAAGCAACGTCCATACAGCAAAGCACCTTTCCCCACAGTGGACCATCATCCCCACAGCAAAGCAGCTTCCCCACAGCAAAGCAGCATCTGCACAGCAGAGCAGCTTCTTCACAGTGGTGCAGCTTCCCCAAAGCAAAGCAGCATCCCCACAGCGTAGCAGCTTCCTCACACCGGAGCAGCATCCCTACAGCAAAGCATCTTCCCCGCAGTGGAGTCAGCATCCCCATAGCACAGCAGCATTACCACAGCAGAGCAGCTTCCCCACAGCAAAGCATGGCCCACACAGCAGAGCAGCTTCCCACAGCAGAGTAGTTTCCCCACAGAAGGACAGCTTCCCCACAGCAAAGCAGCATACCCACAGTGGAGCAGCTTCCCCACAGCAATGCAGCTTCCCAACAGCAAAGCAGCTTCCCCACAGCAAAGCAGCATCCCCACAGCGGAGCAGCTTCCCAACAACAAAGTAACTTCCCCACAGCAAAGTAGTTTCCCCACTGCAAAGCACCTTCCCCACAGCGGAGCAGCTTCCCCACAGTGGAGCAGCTTCCCCAAAGCAGAGCAGCTTCCCCAAAGCAGACAGTTTCCCCGCAGGGGAGCAGCATCCCCACAGCAAAGCAGCTTCCCCAAAGCAGACAGTTTCCCCACAGCAGAGCAGCATCCCCAAAGCAAAGCTGCATTCCCACAGTGGAGCAGCTACCCCATAGCAAAACAGCTTCCTCACAGTGGAGCAGCTTCCCCACTGCAAAGTAGCTTCCTCACAACAAAGCTGCTTTCCCACACTGGAGTAGTTTCCCCACAGCAAAGCAGCTTCCCCACAGCAAAGCAGCTTCCCCACAGCCAAGCAGCTTCCCCACAGCAGAGCAGTTTCCCCACAGTGGAGCAGCTTCCCCACAGCAAAGCAGCTTCCCCACAGCAAAGCAGCTTCCCCACAGCAAAGCAGCTTCCCCACAGCAGAGCAGTTTCCCCACAGTGGAGCTACTTCCCCACAACATAGCATTTTTCCCCACAGCAGAGCAACTTCTCCATTTCAAAGCAGCTTCCCCACAGTGGAGCAGCTTCACCACAGCAGAGCAGCTTCCCCACAGCAAAGCAGCATTCAAAGAGTGGAGCGGTTTCCCCACAGCAAAGCAGCATCCCCACAGCAAAGCAGCTTCCCCAAAGCGGAGCAGCTTCCACACAGCAAAGCAGCTTCCTCACAATGGAGCGGCTTCCCCACAGCAGAGCAGCTTCCCCACAGTGGAGCAGCTTCCCCACTGCAAAGTTGCTTCCCCACAGCAAAGCAGCTTCCCCACTGCAAAGTAGCTTCCCCACAGCAAAGCAGCTTCCCCACAGCAAAGCAGCTTCCCCACAGTGGAGCAGCTTCCCGACAGCAGAGCAGCTTCCCCATAGCGAAGCATCATCCCCACAATGGAACAGCTTCCCCTCAGCAAAGCAGCTTCCCCACTGTGGAGCAGCTTCCCCACAGCAAAGCAGCTTCCCCACAGCGGAGCAGGGTCCCCACAGTGGAGCACCACCCCTAGAGATGAGTAGCTTCCCCACAGTGGAGCAGCATCCCCACAGCAAAGCAGCTTCCCCTCAGTGGAGCAGCTTGCCCACAGTGGAGCAGCTTCGCCACGGCAGAGCAGCTTCCCCACAGGAAAGCAGCATCCCCACAGCGGAGCAGTTTCCTCACAGCAAAGCAGCTTCCCCACAGCAAAGCAGGGTCCCCACAGCACAGCAACACTCCTAGAGATGAGTAGCTTCCCCACAGTGGAGCAGCATCCCCACAGCGGAGCGGTTTCCTCACAGCAAAGTAGCTTCCCCACAGCAAAGCTGCATCCCCACAGCGGAGCAGCTTCCCCATAGCAAAACAGCTTTCCCACAGTGGTGCAGCTTCCCCACAGCAAAGCAACGTCCATACAGCAAAGCACCTTTCCCCACAGTGGAGCATCTTCCCCACAGCAAAGCAGCTTCCCCACGGCTAAGCAGCTTCCCCACAGCAGAGCAGCATTCCCAAAGTGGAGCAGCTTCCCTACAGCGGAACAACTTCTCCAAAGCAAAGCAACGTCCATACAGCAAAGCACCTTTCCACACACTGGAGCATCTTCCCCACAGCAAAGCAGCTTCCCCAGAGTTGAGCAGCTTCCCGACAGCGGAGCAGCATCACCACGGCAGAGCAGCTTCCCCACAGCAAAGCAGCATCCGCACAACAGAGCAGCTTCCCCACAGTGGTGCAGCTTCCCCAAAGCAAAGCGGCATCCCCACAGCAAGGCAGCTTCCTCATAGCAGGGCAGCATCCCCACAGCAGAGCAGCATTCCCACAGCGGAGCAACTTCCTCACAGCAATGCAGCTTTCCCACAGCAAAGCAGGGCCCCCACAGCAGTTCATCTTCCCACAGCAGAGATGTTTCCCCACAGCAGGACAGTATCCCCACTGCAAAGTAGCTTCCCCACAGCAAAGCAGCTTCCCCACAGCAATGCAGCTTCCCTGCCATGGAGCAGCTTCCCCACAACAAAGCAGCTTCCCCAAAGTGGAGCAGCTTCGCAACAGTGGAGCAGCATTCCCTACAGCGGAGCAGCTTCCCCACATCGGAGCAACGTCCATACAGCAAAGCACCTTTCCCCACAGTGGAGCATCTTCCCCACAGCAAATCAGCTTCCACACGGCAAAGCAGCTTCCCCAGAGTTGGGCAGCTTCCCCACAGTGGAGCAGCTTCACCGCGGCAGAGCAGCTTCCCCAGAGCAAAGCAGCATCCCCACAGAGGAGCAGCTTCCCCATAGCAAAACAGCTTCCTCACAGTGGAGCAGCTTCCCCAATGGAACGTAGCTTCCCCACAGTGGAGCAGCATTCCCACAGCAAAGCAACGTCCATACAGCAAAGCACCTTTCCCCACAGTGGACCATCATCCCCACAGCAAAGCAGCTTCCCCACAGCAAAGCAGCATCTGCACAGCAGAGCAGCTTCTTCACAGTGGTGCAGCTTCCCCAAAGCAAAGCAGCATCCCCACAGCGTAGCAGCTTCCTCACACCGGAGCAGCATCCCTACAGCAAAGCATCTTCCCCACAGTGGAGTCAGCATCCCCATAGCACAGCAGCATTCCCACAGCAGAGCAGCTTCCCCACAGCAAAGCATGGCCCACACAGCAGAGCAGCTTCCCACAGCAGAGTAGTTTCCCCACAGAAGGACAGCTTCCCCACAGCAAAGCAGCATACCCACAGTGGAGCAGCTTCCCCACAGCAATGCAGCTTCCCAACAGCAAAGCAGCTTCCCCACAGCAAAGCAGCATCCCCACAGCGGAGCAGCTTCCCAACAACAAAGTAACTTCCCCACAGCAAAGTAGTTTCCCCACTGCAAAGCACCTTCCCCACAGCGGAGCAGCTTCCCCACAGTGGAGCAGCTTCCCCAAAGCAGAGCAGCTTCCCCAAAGCAGACAGTTTCCCCGCAGGGGAGCAGCATCCCCACAGCAAAGCAGCTTCCCCAAAGCAGACAGTTTCCCCACAGCAGAGCAGCATCCCCAAAGCAAAGCTGCATTCCCACAGTGGAGCAGCTTCCCCATAGCAAAACAGCTTCCTCACAGTGGAGCAGCTTCCCCACTGCAAAGTAGCTTCCTCACAACAAAGCTGCTTTCCCACACTGGAGTAGTTTCCCCACAGCAAAGCAGCTTCCCCACAGCAAAGCAGCTTCCCCACAGCCAAGCAGCTTCCCCACAGCAGAGCAGTTTCCCCACAGTGGAGCAGCTTCCCCACAGCAAAGCAGCTTCCCCACAGCAAAGCAGCTTCCCCACAGCAGAGCAGTTTCCCCACAGTGGAGCTACTTCCCCACAACATAGCAGTTTTCCCCACAGCAGAGCAACTTCTCCATTTCAAAGCAGCTTCCCCACAGTGGAGCAGCTTCACCACAGCAGAGCAGCTTCCCCACAGCAAAGCAGCATCCCCAGAGTGGAGCGGTTTCCCCACAGCAAAGCAGCATCCCTACAGCAAAGCAGCTTCCCCAAAGCGGAGCAGCTTCCCCACAGCAAAGCAGCTTCCTCACAATGGAGCGGCTTCCCCACAGCAGAGCAGCTTCACCACAACAGAGCAGCTTCCCCACAGCAAAGCAGCATCCCCAGAGTGGAGCGGTTTCCCCACAGCAAAGCAGCATCCCTACAGCAAAGCAGCTTCCCCAAAGCGGAGCAGCTTCCCCACAGCAAAGCAGCTTCCTCACAATGGAGCGGCTTCCCCACAGCAGAGCAGCTTCCCCACAGTGGAGCAGCTTCCCCACTGCAAAGTTGCTTCCCCACAGCAAAGCAGCTTCCCCACTGCAAAGTAGCTTCCCCACAGCAAAGCAGCTTCCCCACAGCAAAGCAGCTTCCCCACAGTGGAGCAGCTTCCCGACAGCAGAGCAGCTTCCCCATAGCGAAGCATCATCCCCCCAATGGAACAGCTTCCCCTCAGCAAAGCAGGGTCCCCACAGTGGAGCACCACCCCTAGAGATGAGTAGCTTCCCCACAGTGGAGCAGCATCCCCACAGCAAAGCAGCTTCCCCTCAGTGGAGCAGCTTCGCCATGGCAGAGCAGCTTCCCCACAGCAAAGCAGCATCCCCACAGCGGAGCAGTTTCCTCACAGCAAAGCAGCTTCCCCACAGCAAAGCAGGGACCCCACAGCACAGCAACACCCCTAGAGATGAGTAGCTTCCACACAGTGGAGCAGCATCCCCACAGCGGAGCAGTTTCCTCACAGCAAAGTAGCTTCCCCACAGCAAAGCTGCATCCCCACAGCGGAGCAGCTTCGCATAGCAAAACAGCTTTCCCACAGTGGTGCAGCATCCCCACAGAAAAGCAACGTCCATACAGCAAAGCACCTTTCCCCACAGTGGAGCATCTTCCCCAGAGCAAAGCAGCTTCCCCACAGCAAAGCAGGGACCCCACAGCACAGCAACACCCCTAGAGATGAGTAGCTTCCCAAGAGTGGAGCAGCATCCCCACAGCGGAGCAGTTTCCTCACAGCAAAGTAGCTTCCCCACAGCAAAGCTGCATCCCCACAGCGGAGCAGCTTCCCCATAGCAAAACAGCTTTCCCACAGTGGTGCAGCATCCCCACAGAAAAGCAACGTCCATACAGCAAAGCACCTTTCCCCACAGTGGAGCATCTTCCCCAGAGCAAAGCAGCTTCCCTAAAGCAGAGCAGTTTCCCCACAGCAGAGCAGCGACCGAAGAGTGGAGCAGCTTTCCCACAGCGGAGCAGCTTCCCCACAGCAAGGCATATTCCTCAAAGCAGAGCAGCATCCCTATAGCAAAGCATTTCCACTACAGCGGAGCAGCATCCCCACAGCAGAGAAGTTTCCTCACAGCAAAGCAGCTTCCCCACGGCAAAGCAGGGTCCCCACAGCGGAGCAGCACCCCTAGAGAAGAGTAGCTTCCCCACAGTGGAGCAGCATCCCCACAGCAAAGCAGCTTCCCCACAGCGGAGCAGCTTCGCAACAGTAGAGCAAAGTCCCCACAGTGAGCAACAGCCTCACAGAGCAACAACTAACCCAGAGCAATGCAGCTTTCCCACAGCAAAGCAACGTCCACACAACAAAGCACCTTTCCACACAGTGGACCATCATCCCCACAGCAAAGCAGCTTCACAACAGCAATGCAGCTTCCCCACTGCAGAGCAGTTTCCCCACAGCAGACCAGTTTCTCCACAGCAGAGCAGCTTCCCCAGAACAAAGCAGCTTCCCTAAAGCAGAGCAGTTTCCCCACAGCAGAGCAGCGTCCCAAGAGTGGAGCAGCTTTCCCACAGTGGAGCAGCTTCGCCACAGCAAGGCAGATTCCTCACAGCAGAGCAGCATCACCACAGCAAAGCAGCATCCCCACAGCGGAGCACCTTCCCCATAGCAAAACAGCTTTCTCACAGTGGAGCAGCTTCCCCACTGCAAAGTAGCTTCTCAAAGCAAAGCTACTTCCCCACAGTGGAGCAGTTTCCCCACAGCAAAGCAGCTTCCGCACAGTGGAGCAGCTTCCACACAGCAAAGCAGCTTCCCCACAGCCAAGCAGCTTCCCCACAGCAGAGCAGTTTCCCCACAGTGGAGCAGCTTCCCCACAGCAAAGCAGCTTCCCCACAGCAAAGCAGCTTCCCCACAGCAGAGCAGTTTCCCCACAGTGGAGCTACTTCCCCACAACAAAGCAGTTTACCACACAGCAGAGCAACTTCTCCATTTCAAAGCAGCTTCCCCACAGTGGAGCAGCTTCACCTCAGCAGAGCAGCTTCCCCACAGCAAAGCAACGTCCCCAGAGTGGAGCGGTTTCCCCACAGCAGAGCAGCTTCCCCACAGCAAAGCAGCATCCCCACAGTCGAGCAGCTTCCCCAAAGCAAAGCACCATCTCCACAGCAAAGCATCTTCCCCACCGTGGAGCAGCATCCCCACAGCAGAGCAGCATTCCCACAGCGGAGCCACTTCCTCACAGCAATGTACCTTCCCCACAGCAAAGCAGGGCCCATACAGCAGAGCAGCTTCCCACCGCAGAGTAGTTTCCCCACAGCAGGACAGCTTCCCCACTGCAAAGTAGCTTCCCAACAGCAAAGCAGCTTCCCCACAGCAAAGCAGCTTCCCCATAGCAGAGCTGTTTCCCCACAGTGGAGCAGCTTCCCCACAACAAAGCAGTTTCCCCAAAGCAGATTAGCTTCCCCACAGAATAGCTGCTTCCCACAGCGGAGCAGCTTACCCACTCCAAAATAGCTTCCCCACAGCAAAGCTGCTTCCCCACAGTGGAGCAGTTTCCCCACAGCAAAGCAGCTTCCCAACAGTGGAGCAGCTTCCCCACAGCAAAGCAGCTTCTCCACAGCAGAGCATTCCCCACAGTGGAGCAGCTTCCCCCAAACAAAGCAGTTTTCCCCACAGCAGAGCAACTTCCCCATATCAAAGCAGCTTCCCTACCGTGGAGCAGCTTCACCACAGCAGAGCAGCTACCCCACAGCAAAGCAGCATCCCCAGGGTGGAACGGCTTCCCCACAGGTGAGAGGCTTCCCCACAGCAAAGCAGCATCCCCACAGCAAAGCAGCTTCCCCACAGTGGAGCAGCTTCCCCACAGCAAAGCAGCTTCCCCACAATTTAACAGCTTCCACACTCCAGAGCTGCTTCCCCACAGTGGAGCAGCTTCCCCACTGCAAATTAGCTTCCCCACAGCAAAGCAGCTTCCCCACAGCAATGCAGCTTCCCCACTGCAGAGCAGTTTCCCCACAGCAGATCAGTTTCTCCACAGCAGAGCAGCTTCCCCAGAGCAAAGCAGCTTCCCTAAAGCAGAGCAGTTTCCCCACAGCAGAGCAGCGACTGAAGAGTGGAGCAGCTTTCCCACAGCGGAGCAGCTTCCCCACAGCAAGGCAGATTCCTCACAGCAGAGCAGCATCCCTATAGCAAAGCATTTCCACTACAGCGGAGCAGCATCCCCACAGCAGAGAATGTTCCTCACAGCAAAGCAGCTTCACCACGGCAAAGCAGGGTCCCCACAACGGAGCAGCACCCCTAGAGAAGAGTAGCTTCCCCACAGTGGAGCAGCATCCCCACAGCAAAGCAGCTTCCCCACAGCGGAGCAGCTTCGCAACAGTAGAGCAAAGTCCCCACAGTGAGCAACAGCCTCACAGAGCAACAACTAACCCAGAGCAATGCAGCTTTCCCACAGCAAAGCAACGTCCACACAACAAAGCACCTTTCCACACAGTGGACCATCATCCCCACAGCAAAGCAGCTTCACAACAGCAATGCAGCTTCCCCACTGCAGAGCAGTTTCCCCACAGCAGACCAGTTTCTCCACAGCAGAGCAGCTTCCCCAGAACAAAGCAGCTTCCCTAAAGCAGAGCAGTTTCCCCACAGCAGAGCAGCGTCCCAAGAGTGGAGCAGCTTTCCCACAGTGGAGCAGCTTCCCCACAGCAAAGCAGCATCCCCACAGTGGAGCAGCATCCCCAAAGCAAAGCACCATCTCCACAGCAAAGCATCTTCCCCACCGCGGAGCAGCATCCCCACAGCAGAGCAGCATTCCCACAGCGGAGCCAATTCCTCACAGCAATGTACCTTCCCCACAGCAAAGCAGGGCCCATACAGCAGAGCAGCTTCCCACCGCAGAGTAGTTTCCCCACAGCAGGACAGCTTCCCCACTGCAAAGTAGCTTCCCCACAGCAAAGCAGCTTCCCCACAGCAAAGCAACTTCCCCATAGCAGAGCAGCTTCCCCACAGTGGAGCAGCTTCCCCACAACAAAGCAGTTTCCCCAAAGCAGATTAGATTCCCCACAGAATAGCTGCTTCCCCACAGCGGAGCAGCTTACCCACTCCAAAGTAGCTTCCCCACAGCAAAGCTGCTTCCCCACAGTGGAGCAGCTTCCCAACAGCAAAGTAGCTTCCCCACAGCAAAGCAGCTTCCCCACAGCAATGCAGCTTCCCCACTTCAGAGCAGTTTCCCCACAGCAGACCAGTTTCTCCACAGCAGAGCAGCTTCCCCAGAGCAAAGCAGCTTCCCTAAAGCAGAGCAGTTTCCCCACAGCAGAGCAGCGTCCCAAGAGTGGAGCAGCTTTCCCACAGCGGAGCAGCTTCCCCACAGCAGGGCAGATTCCTCACAGCAGAGCAGCATCCCTATAGCAAAGCATTTTCACTACAGCGGAGCAGCATCCCCACAGCAGAGAAGTTTCCTCACAGCAAAGCAGCTTCCCCACAGCAAAGCAGGGTCCCCACAGTGGAGCAGCACCCCAAGAGATGATTAGCTTCCCCACAGTGGAGCAGCATCCCCACAGCAAAGCAGCTTCCCCACAGCGGAGCAGCTTTGCAACAGTAGAGCAAAGTCCCCACAGTGAGCAACAGCCTCACAGCGGAACAGCTTCCCCAGAGCAAAGCAGCTTCCCCACAGCAAAGCAACGTCCACACAGCAAAGCACCTTTCCACACAGTGGACCAACTTCCCCACAGCAAAG
Source organism: Carcharodon carcharias (assembly GCF_017639515.1). NCBI lineage: Eukaryota > Metazoa > Chordata > Chondrichthyes > Lamniformes > Lamnidae > Carcharodon > Carcharodon carcharias. The sequence goes on from NC_054483.1 coordinate 32,693,547, forward strand.
CAGCTTCCCCACGGCAAAGCAGATTCCCCAGAGTTGAGCAGCTTCCCCACAGGGGAGCAGCTTCATCTCGGCAGAGCAGATTCCCCACATCCAAGCAGCATCTGCACAGCAGAGCAGCTTCCCGACAGTAGTGCAGTTTCCCAAAGCAAAGCAGCATCCCCACAGCAAGGCAGCTTCCTCACACCGGAGCAGCATCCCTACAGCAAAGCAGCTTCCCCACAGCAAAGCAGGGCCCCCACAGCAGAGCATCTTCCCAAAGCAGCGTAGTTTCCCCACAGAAGGACAGCTTCCCCACAGCAAAGCCGCATACCCACAGTGGAGCTGCTTCCCCACAGCAAAGCAGCTTCCCAACAGCAAAGCAGCTTCCCCACAGCAAAGCCTGATCCCCACAATGGAGCAGCTTCCCCACAGCAAAGCAGCTTCCCCACAGCAAAGCAGCTTCCCCATAGCAGAGCAGTTTCCCCACAGTGGAGCAGCTTCCCCACAACAAAGCAGTTTCCCCAAAGCAGATTAGCTTCCCCACAGAATAGCTGCTTCCCACAGCGGAGCAGCTTACCCACTCCAAAATAGCTTCCCCACAGCAAAGCTGCTTCCCCACAGTGGAGCAGTTTCCCCACAGCAAAGCAGCTTCCCAACAGTGGAGCAGCTTCCCCACAGCAAAGCAGCTTCTCCACAGCAGAGCATTCCCCACAGTGGAGCAGCTTCCCCCAAACAAAGCAGTTTTCCCCACAGCAGAGCAACTTCCCCATATCAAAGCAGCTTCCCTACCGTGGAGCAGCTTCACCACAGCAGAGCAGCTACCCCACAGCAAAGCAGCATCCCCACGGTGGAACGGCTTCCCCACAGGTGAGAGGCTTCCCCACAGCAAAGCAGCATCCCCACAGCAAAGCAGCTTCCCCACAGTGGAGCAGCTTCCCCACAGCAAAGCAGCTTCCCCACAATTTAACAGCTTCCACACTCCAGAGCTGCTTCCCCACAGTGGAGCAGCTTCCCCACTGCAAAGTAGCTTCCCCACAGCAAAGCAGCTTCCCCACAGCAATGCAGCTTCCCCACTGCAGAGCAGTTTCCCCACAGCAGATCAGTTTCTCCACAGCAGAGCAGCTTCCCCAGAGCAAAGCAGCTTCCCTAAAGCAGAGCAGTTTCCCCACAGCAGAGCAGCGACTGAAGAGTGGAGCAGCTTTCCCACAGCGGAGCAGCTTCCCCACAGCAAGGCAGATTCCTCACAGCAGAGCAGCATCCCTATAGCAAAGCATTTCCACTACAGCGGAGCAGCATCCCCACAGCAGAGAAGTTTCCTCACAGCAAAGCAGCTTCCCCACGGCAAAGCAGGGTCCCCACAGCGGAGCAGCACCCCTAGAGAAGAGTAGCTTCCCCACAGTGGAGCAGCATCCCCACAGCAAAGCAGCTTCCCCACAGCGGAGCAGCTTCGCAACAGTAGAGCAAAGTCCCCACAGTGAGCAACAGCCTCACAGAGGAACAACTAACCCAGAGCAATGCAGCTTTCCCACAGCAAAGCAACGTCCACACAACAAAGCACCTTTCCACACAGTGGACCATCATCCCCACAGCAAAGCAGCTTCACAACAGCAATGCAGCTTCCCCACTGCAGAGCAGTTTCCCCACAGCAGACCAGTTTCTCCACAGCAGAGCAGCTTCCCCAGAACAAAGCAGCTTCCCTAAAGCAGAGCAGTTTCCCCACAGCAGAGCAGCGTCCCAAGAGTGGAGCAGCTTTCCCACAGTGGAGCAGCTTCCCCACAGCAAAGCAGCATCCCCACAGTGGAGCAGCTTCCCCAAAGCAAAGCACCATCTCCACAGCAAAGCATCTTCCCCACCGCGGAGCAGCATCCTCACAGCAGAGCAGCATTCCCACAGCGGAGCCACTTCCTCACAGCAATGTACCTTCCCCACAGCAAAGCAGGGCCCATACAGCAGAGCAGCTTCCCACCGCAGAGTAGTTTCCCCACAGCAGGACAGCTTCCCCACTGCAAAGTAGCTTCCCCACAGCAAAGCAGCTTCCCCACAGCAAAGCAGCTTCCCCATAGCAGAGCAGCTTCCCCACAGTGGAGCAGCTTCCCCACAACAAAGCAGTTTCCCCAAAGCAGATTAGATTCCCCACAGAATAGCTGCTTCCCCACAGTGGAGCAGCTTACCCACTCCAAAGTAGCTTCCCCACAGCAAAGCTGCTTCCCCACAGTGGAGCAGTTTCCCCACAGCAAAGCAGCTTCCCCACAGTGGAGCAGCTTCCCCACAGCAAAGCAGCTTCCCCACAGCAAATCAGCTTCCCCACAGCAAAGCAGCTTCTCCACAGCAGAGCATTCCCCACAGTGGAGCTGCTTATCCCAAACAAAGAAGTTTTCCCCACAGCAGAGCAACTTCCCCATATCATGCAGCTTCCCCACAGTGGAGCAGCTTCACCACAGCAGAGCAGCTACTCCACAGCAAAGCAGCATCCCTAGGGTAAACCGGCTTCCCCACAGGAGAGAGGCTTCCCCACAGCAAAGCAGCATCCTCACAGCAAAGCAGCTTCCCCAAAGTGGAGCAGCTTCCCCACAGCAAAGAAGCTTCCCCACAATTTAACAGCTTCCACACTCCAGAGCTGCTTCCCCACAGTGGAGCAGCTTCCCCACTCCAGAGCTGCTTCCCCACAGTGGAGCAGCTTCCCAACAGCAAAGTAGCTTCCCCACAGCAAAGCAGCTTCCCCACAGCAATGCAGCTTCCCCACTGCAGAGCAGTTTCCCCACAGCAGACCAGTTTCTCCACAGCAGAGCAGCTTCCCCAGAGCAAAGCAGCTTCCCTAAAGCAGAGCAGTTTCCCCACAGCAGAGCAGCGTCCCAAGAGTGGAGCAGCTTTCCCACAGCGGAGCAGCTTCCCCACAGCAGGGCAGATTCCTCACAGCAGAGCAGCATCCCTATAGCAAAGCATTTTCACTACAGCGGAGCAGCATCCCCACAGCAGAGAAGTTTCCTCACAGCAAAGCAGCTTCCCCACAGCAAAGCAGTGTCCCCACAGCGGAGCAGCACCCCTAGAGATGATTAGCTTCCCCACAGTGGAGCAGCATCCCCACAGCAAAGCAGCTTCCCCACAGCGGAGCAGCTTTGCAACAGTAGAGCAAAGTCCCCACAGTGAGCAACAGCCTCACAGCGGAACAGCTTCCCCAGAGCAATGCAGCTTCCCCACAGCAAAGCAACGTCCACACAGCAAAGCACCTTTCCACACAGTGGACCAACTTCCCCACAGCAAAGCAGCTTCCCCACGGCAAAGCAGATTCCCCAGAGTTGAGCAGCTTCCCCACAGGGGAGCAGCTTCATCTCGGCAGAGCAGATTCCCCACATCCAAGCAGCATCTGCACAGCAGAGCAGCTTCCCGACAGTAGTGCAGTTTCCCAAAGCAAAGCAGCATCCCCACAGCAAGGCAGCTTCCTCACACCGGAGCAGCATCCCTACAGCAAAGCAGCTTCCCCACAGCAAAGCAGGGCGCCCACAGCAGAGCAGCTTCCCAAAGCAGCGTAATTTCCCCACAGAAGGACAGCTTCCCCACAGCAAAGCCGCATACCCACAGTGGAGCTGCTTCCCCACAGCAAAGCAGCTTCCCAACAGCAAAGCAGCTTCCCCACAGCAAAGCAGGATCCCCACAATGGAGCAGCTTCCCCACAGCAGAGCTGCTTCCCCACAGTGGAGCAGCTACCCCACTGCAAAGTAGCTTCCCCACAGCAAAGCAGCTTTCCCACAGCAGAGCTGTTTCTCCATAGTGGAGCAGTTTCCCCTAAACAAAGCAGTTTCCCCACAGCAGACCAGCTTCCCCACAGCAAAGCAGCTTCCCCAGAGCAAAACAGCTTCCCTAAAGCAGAGCAGTTTCCCCACAGCAGAGCAGCTTCCCAACAGCAAAGCAGCATCCCCAGAGTGGAGCAGCTTTCCCACAGCGGAACAGCTTCCCAAGAGCAATGCAGCATTTCTGCAGCGGAGCAGCTTCCCCACAACAAGGCAGATTCCTCACAGCAAAGCAGCTTCTCCACAGCAGAGCATTCCCCACAGTGGAGCAGCTTCCCCCAAACAAAGCAGTTTTCCCCACAGCAGAGCAACTTCCCCATATCAAAGCAGCTTCCCTACCGTGGAGCAGCTTCACCACAGCAGAGCAGCTACCCCACAGCAAAGCAGCATCCCCAGGGTGGAACGGCTTCCCCACAGGTGAGAGGCTTCCCCACAGCAAAGCAGCATCCCCACAGCAAAGCAGCTTCCCCACAGTGGAGCAGCTTCCCCACAGCAAAGCAGCTTCCCCACAATTTAACAGCTTCCACACTCCAGAGCTGCTTCCCCACAGTGGAGCAGCTTCCCCACTGCAAAGTAGCTTCCCCACAGCAAAGCAGCTTCCCCACAGCAATGCAGCTTCCCCACTGCAGAGCAGTTTCCCCAAAGCAGAACAGTTTCTCCACAGCAGAGCAGCTTCCCCAGAGCAAAGCAGCTTCCCTAAAGCAGAGCAGTTTCCCCACAGCAGAGCAGCGACCGAAGAGTGGAGCAGCTTTCCCACAGCGGAGCAGCTTCCCCACAGCAAGGCAGATTCCTCACAGCAGAGCAGCATCCCTATAGCAAAGCATTTCCACTACAGCGGAGCAGCATCCCCACAGCAGAGAAGTTTCCTCACAGCAAAGCAGCTTCCCCACAGCAAAGCAGGGTCCCCACAGCGGAGCAGCAACCCTAGAGAAGAGTAGCTTCCCCACAGTGGAGCAGCATCCCCACAGCAAATCAGCTTCCCCACAGCGGAGCTGCTTCGCAACAGTAGAGCAAAGTCCCCACAGTGAGCAACAGCCTCACAGAGGAACAACTAACCCAGAGCAATGCAGCTTTCCCACAGCAAAGCAACGTCCACACAACAAAGCACCTTTCCACACAGTGGACCATCATCCCCACAGCAAAGCAGCTTCACAACAGCAATGCAGCTTCCCCACTGCAGAGCAGTTTCCCCACAGCAGACCAGTTTCTCCACAGCAGAGCAGCTTCCCCAGAACAAAGCAGCTTCCCTAAAGCAGAGCAGTTTCCCCACAGCAGAGCAGCGTCCCAAGAGTGGAGCAGCTTTCCCACAGTGGAGCAGCTTCGCCACAGCAAGGCAGATTCCTCACAGCAGAGCAGCATCACCACAGCAAAGCAGCATCCACACAGCGGAGCACCTTCCCCATAGCAAAACAGCTTCCTCACAGTGGAGCAGCTTCCCCACTGCAAAGTAGCTTCTCACAGCAAAGCTACTTCCCCACAGTGGAGCAGTTTCCCCACAGCAAAGCAGCTTCCCCCCAGTGGAGCAGCTTCCCCACAGCAAAGCAGCTTCCCCACAGCCAAGCAGCTTCCCCACAGCAGAGCAGTTTCCCCACAATGGAGCAGCTTCCCCACAGCAAAGCAGCTTCCCCACAGCAAAGCAGCTTCCCCACAGCAGAGCAGTTTCCCCACAGTGGAGCTACTTCCCCACAACAAAGCAGTTTTCCCCACAGCAGAGCAACTTCTCCATTTCAAAGCAGCTTCCACACAGTGGAGCAGCTTCACCACAGCAGAGCAGCTTCCCCACAGCAGAGCAGTTTCGCCACAGTGGAGCTACTTCCCCACAACAAAGCAGTTTTCCCCACAGCAGAGCAACTTCTCCATTTCAAAGCAGCTTCCCCACAGTGGAGCAGCTTCACCTCAGCAGAGCAGCTTCCCCACAGCAAAGCAACATCCCCAGAGTGGAGCGGTTTCCCCACAGCAGAGCAGCTTCCCCACAGCAAAGCAGCATCCCCTCAGTGGAGCAGCTTCCCCAAAGCAAAGCACCATCTCCACAGCAAAGCATCTTCCCCACCGCGGAGCAGCATCCCCACAGCAGAGCAGCATTCCCACAGCGGAGCCACTTCCTCACAGCAATGTACCTTCCCCACAGCAAAGCAGGGCCCATACAGCAGAGCAGCTTCCCACCGCAGAGTAGTTTCCCCACAGCAGGACAGCTTCCCCACTGCAAAGTAGCTTCCCCACAGCAAAGCAGCTTCCCCACAGCAAAGCAGCTTCCCCATAGCAGAGCAGTTTCCCCACAGTGGAGCAGCTTCCCCACAACAAAGCAGTTTCCCCAAAGCAATTCAGCTTCCCCACAGAATAGCTGCTTCCCACAGCGGAGCAGCTTACCCACTCCAAAGTAGCTTCCCCACAGCAAAGCTGCTTCCCCACAGTGGAGCAGGTTCCCCACAGCAAAGCATCTTCCCCACAGTGGAGCAGCTTCCCCACAGCAAAGCAGATTCACCACAGCAAAGCAGTTTCCCCACAGCAAAGCAGCTTCTCCACAGCAGAGCATTCCCAACAGTGGAGCAGCTTCCCCCAAACAAAGCAGTTTTCCCCACAGCAGAGCATCTTCCCCATATCAAAGCAGCTTCCCTACCGTGGAGCAGCTACACCACAGCAGAGCAGCTAACCCACAGCAAAGCAGCATCCCCAGGGTGGAACGGCGTCCCCACAGGAGAGAGGCTTCCCCACAGCAAAGCAGCATCCCCACAGCAGAGCAGCTTCCCCACAGTGGAGCAGCTTCCCCACAGCAATGCAGCTTCCCCACAATTTAACAGCTTCCGCACTCCAGAGCTGCTTCCCCACAGTGGAGCAGCTTCCCCACTGCAAAGTAGCTTCCCCACAGCAGACCAGTTTCTCCACAACAGAGCAGCTTCCCCAGAGCAAAGCAGATTCCCTAAAGCAGTGCAGTTTCCCCACAGCAGAGCAGCGTCCCAAGAGTGGAGCAGCTTTCCCACAGCGGAGCAGCTTCCCCACAGCAAGGCAGATTCCTCACAGCAGAGCAGCGTCCCTAAAGCAAAGCATTTTCACTACAGTGGAGCAGCATCCCCACAGCAGAGAATTTTCCTCACAGCAAAGCAGCTTCCCCACAGCAAAGCAGGGTCCCCACAGCGGAGCAGCACCCCTAGAGATGAGTAGCTTCCCCACAGTGGAGCATCATCCCCACAGCAAAGCAGCTTCCCCACAGCGGAGCAGCTTCGCAACAGTAGAGCAAAGTCCCCACAGTGAGCAACAGCCTCACAGCGGAACAACTACCCCAGAGCAAAGCAGCTTTCCACAGCAAAGCAACGTCCACAGAGCAAAGCACATTTCCACACAGTGGACCATCTTCCCCACAGCAAAGCAGTTTCCCCACAGCAATGCAGCTTCCCCACTGCAGAGCAGTTTCCCCACAGCAGACCAGTTTCTCCACAGCAGAGCAGCTTCCCCAGAGCAAAGCAGCTTCCCTAAAGCAGAGCAGTTTCCCCACAGCAGAGCAGCGTCCCAAGAGTGGAGCAGCTTTCCCACAGCGGAGCAGCTTCCCCACAGCAAGGCAGATTCCTCACAGCAGAGCAGCATCCCTATAGCAAAGCCATTTCACGACAGCGGAGCAGCATCCCCACAGCAGAGAAGTTTCGTCACAGCAAAGCAGCTTCCCCACAGCAAAGCAGGGTCCCCACAGCGGAGCAGCACCCCTAGAGATGATTAGCTTCCCCACAGTGGAGCAGCATCCCCACAGCAAAGCAGCTTCCCCACAGCGGAGCAGCTTTGCAACAGTAGAGCAAAGTCCCCACAGTGAGCAACAGCCTCACAGCGGAACAGCTTCCCCAGAGCAAAGCAGCTTCCCCACAGCAAAGCAACGTCCACGCAGCAAAGCACCTTTCCACACAGTGGACCATCTTCCCCACAGCAAAGCAGCTTCCCCACGGCAAAGCAGCTTCCCCAGAGTTGAGCAGCTTCACCACAGTGGAGCAGCTTCATCTCGGCAGAGCAGATTCCCCACATCAAAGCAGCATCTGCACAGCAGAGCAGCTTCCCGACAGTAGTGCAGTTTCCCAAAGCAAAGCAGCATCCCCACAGCAAGGAAGCTTCCTCACACCGGAAAAGCATCCCTACAACAAAGCAGCTTCCCGCAGCGGAGCAACTTCCTCACAGCAATGCAGCCTCCCCACAGCAAAGCAGGGCCCCCACAGCAGAGCAGCTTCCCAAAGCAGCGTAGTTTCCCCACTGAAGGACAGCTTCCCCACAGCAAAGCCGCATACCCACAGTGGAGCTGCTTCCCCACAGCAAAGCAGCTTCCCAACAGCAAAGCAGCTTCCCCACAGCAAAGCAGCAACCCCACAATGGAGCAGCTTCCCCACAGCGGAGCTGCTTCCCCACAGTGGAGCAGCTACCCCACTGCAAAGTAGCTTCCCCACAGCAAAGCAGCTTTCCCACAGCAGAGCAGTTTCCCCATAGTGGAGCAGTTTCCCCACAACAAAGCAGTTTCCCCACAGCAGACCAGCTTCCCCACAGCAAAGCAGCTTCCCCAGAGCAAAACAGCTTCCCTAAAGCAGAGCAGTTTCCCCACAGCAGAGCAGCTTCCCAACAGCAAAGCAGCTTCCCCAGAGTGGAGCAGCTTTCCCACAGCGGAACAGCTTCCCAAGAGCAATGCAGCATTTCTGCAGCGGAGCAGCTTCCCCACAAAAAGGCAGATTCCTCACAGCAGAACAGCATCCCTATAGCAATGCGTTATCACCACAGCAGAGCAGCATCCCCACAGCAGAGCAGCATCCCCACAGCGGAGCAGTTTCCTCACAGCAAAGCAGCTTTCCCACAGCAAAGCAGGGTCCCCACAGCAGAGCAACACCCCTAGAGATGAGTAGCTTCCCCACAGTGGAGCAGCATCCCCACAGCGGAGCAGTTTCCTCGCAGCAAAGTAGCTTCCCCACAGCAAAGTAGCTTCCCCACAGCAAAGCAGCTTCCTCACAGTGGAGCAGCTTCCCCAATGGAAAGTAGCTTCCCCACAGTGGAGCAGCATTCCCACAGCAAAGCAACGTCCATACAGCAAAGCACCTTTCCCCACAGTGGACCATCATCCCCACAGCAAAGCAGCTTCCCCACAGCAAAGCAGCATCTGCACAGCAGAGCAGCTTCTTCACAGTGGTGCAGCTTCCCCAAAGCAAAGCAGCATCCCCACAGCGTAGCAGCTTCCTCACACCGGAGCAGCATCCCTACAGCAAAGCATCTTCCCCGCAGTGCAGTCAGCATCCCCATAGCACAGCAGCATTACCACAGCAGAGCAGCTTCCCCACAGCAAAGCATGGCCCACACAGCAGAGCAGCTTCCCACAGCAGAGTAGTTTCCCCACAGAAGGACAGCTTCCCCACAGCAAAGCAGCATACCCACAGTGGAGCAGCTTCCCCACAGCAATGCAGCTTCCCAACAGCAAAGCAGCTTCCCCACAGCAAAGCAGCATCCCCACAGCGGAGCAGCTTCCCAACAACAAAGTAACTTCCCCACAGCAAAGTAGTTTCCCCACTGCAAAGCACCTTCCCCACAGCGGAGCAGCTTCCCCACAGTGGAGCAGCTTCCCCAAAGCAGAGCAGCTTCCCCAAAGCAGACAGTTTCCCCGCAGGGGAGCAGCATCCCCACAGTAAAGCAGCTTCCCCAAAGCAGACAGTTTCCCCACAGCAGAGCAGCATCCCCAAAGCAAAGCTGCATTCCCACAGTGGAGCAGCTACCCCATAGCAAAACAGCTTCCTCACAGTGGAGCAGCTTCCCCACTGCAAAGTAGCTTCCTCACAACAAAGCTGCTTTCCCACACTGGAGTAGTTTCCCCACAGCAAAGCAGCTTCCCCACAGCAAAGCAGCTTCCCCACAGCCAAGCAGCTTCCCCACAGCAGAGCAGTTTCCCCACAGTGGAGCAGCTTCCCCACAGCAAAGCAGCTTCCCCACAGCAAAGCAGCTTCCCCACAGCAAAGCAGCTTCCCCACAGCAGAGCAGTTTCCCCACAGTGGAGCTACTTCCCCACAACATAGCATTTTTCCCCACAGCAGAGCAACTTCTCCATTTCAAAGCAGCTTCCCCACAGTGGAGCAGCTTCACCACAGCAGAGCAGCTTCCCCACAGCAAAGCAGCATTCAAAGAGTGGAGCGGTTTCCCCACAGCAAAGCAGCATCCCCACAGCAAAGCAGCTTCCCCAAAGCGGAGCAGCTTCCACACAGCAAAGCAGCTTCCTCACAATGGAGCGGCTTCCCCACAGCAGAGCAGCTTCCCCACAGTGGAGCAGCTTCCCCACTGCAAAGTTGCTTCCCCACAGCAAAGCAGCTTCCCCACTGCAAAGTAGCTTCCCCACAGCAAAGCAGCTTCCCCACAGCAAAGCAGCTTCCCCACAGTGGAGCAGCTTCCCGACAGCAGAGCAGCTTCCCCATAGCGAAGCATCATCCCCACAATGGAACAGCTTCCCCTCAGCAAAGCAGCTTCCCCACTGTGGAGCAGCTTCCCCACAGCAAAGCAGCTTCCCCACAGCGGAGCAGGGTCCCCACAGTGGAGCACCACCCCTAGAGATGAGTAGCTTCCCCACAGTGGAGCAGCATCCCCACAGCAAAGCAGCTTCCCCTCAGTGGAGCAGCTTGCCCACAGTGGAGCAGCTTCGCCACGGCAGAGCAGCTTCCCCACAGGAAAGCAGCATCCCCACAGCGGAGCAGTTTCCTCACAGCAAAGCAGCTTCCCCACAGCAAAGCAGGGTCCCCACAGCACAGCAACACTCCTAGAGATGAGTAGCTTCCCCACAGTGGAGCAGCATCCCCACAGCGGAGCGGTTTCCTCACAGCAAAGTAGCTTCCCCACAGCAAAGCTGCATCCCCACAGCGGAGCAGCTTCCCCATAGCAAAACAGCTTTCCCACAGTGGTGCAGCTTCCCCACAGCAAAGCAACGTCCATACAGCAAAGCACCTTTCCCCACAGTGGAGCATCTTCCCCACAGCAAAGCAGCTTCCCCACGGCTAAGCAGCTTCCCCACAGCAGAGCAGCATTCCCAAAGTGGAGCAGCTTCCCTACAGCAGAACAACTTCTCCAAAGCAAAGCAACGTCCATACAGCAAAGCACCTTTCCACACACTGGAGCATCTTCCCCACAGCAAAGCAGCTTCCCCAGAGTTGAGCAGCTTCCCGACAGCGGAGCAGCATCACCACGGCAGAGCAGCTTCCCCACAGCAAAGCAGCATCCGCACAACAGAGCAGCTTCCCCACAGTGGTGCAGCTTCCCCAAAGCAAAGCGGCATCCCCACAGCAAGGCAGCTTCCTCATAGCAGGGCAGCATCCCCACAGCAGAGCAGCATTCCCACAGCGGAGCAACTTCCTCACAGCAATGCAGCTTTCCCACAGCAAAGCAGGGCCCCCACAGCAGTTCATCTTCCCACAGCAGAGATGTTTCCCCACAGCAGGACAGTATCCCCACTGCAAAGTAGCTTCCCCACAGCAAAGCAGCTTCCCCACAGCAATGCAGCTTCCCCGCCATGGAGCAGCTTCCCCACAACAAAGCAGCTTCCCCAAAGTGGAGCAGCTTCGCAACAGTGGAGCAGCATTCCCTACAGCGGAGCAGCTTCCCCACATCGGAGCAAAGTCCATACAGCAAAGCACCTTTCCCCACAGTGGAGCATCTTCCCCACAGCAAATCAGCTTCCACACGGCAAAGCAGCTTCCCCAGAGTTGGGCAGCTTCCCCACAGTGGAGCAGCTTCACCGCGGCAGAGCAGCTTCCCCAGAGCAAAGCAGCATCCCCACAGAGGAGCAGCTTCCCCATAGCAAAACAGCTTCCTCACAGTGGAGCAGCTTCCCCAATGGAACGTAGCTTCCCCACAGTGGAGCAGCATTCCCACAGCAAAGCAACGTCCATACAGCAAAGCACCTTTCCCCACAGTGGACCATCATCCCCACAGCAAAGCAGCTTCCCCACAGCAAAGCAGCATCTGCACAGCAGAGCAGCTTCTTCACAGTGGTGCAGCTTCCCCAAAGCAAAGCAGCATCCCCACAGCGTAGCAGCTTCCTCACACCGGAGCAGCATCCCTACAGCAAAGCATCTTCCCCACAGTGGAGTCAGCATCCCCATAGCACAGCAGCATTCCCACAGCAGAGCAGCTTCCCCACAGCAAAGCATGGCCCACACAGCAGAGCAGCTTCCCACAGCAGAGTAGTTTCCCCACAGAAGGACAGCTTCCCCACAGCAAAGCAGCATACCCACAGTGGAGCAGCTTCCCCACAGCAATGCAGCTTCCCAACAGCAAAGCAGCTTCCCCACAGCAAAGCAGCATCCCCACAGCGGAGCAGCTTCCCAACAACAAAGTAACTTCCCCACAGCAAAGTAGTTTCCCCACTGCAAAGCACCTTCCCCACAGCGGAGCAGCTTCCCCACAGTGGAGCAGCTTCCCCAAAGCAGAGCAGCTTCCCCAAAGCAGACAGTTTCCCCGCAGGGGAGCAGCATCCCCACAGCAAAGCAGCTTCCCCAAAGCAGACAGTTTCCCCACAGCAGAGCAGCATCCCCAAAGCAAAGCTGCATTCCCACAGTGGAGCAGCTTCCCCATAGCAAAACAGCTTCCTCACAGTGGAGCAGCTTCCCCACTGCAAAGTAGCTTCCTCACAACAAAGCTGCTTTCCCACACTGGAGTAGTTTCCCCACAGCAAAGCAGCTTCCCCACAGCAAAGCAGCTTCCCCACAGCCAAGCAGCTTCCCCACAGCAGAGCAGTTTCCCCACAGTGGAGCAGCTTCCCCACAGCAAAGCAGCTTCCCCACAGCAAAGCAGCTTCCCCACAGCAGAGCAGTTTCCCCACAGTGGAGCTACTTCCCTACAACATAGCAGTTTTCCCCACAGCAGAGCAACTTCTCCATTTCAAAGCAGCTTCCCCACAGTGGAGCAGCTTCACCACAGCAGAGCAGCTTCCCCACAGCAAAGCAGCATCCCCAGAGTGGAGCGGTTTCCCCACAGCAAAGCAGCATCCCTACAGCAAAGCAGCTTCCCCAAAGCGGAGCAGCTTCCCCACAGCAAAGCAGCTTCCTCACAATGGAGCGGCTTCCCCACAGCAGAGCAGCTTCACCACAGCAGAGCAGCTTCCCCACAGCAAAGCAGCATCCCCAGAGTGGAGCGGTTTCCCCACAGCAAAGCAGCATCCCTACAGCAAAGCAGCTTCCCCAAAGCGGAGCAGCTTCCCCACAGCAAAGCAGCTTCCTCACAATGGAGCGGCTTCCCCACAGCAGAGCAGCTTCCCCACAGTGGAGCAGCTTCCCCACTGCAAAGTTGCTTCCCCACAGCAAAGCAGCTTCCCCACTGCAAAGTAGCTTCCCCACAGCAAAGCAGCTTCCCCACAGCAAAGCAGCTTCCCCACAGTGGAGCAGCTTCCCCAAAGCAAAGCAGCATCCCCACAGCAAGGCAGCTTCCTCATACCAGGGCAGCATCCCCACAGCAAAGCATCTTCCCCACAGCAGAGCAGCATCCCCACAGCAGAGCAGCATTCCCACAGCGGAGCAACTTCCTGACAGCAATGCAGCTTTCCCACAGCAAAGCAGGGCCCCCACAGCACTTCATCTTCCCACAGCAGAGTTGTTTCCCCACAGCTGGACAGTATCCCCACTGCAAAGTAGCTTCCCCACAGCAAAGCAGCTTCCCCACAGCAATGCAGCTTCCCCGCCGTGGAGCAGCTTCCCCACAACAAAGCAGCTTCCCCACAGTGGAGCAGCTTCGCAACAGTGGAGCAGCATTCCCTACAGCGGAGCAGCTTCCCCACAGCAGAGCAACGTCCATACAGCAAAGCACCTTTCCCCACAGTGGAGCATCCTCCCCACAGCAAATCAGCTTCCCCACGGCAAAGCAGCTTCCCCAGAGTTGAGCAGCTTCCAGACAGTGGAGCAGCTTCACCGCGGCAGAGCAGCTTCCTCACAGCAAAGCAGCATCCCCACAGCGGAGCAGCTTCCCCATAGCAAAACAGCTTCCTCACAGTGGAGCAGCTTCCCCAATGGAAAGTAGCTTCCCCACAGTGGAGCAGCATTCCCACAGCAAAGCAACGTCCATACAGCAAAGCACCTTTCCCCACAGTGGACCATCATCCCCACAGCAAAGCAGCTTCCCCACGGCAAAGCAGCATCTGCACAGCAGAGCAGCTTCTTCACAGTGGTGCAGCTTCCCCAAAGCAAAGCAGCATCCCCACAGCGTAGCAGCTTCCTCACACCGGAGCAGCATCCCTACAGCAAAGCATCTTCCCCACAGTGGAGTCAGCATCCCCATAGCACAGCAGCATTCCCACAGCAGAGCAGCTTCCCCACAGCAAAGCAGGGCCCCCAAAGCTGAGCAGCTTCCCACAGCAGAGTAGTTTCCCCACAGAAGGACAGCTTCCCCACAGCAAAGCAGCATACCCACAGTGGAGCAGCTTCCCCACAGCAATGCAGCTTCCCAACAGCAAAGCAGCTTCCCCACAGCAAAGCAGCATCCCCACAGCAGAGCAGCTTGCCAACAACAAAGTAACTTCCCCACAGCAGAGTAGTTTCCCCACTGCAAAGCACATTCCCCACAGCGGAGCAGCTTCCCCACAGTGGAGCAGCTTCCCCAAAGCAGAGCAGCTTCCCCAAAGCAGACAGTTTCCCCGCAGTGGAGCAGCATCCCCAAAGCAAAGCAGCTTCCCCAAAGCAGACAGTTTCCCCACAGCAGAGCAGCATCCCCACAGCAATGCAGCATCCCCACAGTGGAGCAGCTACCCCATAGCAAAACAGCTTCCTCACAGTGGAGCAGCTTCCCCACTGCAAAGCAGCTTCCCCACAGCAAAGCAGCTTCCCCACAGTGGAGCAGCTTCCCGACAGCAGAGCAGCTTCCCCATAGCGAAGCATCATCCCCACAATGGAACAGCTTCCCCTCAGCAAAGCAGCTTCCCCACTGTGGAGCAGCTTCCCCACAGCAAAGCAGCTTCCCCACAGCGGAGCAGGGTCCCCACAGTGGAGCACCACCCCTAGAGATGAGTAGCTTCCCCACAGTGGAGCAGCATCCCCACAGCAAAGCAGCTTCCTCTCAGTGGAGCAGCTTGCCCACAGCGGAGCAGCTTCGCCACGGCAGAGCAGCTTCCCCACAGCAAAGCAGCATCCCCACAGCGGAGCAGTTTCCTCACAGCAAAGCAGCTTCCCCACAGCAAAGCAGGGTCCCCAAAGCAGAGCAACACCCCTAGAGATGAGTAGCTTCCCCACAGTGGAGCAGCATCCCCACAGCGGAGCAGTTTCCTCACAGCAAAGTAGCTTCCCCACAGCAAAGCTGCATCCCCACAGCGGAGCAGCTTCCCCATAGCAAAACAGCTTTCCCACAGTGGTGCAGCTTCCCCACAGCAAAGCAACGTCCATACAGCAAAGCACCTTTCCCCACAGTGGAGCATCTTCCCCACAGCAAAGCAGCTTCCCCACGGCTAAGCAGCTTCCCCACAGCAGAGCAGCATTCCTACAGTGGAGCAGCTTCCCTACAGCGGAACAGCTTCCCCAAAGCAAAGCAACGTCCATACAGCAAAGCACCTTTCCACACACTGGAGCATCTTCCCCACAGCAAAGCAGCTTCCCCAGAGTTGAGCAGCTTCCCAACAGCGGAGCAGCATTACCACGGCAGAGCAGCTTCCCCACAGCAAAGCAGCATCCGCACAACAGAGCAGCTTCCCCACAGTGGTGCAGCTTCCCCAAAGCAAAGCAGCATCCCCACAGCAAGGCAGCTTCCTCACACCAGGGCAGCATCCCCACAGCAAAGCATCTTCCCCACAGCAGAGCAGCATCCCCACAGCAGAGCAGCATTCCCACAGCGGAGCAACTTCCTCACAGCAATGCAGCTTTCCCACAGCAAAGCAGGGCCCCCACAGCAGTTCATCTTCCCACAGCAGAGTTGTTTCCCCACAGCAGGACAGCTTCCCCACAGCAAAGTAGCTTCCCCACTGCAAAGCAGCTTCCCCACAGCAATGCAGCTTCCCCGCAGTGGAGCAGCTTCCCCACAGCAAAGCTTGGAGCGGTTTCCCCACAGCAAAGCAGCATTCCCACAACAAAGCAGCTTCCCCACAGCGGAGCAGCTTCCCCACAGCAAAGCAGCTTCCCCACAATGGAGCAGCTTCCCCAGAGTTGAGCAGCTTCCCCACAGTGGAGCAGCTTCCCCACTGCAAAGTTGCTTCCCCACAGCAAAGCAGCTTCCCCACTGCAAAGTAGCTTCCCCACAGCAAAGCAGCTTCCCCACAGCAAAGCAGCTTCCCCACAGTGGAGCAGCTTCCCGACAGCAGAGCAGCTTCCCCATAGCGAAGCATCATCCCCACAATGGAACAGCTTCCCCTCAGCAAAGCAGCTTCCCCACTGTGGAGCAGCTTCCCCACAGCAAAGCAGCTTCCCCACAGCGGAGCAGCTTTTCCATAGCGAAACAGCTTCCCCACAGTGGAGCAGCTTCGCCACAATGGAGCAGCTTCCCACAGCAGAGTTGTTTCCCCACAGCAGGACAGCTTCCCCACAACAAAGCAGCTTCCCCGCAGTGGAGCAGCTTCCCCACAGCAAAGCAGCTACCCCACAGCAGAGCAGTTTCCCCACAGTGGAGCTACTTCCCCACAACAAAGCAGTTTTCCCCACAGCAGAGCAACTTCTCCATATCAAAGCAGCTTCCCCACAGTGGAGCAGCTTCACCACAGCAGAGCAGCTTCCCCACAGCAAAGCAACATCCCCAGAGTGGAGCGGTTTCCCCACAGCAAAGCAGCTTCCCCACCGTGGAGCAGCTTCCCCACAGCAAAGCAGCTTCCCCACAGCGGAGCAGGGTCCCCACAGTGGAGCAACACCCCTAGAGATGAGTAGCTTCCCCACAGTGGAGCATCATCCCCACAGCGGAGCAGTTTCCTCACAGCAAAGTAGCTTCCCCACAGCAAAGCTGCATCCCCACAGCGGAGCAGCTTCCCCATAGCAAAACAGCTTTCCCACAGTGGTGCAGCATCCCCACAGCAAAGCAACGTCCATACAGCAAAGCACCTTTCCCCACAGTGGAGCATCTTCCCCAAAGCAAAGCAGCTTCCCCACGGCTAAGCAGCTTCCCCACAGCGGAGCAGCATTCCCACAGTGGAGCAGCTTCCCTACAGTGTAACAGTTTCCCCAAAGCAAAGCAACATCCATACAGCAAAGCACCTTTCCACACACTGGAGCATCTTCCCCACAGCAAAGCAGCTTCCCCAGAGTTGAGCAGCTTCCCGACAGCTGAGCAGCATCACCACTGCAGAGCAGCTTCCCCACAGCAAAGCAGCATCCGCACAACAGAGCAGCTTCCCCACAGTGGTGCAGCTTCCCCAAAGCAAAGCAGCATCCCCACAGCAAGGCAGCTTCCTCACACCAGGGCAGCATCCCCACAGCAAAGCATCTTCCCCACAGCGGAGCAGCATCCCCACAACAGAGCAGCATTCCCACAGCGGAGCAACTTCCTCACAGCAATGCAGCTTTCCCACAGCAAAGCAGGGCCCCCACAGCAGTTCATCTTCCCACAGCATAGTTGTTTCCCCACAGCAGGACAGCTTCCCCACTGCAAAGTAGCTTCCCCACTGCAAAGCAGCTTCCCCACAGCAATGCAGCTTCCCCGCAGTGGAGCAGCTTCCCCACAACAAAGCAGCTTCCCCACAGTGGAGCAGCTTCGCAACAGTGGAGCAGCATTCCCTACAGCGGAGCAGCTTCCCCACAGCAGAGCAACGTCCATACAGCAAAGCACCTTTCCCCACAGTGGAGCATCTTCCCCACAGCAAATCAGCTTCCCCACGGCAAAGCAGCTTCCCCAGAGTTGAGCAGCTTCCCCACAGTGGAGCAGCTTCACCACGGCAGCGCAGCTTCCCCACAGCAAAGCAGCATCCCCACAGCAGAGCAGCTTCCTCACACCGGAGCAGCATCCCTACAGCAAAGCATCTTCCCCACAGCGGAGCAGCTTCCACACAGCAAAGCAGCATTCCCACAGTGGAGCATCTTCCTCACAACAATGCAGCTTCCCTACAGCAAAGCAGGGCCCCCACAGCAGAGCAGCTTCCCACAGCAGAGTTGTTTCCCCATAGCAGGACAGCTTCCCCACAGCAATGCAGCTTCCCAACAGCAAAGCAGCTTCTCCACAGCAAAGCAGCATCCCCACAGTGGATCAGCTTCACAACAGCAAAGTAGCTTCCCCACAGCAAAGCAGCTTCCCCACAGCGGAGCAGATTCCCCACAGCAAAGCAGCGTCCCCACAGCAGAGCAGCTTCCCCATAGCAAAGCAGCTTCCCCAAAGCAGACAGTTTCCCCACAGCAGAGCAGCATCCCCACAGCAATGCAGCTTCCCAACAGCAAAGCAGCTTCTCCACAGCAAAGCAGCATCCCCACAGTGGATCAGCTTCCCAACAGCAAAGTAGCTTCCCCACAGCAAAGCAGCTTCCCCACAGCGGATCAGATTCCCCACAGCAAAGCAGCATCCCCACAGCGGAGCAGCTTTTCCATAGCGAAAAAACTTCCCCACAGTGGAGCAGCTTCCCCACAATGGAGCAGCTTCCCACAGCAGAGTTGTTTCCCCACAGCAGGACAGCTTCCCCACAACAAAGCAGCTTCCCCGCAGTGGAGCAGCTTCCCCAAAGCAAAGCAGCTACACCACAGCAGAGCAGTTTCCCCACAGTGGAGCTACTTCCCCACAACAAAGCAGTTTTCCCCACAGCAGAGCAACTTCTCCATATCAAAGCAGCTTCCCCACAGTGGAGCAGCTTAACCACAGCAGAGCAGCTTCCCCACAGCAAAGCAACATCCCCAGAGTGGAGCGGTTTCCCCACAGAAGAGCAGCTTCCCCACAGCGGAGCAGCTTCCCCACAGCAAAGCAGCATCCCCAGAGTGGAGCAGCTTCCCCACAGCAAAGCAGCATCCCCACAGCGGAGCAGCATCCCCACAGCAGAGCAGCATTCCCACAGCGGAGCAACTTCCTCACAGCAATGCAGCTTTCCCACAGCAAAGCAGGGCCCCCACAGCAGTTCATCTTCCCACAGCAGAGTTGTTTCCCCACAGCAGGACAGCTTCCCCACTGCAAAGTAGCTTCCCCACTGCAAAGCAGCTTCCCCACAGCAATGCAGCTTCCCCGCAGTGGAGCAGCTTCCCCACAGCAAAGCAGCATCCCCAGAGTGGAGCGGTTTCCCCACAGCAAAGCAGCATTCCCACAACAAAGCAGCTTCCCCACAGCGGAGCAGCTTCCCCACAGCAAAGCAGCTTCCCCACAATGGAGCAGCTTCCCCAGAGTTGAGCAGCTTCCCCACAGTGGAGCAGCTTCCCCACTGCAAAGTTGCTTCCCCACAGCAAAGCAGCTTCCCCACTGCAAAGTAGCTTCCCCACAGCAAAGCAGCTTCCCCACAGCAAAGCAGCTTCCCCACAGTGGAGCAGCTTCCCGACAGCAGATCAGCTTCCCCATAGCGAAGCATCATCCCCACAATGGAACAGCTTCCCCTCAGCAAAGCAGCTTCCCCACTGTGGAGCAGCTTCCCCACAGCAAAGCAGCTTCCCCACAGCGGAGCAGCTTTTCCATAGCGAAACAGCTTCCCCACAGTGGAGCAGCTTCACCACAATGGAGCAGCTTCCCACAGCAGAGTTGTTTCCCCACAGCAGGACAGCTTCCCCACAACAAAGCAGCTTCCCCGCAGTGGAGCAGCTTCCCCACAGCAAAGCAGCTACCCCACAGCAGAGCAGTTTCCCCACAGTGGAGCTACTTCCCCACAACAAAGCAGTTTTCCCCACAGCAGAGCAACTTCTCCAAATCAAAGCAGCTTCCCCACAGTGGAGCAGCTTCACCACAGCAGAGCAGCTTCCCCACAGCAAAGCAACATCCCCAGAGTGGAGCGGTTTCCCCACAGCAAAGCAGCTTCCCCACCGTGGAGCAGCTTCCCCACAGCAAAGCAGCTTCCCCACAGCGGAGCAGGGTCCCCACAGTGGAGCAACACCCCTAGAGATGAGTAGCTTCCCCACAGTGGAGCATCATCCCCACAGCGGAGCAGTTTCCTCACAGCAAAGTAGCTTCCCCACAGCAAAGCTGCATCCCCACAGCAGAGCAGCTTCCCCATAGCAAAACAGCTTTCCCACAGTGGTGCATCATCCCCACAGCAGAGCAGCTTCCCACAGTGGTGCAGCTTCCCCACAGCACATCAGCTTCCCCACAGTGGAGCAGTTTCCCCACAGCAAAGCAGCTTCCCCACAGCAAAGCAGCTTCCCCAGAGTGGAGCAGCATCTCCGCAGCGGAGCAGCATCCCTAGAGCAGAGCAGCGTCGCCACAGCAGAGCAGGGTTTGAGCTAGGTGTGGGGGGGTCGGTTCTGGTTGGGTGGGGGTGGGTCGATTTGGGAGGTGGTTTGAGGTGGGTGGGGAAGGTACAGTTGCTTGGGGGAGGGTTGGCTCGGGTTGGGTGGGGTTGGGTAAGGATAGGAGGGGTTTTGATTTGGGTGGGTCATGTTCGGGAGGCTGGGTGGGGGTGAGTCGGGTCGATTTGGTTGGTGGCGAGTCGTGTCGCGTTGGGTGGGGGAGGTTGGATCGGGTGGGTCAGGTCGGGTGGGGGTGGGTCAGGTTCGGGAGGGTAGGTAGGGGTAGATCTGGCTGGGAGGGCTTTTGAGGTGGGTGGGGGTGCATTGGGTTGGGAACTGGTTAGAGGTGGGTGGGAGTGGGTCAAGTTAGGGAGGGTGGATGGGTGCTTGTCGGGTTGGGAAGGTGGGTGGGGGTGGGTTGGATTCGGGAGGGTGGGTGGGGGGGTCGGGTTGGGGCATAAGGATGGAGGATGGTTGTGTTGGGGTTGAGGGTTTGTGAGGGTCAGGTTGAGGGTGAAGGTGTGTGAGGGTCAGGTTAGGGGGTGAGGCTGGGTGTGGAGCGGGTTGGGCGTGGGGGGTGAGTTTGTGTGAGGGTCAGGTTGGGATTTAAGGGTCAGTTTGGGCCTGAGGGTGTGTGAGGGTTGGGTTGGAGGTGAGGGGATGTGAGGGTGGTTGAGGTTCGGTTTGGGGATGGGGGGACGAGTGTGTGTGAGGGTCAGGTTGGGGAGTGAGGGTCAGTTTGGGACTGAGGGTGTGTAAATGTCGGGTTGGGGGGTGAGGGGGTTGGTGAGGGTCGGGTTGGGGGGTGAGGGTGGGTGAGGGTTGGATTGGGGGTTGAGGGTTGGGTTGGGGAGGGAGGGTGGGTGAGAGTCGGGTTGGGGGTGATGGTCGGGTTGGGGGGTGAGGGTGGGTGAGGGTTGGGTTGGGGGTGAGGGTCGGGTTGCGGGGTGAGGAGGGGTGAGGGTTGTGTTGGGGGTTTGTTGACCCTGTGGGGATGTTGGGCTGTGGGAATCTCTGTGTTTGGGTCAATCTTTCTTCTTCTGCATCAACTGTTCTGTTGTGTAAATAATTGTTGAGAAACATGTGAACCAAACATCAAATTGATATTGTCACAAAAATGTTTCCTTATTTTTCATTTGTTTAAAAATTGGACAGGAACCTGCTTTAAAATGTGAGTCCAGCCTCCAGAGAGAGGGTGACTAAAGCAAACAAGGAGCCCCCTCCGAAAGTGGGTGTGAAGAGAGAGACATTTCCAACAAATCTTACAGATACACAATCCCAAACTCAAACAACGGGAGAGATAAAACTGCAAAGAGGCTGAATTATAATCAAGACGAAACAGAGTAGCAACTGAGACCGTTCAAACACCGACAACCCTCCCTATCTCTGTAAACTCTTCCAGCCCCTACACCCCTCACTATCTCGGTAACCTCCACCAGCCCCTACAACCCTCCTTATCTCTGTAACATCCTCCAGCCCCTACACACCTCACTATCTCTGTAACCTCCTCCAGCCCCTACACCCCCCACTATCCTGTAACCTCCTCCAGCCCCTACACACCTCACTATCTCTGTAACCTCCTCCAGCCCCTACACCCCCCACTATCTCTGTAACCTCCACCAGTCCCTACACCCCCTATCTCTGTAACCTCCTCCAATCCCTACAACCCTCCTTATCTCTGTAACCTCCTCCAGCCCCATACCAAGTCATCTCTGTAACCTCCAACAGCTCCTACACCCCTACCTATCTCTGTAACCAGCTCCAGTCCCTACACCCCCCTATCTCCGTAACCTCCTCCAGCCCCTACACCCCCTTTTCTCTGTAAACTCCCCAGCTCCTGCACCCCTCCCCATCTCTGTAACCTGCTCCAGTCCCCACACCCCCTTATCTCTGTAACCTCCTCCATTCCCTACACGCCTCCATCTCTGTAACCTCCTCCAGCCCCTACACCCCTCCCTAACTCTGTAACCTCTTCCAGTCCCTACAACCCTCCCTATCTCTACAGCAAGCTTCAGCTTCTACAACCCTCTCTATCACTGTAACCTCCTCCAGCCCCTACACCCCCCCATCTCTGTAACCTCCTCCAGCCTCTACAACCCTCTTTATCTCTGTAAACTCCTCTAGCTCCTGTACCACTCAATATCTCTGTAAACTCCTCCAGCTCCTAGACCACTCAATATCTCTGTAACCTCCTCCAGCCCCTACAATGCTCCCTAACTCTGTAACCTCCTCTAGCACCCTACAAACTTCCCTATCTCTGTAACCTTGTCCAGGCCCTACAACCGTCCCTATCTCTGTAACCTTCTCCAGCCCCTTCAAACCTCCCTGTCTCTGTAATCTCCTCCAGCCCAGACAACCCTCCCTATCTCTGTAACCTCCTCCAGCCCCTACAACCGTCCTTATCTCTGTAACCTCTTCTAGCCCCTTACAACCATCCATATCTCTGTAACCTCTTCCAGCCCCTAAAACCCTCCCTATCTCAGTAACCTGCTCCAGCCCCTACAAACCTCCCTTTCTCTGTAACCTCCTCCAGCCCCTACAACCCTCCCTACCTCTGTAACCTCCTCCAGCTCCTACAAACTTCCTTATCTCTGTAACCACTATTGGAGTATAAGTAATTGAGGGCGTGCTTTATTATTGGAGTGTCAGTAATTGAGGGTGTGCTGTACTATTCTAAGGTCAGTAATTGAGGGTGTGCTGCACTGTCGGAATGTCAGTAATTGAAGGTGTGCTGCACAATTGGAGGGTCAGCTGCTTTATTGGAGGTTCAGTATTTGAAGGTGTGCCGCATTATTGGAGGGTCAGTAATTGTGGGTGTGCTGCACTACTGGAATGTCAGTAATTGAGGGTGTGCCGCACTATTGGTGTTTCAGTAATTGAGGGCTAGCTGCATTATTGGAGGCTCAGTAATTGAGGGTATGCCGCACTTTTGGAGCGTCAGTAATTGAGGGTGTACTGCACTATTGGAATGTCAGTATTAGAGGGTGTGCTCTACTGTTGGAGTGTCAGTAATTGAGGGTGTGCTGCACTAATGGAGTTTCAGTATTTGAGGGTGTGATGCACTATTGGTGTGTCAGTAATTGAGGGCTAGCTGCATTATTGGAGGCTCAGTAATTGAGGGTATGCCGCACTTTTGGAGCGTCAGTAATTGAGGGTGTACTGCACTATTGGAATGTCAGTATTAGAGGGTGTGCTCTACTGTTGGAGTGTCAGTAATTGAGGGTGTGCTGCACTAATGGAGTTTCAGTATTTGAGGGTGTGATGCACTATTGGTGTGTCAGTAATTGAGGGTGTGCTGCACTATTGGAGTGTCAGTAATTGAGGGTGTGCTGCACTATTGGACGGTCAGTAATTGAAGTTGTGCGGCAAGGTCGGAGAGTCAGTATTTGATAGTGTGCTGCACTATTGAATGCTCAGAAATTGAGGATGTGCTGCACTGTTGGAGTGTCTGTAATTGAGGATGTGCTGCATAATGGATTGTTAGTAATTGAGGTTGTGCTGCTCTTTTGGAGTGTCAGTAATTGAGGGTGTGCTGCACTATTGGTATGTCAGTAACTGAGGGTGTGCTGCACTATTGGAGGGTCCGTAATTGAGTCTGTGCTGCCCTTTTGGAGTGTCAGTAATTGAGGGTGTGCTGCAATATTGGAGTGTTAGTAACTGAGGGTGTACTGCATTATTGGAGTGTCAGTAATTGAGGGTATGCAGGACTACAGAGCTTAGATTTGATCAGTTGGTTGTGGGATTGCCTAGCTCTATCTATTGCATGCTGCTTTCACTGTTTGGCATGCAAGTAGTACTGTTTTGTAGCTTCACATGGTTGACACCTCATTTTTAGGTGTGTTGCTTCTGGCATGTCATCCTGCACTCTTCATTAAACCAGGATTGTTCACCCAGCTTGATGGTAATGGTAGAGTCGGGCATATACTGGGTCATGAGTTTACAGATTGTGGTTGTTCTGCTGCTGCTGATGGCCCACAATGCTTTATGGCTTGTGTTGCTCCATCTGTCCGAAATCTACCCCATTTAGCATTGTGATAGTGCCATGCAACACAATGGAGGGTCTCCTTAATGTGAAGATGGGACTTCATCTCCACAGGGACTATACAGCGATCACTGCTGCCAATACTGTCATGGACAGATGCATCTGTGACAGGTAGATTGGTAAGGTCAAGGATGTTTTTACCTCTTGATAGTTTCCTCACCACCTGCCGCAGACCCAGTCAAACAACCATGTCCTTTAGGACTCAGTCAGCTTGGTCAGTAGTGGTGCTACCGAGCCACTCTCGGTAATCGACATTGAAGTACCCCACCCAGAGTATATTCTGTGCCCTTGCCGGCCTCAGTGCTTCCTCCAAGTGGAGTCGTGATTCATCAGTTGAGGAGGTGGGTGTGGGGGGTTTGTGGTTGGTGGTAACCAGCAGCTGGTTTCCTTGCCCATGTTTGACCTGATACCATGAGATTTTATGGAGCCCAGAGTGGATGTTGAGAGCTCCCAGGGGAACTCCCTCCCGAATGTGTACCACTGTCACCACTCTGGTGGCTCAGTCCATGGTGATGGTGGTGTCTGGGACATTCTCTGCAATGTTTCTGTGAGCATGATTATGTCAGGCTGTTGCTTGGCTAGTCTGTGAGACAGTCTCCCAATTTTAGTGCTCGCCCTCAGCTAGGAGGACCTACCCCTCCAGTAAGGAAGATTTTGCAGGGTTGACAGGGCTGAATTTGCACTCTCATTTCTGGTTAGGTTAGTGCTGTTGATCTGTATGGTTCCATTCCTTTTTGTAGGCTTTGTGGTAGTTTTTTATATAACTGAGTGGCTTGCTAGGCGATTTCAGAGGGCATTTAAGAGTCAACCACATTGCTGTGAGTCTGGAACCACATTTAGGCCAGAAAAGGTAAGGACAGTACATTTCCTTCCCAAAAGGCCACCTCTGAACCAGATGGGTTTTTACAACAATGTTTTCATGGTCACTATTACCAAAACCAGCTTATTAATTCCACCAGCTGCCACAAAAAAAAAAGTTAACACAGTACCCACTTGACAGCAGAGTTTCAAATGGCTTTTCTCCAACTTCAGTTACTTTACGTAGCAGGCTTATGCACAAATGGCTGGAGGCTTCTTGAAGGCTGTTTCGCACACTTTCTATCACTTTGCTGATGATTGAGAGCAGTAATTGGCTTAGTAGGATTTGTCCATTTTTGTGGATGGAGCATCATCGAATCGAATTGACTGAAGACTGGCATCTGTGATACTGGGGTCCTCAGGAGGAGGCTGAGGTGGTTCATCTACTTGGAACTTCTGGTATAAGATTATTTAGCCTTGACTTCTTGCACTGATGTGCTGGGCTCCCCCATCATTGCAGATGGGCATATTTGTGGAGCCTCCTCACCTGGTTAGTTGTTTAATTGTCCACCACCATTAATGACTTGATCTGACATGGCCTTCCCTTCATAGCCTTTCATTCTCCTTTATATATTTTTCTCTCTCTTTAATATGTAAATTTTGTAGTTCCAAGTGTCTTTGAAACTGTATCTTTCTTATAATATAAAATCTTTCATGTTGCCAATATTGTCAGTAACCTTTGGAAAAATAAACACACTTCTTAGCCTTGCTTATCTGACTAGTTGTAAACAGACTAAGATCCCTTTGAAATCCAAACAATCCCTCCATTTATCTAAAAATGCAAATTTGCTTCACACTTTACATGCTAAGCTAGCATCCATGTTTACTCATTAGCAGGTCAAGCACATTTCTACACCTAGCTTCTTATGATGATTTCAAGCTTGCAGTCTACTTGACTCCAAATGTAATTAAATCACACAGACAGACCCAACTATAATCACACCTATAAACCTACTTCACAATAAACAAGAAAGATATTATGAAAATTATTATACTTTCATCACATCATAGAGTAAATTTCTAGATAATTGATTTGACAGGTGGTTTCCTAGTCGTATATTGGAATGCTAGGCAGAGTGGTGTCACCTCGCATTGTTGGTTCCCAGTCTCAGAAACAGACAACAAATAAAACTAGGTGGCTTCCTGGAGGGAGGGGGGAAAGATTAAGGGAAGAAACTCCTGTGAGTTATTCTCAAACATCTCATAGCAGCATACTAGAGAGGACTGGCAGAGTTTCTGCCCTACTCTCTCTCCTAGGAATAAGGTATGCATTTTAGATCCAGGTCCCATTCTAGAACTTGAGCAGACAAACTTCACTATAGTAAGATTAAAGCAAAATACTGCGGATGCTGGAAATCTGAAACAAAAACAGAAAATGCTGGAAAAACCCAGCAGGTCTGGCAGCATTTGTGGAGTGAGAAACAAAGTTAACGCTTTGAGTCCATATGACTCTTCTTCGGTGTCTGACTGTTGCATTGTCAGGCTGTTAGCTTTCAATCAGTTGCTAAAACAGAACCCTATCTGGCTGTCCCTGAGGTCCTGATGTTAGAATCCATGGCATTAGTTAAAGAGCAAGGAGTTCAATGTTCTTGGCCAACATTCCTCCCTCAACCAACATCATAATCAGTTCTGTTGAAGGGTCATGAGGACTCAAAAAGTCAGCTCTTTTCTTCTCCGCCAACGCTGCCAGACCTGCTGAGTTTTTCCAGGTAATTCTGTTTTTGTTTTTATCATAATGTACAGATATAAAGAGAGTTAACATTTCGAGTCTGTATGAAGTTTCAGTCATTTGGACTCGAAATGTTAATTCTGTTTCTCGCTATCCACAGATGCTGCCAGACCTGCTGGGTTTTTCCAGCATTTTCTGTTTTTATTTCAGATTTCCAGCATCCACAGTATTTTGCTTTTCTCATCATGTGCAGGCTAGCTGGTCATTCTTCCAACTGCTGTTTGTTTATGTTGTATTGTCCCTCACATTTATGTACCTGAAGACAATAATTATATCTGCACCATTTAGGATATCATTTCAGCACCAAAAACATTAAGTCTTTTCAATTTCTTTTAAAAAGGGATTTTTTTTTATAATAAATCAATTACAATTAAAAATATCTTGAGTTTACTTCTTAACTTATAACAGAATAAAACTTTTTTATATTGAACAATTGTACAACATGTCCTTAAAATAATGAAATGCAAAAAATAACTTGGGACACTTCTGCAATCCAATTAGAGCAATGTTGGCAGCATTATTTCAAATGGTGAAATTTACATGCTAGGTTATCGTAAGCCTTTGTGTCTATAATTTCTTTGTATACTAATGTACCAGAGCAAATGTAGACACAGGATATAATCATTGCTCGATGAATGGGATTTACCCTAGCTATAATATTTGAAGATCAAGGAACATGCCTCCTTGACAATAGTTGATGAGGTTGCCTCAGTCACACCCAGAAACCAAGTCTTAAGTTTTACAAAATGACCTTAACCATGAAGGATCACCTTGTAGCATTTGAAAAGCAAGAGAATAATGTCTAACATTTACATTGATGGATGTAGTACTTTGATCAGAGATCTTTGTTTTGGCTAGAACCTTCCTTGTTTAGTTAGTTTCTCTCTTGCTGCCCAGATAATTTAGGTTGAACCATGAAATGTTTCAAGCACAGGAAGAGGCCATTTGTCTTTTATTTGTGCTGGCTCTTTGCTAGCACATTCAGAAGTCATCCTGATAGACCTGTTGCTTCCTCTGCTCACCATATTTACCTACTTTCCCCTTAAAAGCAAAATAAAACCCCTAAATAATTTAAAAGCAATTTACCTATAACGTCCAAATCGCCATTTCCTCTGAATGCTAAATGTTGAAAAGGGATTGTTTTCACATTGATAGCTTGCCAAGTGAAATAGTCGACCCACCCACACCCTGAGATCCAGAAATTTGTCTTCAAATTGATTTTTCAGATTGTCTTTCTCCTGCTGCTGAAGAAGTGTTTATGGTACAGATTCAGGGTGGAATCATCCCAAATTTGCAATAAGTGTGGGAGCAGATGTGAAAAAAGTTGTTTTACCTGACGGCTGCAATGGCGTGTTTTCACTGCACATTGCTCCATTCCCAACATGTTCACGGGCAACACTCTGGATCGCTGGCATACCAGCTCATGTTTGTCTGCCATGCCGTGAGCTCAGCGCTTCCTGCTCCGGGTATCACATTTAATGTACACCAGAGCGCAGCCTACTTCATGCCCACAGACCATTATTGCTCCAAGTGACAGATGGCCCCAAAAGCAAAGAAGGCTGCAGCCCCCAAATGTAGTGAAGCCTCTCTGGAGCGCCTACTGGATGCAGTGGAAGGCCGCCCACTGTCCTCTAGCCCCGCTCAGGCTGCAGGAGGTCCACCAGAGTCACCGATCCAGCCTGAGAGGCGGTTGTAGCAGCGGTCAGCACCACCAGAGCACAGAGGAGGTCATCATCCAGTGCAGGAAGAGGATTAATGTTCTCATCCATTCCACCAGGGTAAGTAAACCACCTCATCATTCTCAGCTCACACACTCCCAAGCCTATTACACACCCAACAGGGATCTCACACGTCAAAGAACAACAGCACTGACCCTCTCACACTCTCACAGCTCCATCAGACTCATATCCTCTCAAGCTCACATACATGGCTCCACTCACCACGCAAACATTCCACGCAGTGCCATGCATCTTGCTCACATTCTCTCCATCTGTTTTCATGCAGGACAAGTAGGCTAACAACAGCAGGCAAAGGTCCCAGATCGGGGTGTGGGGTGGCCGACATTAGGCCCCCCCCCACTTACTTTGAGGAGTGTGGCATCGAACTGACTGGTGAGGACATGGACCCTGTCTGTGGTGATGGTGAGGTCAGTGGCGAATACCCACATCAGGATCCTACACCACATCATCCCTCTCACAAAGCAACTGTGAGTGCTCTCTCTCCTGCTTTTGACTCTGCTGCATGCACAAATTATCTCTACTTTGGTTCTCAGGGAGCTGTGCCTAGCAACCCACTCCCTCAGCCAGCCAGTCCCTCAGCTCCTTCCAGGTCCTCATCTCCAGTCAAAAGGACACTTCCTCTAGTGAAGAGCTGGACATAAGCAGCCTGGAAGTCCCATCACAGCGTTTACCCACACCCTCCACCAGCACAGAGACACACACCTTGGTGGGACCAAGATCTAGAGCAGGCTCATGTTCATAATCTGGTGGTCACCGCATGGGCATGTGTCCACAGCAGGAGGAGGCAGGTTCAGCTGGGGAAGAGGCATCTGTGAGGTCCGAGACAGATGATGAACACCTGGATTTGGCCTTCCAACTCATCATGCAGAGTCAGCAGAAAGTGATGGAACATCACGTAGAGCTGTTGGAAACCTTCAAAACAGTGGCACGCGAGTTGGAGGAGTGTGTCCACCTGCTCTCTGATGGTGCCCACATATGCGTGTATGGAGGTCTCCATGGGAAGGATGGCAGATGCCATGGAGACCCTGGTCCAACAGAACGCGGAGATGCGCACAGACCTGCACTCCATCGCAATGTGGATTGAGTGCCATGGTTGAGTTCCTACAGTGGCAATGCGAGGGGAAGCGAGGCATCACGGCATCCCTCCAGGTGCTCCTTCCCCTCAAGGAGTCAGGCTTTGGGCACCCGAAGGGAGGAGGAGAAGCAGCTGGACACCCATGGGTCATACACTCAGAAATCTCAGAGGCTGTCAGCTCCGCCTGAGTCCCTTTTGCCTGTGACTCCCACAAACTCGTTTTCTGTCACCACAGAGGGAGCAGCTGGCCCACAGGAGGACAGGCAAAGCAAGCTGGGGCCCTAAAGGCCTCAGTTCTCCAGAGGATCCATGCTGAAGTCATCAGAGGCAACGGGGCCAACCATTGCACAGGCTGTCCCTACCACTGCTGTGTCTGTCAGGGCAGCACCTAGAAGAAGTAGGAGGCCTGGAGAAGTTAAAAAATTTTGATCACAGGTGGTTGCACGAGTGAACACTTTTTGTCACTTATTAATTTGAAAATTTATTCCCTTTCACTGAATAACCTGTAATGTCGTCTTTCAGCTGCATTGATGGGCATTGCGAGCCCTCCCCCTGTGCCCCTCCCCCCCCTAGCAGTTCAACTCTACGCAGACGGACCACGAGTGATTCTGGAGGGAGACGTGTGTGCGTGTGTGTGTGTGTGCGGGTGTGTGTGTGCGTGTGTGTGTGTGTGGCACGGCCTTTCAGGGACTCATACAAGCACTCCGCATGCAGAGCCTTCATTCATCACACTCATTTCACTGTCCCAGGCATTTTCAATGCTGCCTGCTGGGCTTCTCTTTCAGTTGTCCATCTGATCTGACCTGCATCTCTGCTCACCCACTGACTACACTCCCATGCAGCACCTGTGCCTGTCCAACGAGAGGAAATTTCACACTTTCACTTTCAATTTCTGCAAAACCGTAGTTGTCAAGTTTGTCATCAGCTCCCTCATCCTTTCCCCTCCCCCAGTCACCCAAGCCCATACTGTCAACCCCCCAGCATCACCTTCCACACCCCCACTGTCACCCACCAAGCCGAACCCTTGTCTTTCCGGGATGTCCAGGTGAACGTGCCTGTTCCTTACCTTCCTGAGAATCTCACCCCCCTCCACATTGACATCCCTGGCTTCCTCCTTTCCACCCCCAGGGTCCATGTCTGCCTCCGAGTCACCACCAACCACCCTCGCTGTCCCTTCTACTACTACCGACACACCCTCACCCTCCCATCCTACAGGCTCCCTCTGCCCCCTCTCATACTCACCATTCCCTCCTACCATGCTCACCCTCAGTTAGCTCCTCAGTAGGCAGCCATTTATTCCGCAGACCCCCCTCTTGCATGTTCACCTGGACGTCCCCCCCTTACTTCCTCCTCCACCCCTGCTCCCTCCTCTATCCTTACTCCCTCCTCCCCCAGACACTTTCATCTCCCCAGACATCTCCCCCCTTCTGAACTCCATGCTAGGCCCAGACACCTTCCACCCTCCGAATTCCCTCCTCCTCTCAGACAGCTTCTCCCCACCGAACCCCTTCCCCACTCCAAATTCCTTCCGCTCTCTGAATTTCTCCCGCCCTCCGAACTTTCACCTTCCTCCCCACTTACACCTCCCTCTCCACTTGCTGCATTCTCCCCTGTTACAGCCTCTGCACCTGTACTCCCTACTCCATCCTCCCAACTTCATCTCCCTGACACCTTCATCTCCCCCATTCCCAACTTCACCACCCTGATTCCTTCATCCCCGTACCCTCCCAACTTCATGCCCCCCGCTCCCCCCCTGCCCAGTTCACCTTCCTCTCCCAGTCTGAGCTTCCTCTCCCAACCAGTCCCCCCACCCCCACTGCCTGCCTGGTTATCCAGCAAGACAGCTAGACCTCCCTCTCACCCCTCCCCCTCACCGATCATCTGTGGCAGCCCATGGCCAAGACTGTGATGTTCCGAAGAAGATCCAAAGCATCAACACAGACCTCCCACCTTCCTTGAGCTGCTTCATGGCGGAGCCATGTCCATGAGAATCCACCCAGCATGCAATGCAGGTCTTCCTCCAGAGTCTGACAACTGCAGGGCTCCAGCATCATCTCTTCGGATGTCCGCCATCTAAACAACGCCCCAATGGTAACTCCCGACTTCTGCACCTCACACTTGTCCAGACCTGTTCTGAGTCAAGTATTTTCCCGCCGGCATAATGGAAAATTGGGCCTGAGGGAACGATTCCGCTCGGGCCTTACTTTACATCCTATAATAGGGATGTAAATCAGGTTCATGCTGACGTCCAGCAGGTCCGGGATCCGCCGCTGTGATTTCATACCACCAGGAAACCCATTTCTACCCCTCACGTCGAATTGGCCCACCCCGCCTGTCATGGCGCCTGAAGGTAACGGTGCTGGGAAATTCTGGCCTCAATCCAGAGTCAGGCACTGACCTCATCTTAGAACAAAGCAATAGGAGACTCTCAGGAGCAGAAGGTACCACATGGGGCAGAATTTTCCCCTTAGGAGAATGACATGCGGTGATGTCAGGCGAGCGTCCCGGCGATATTTGGGAAGGCGGGCGTGCTATAAGTTAGGATGTGCACCCGCCATCAATTGACAGGCCAGCTAAGGTCCTGAAGGCAGCAATTGAATTCAATATTTCGCAGCCTGTGTGATCTTCAGGACGTCACATAGGCCCAACGGGCAGGCGAGTAGGAGACATTTGTATAAACCTCATCCACGGGCAGGATAAGAGGGGTGAGTGGGGTCGCCAATGTGATCTTTCAGGTGTTTAAGTGTGAAAGTAATTTTTATTGCCTGTGTGAGCAGGAAGACTTCAAAACTCAGACCAGCTACTTGGACAGGAGCAAAAGCCTTGGTCAGGACTCTACAGTAGAAATCATTCCTGGGGCCTACAGCTTTCAGGAAGCTTTCCCTTAGCCTGGGAATGGGAGTTGTGCTCTCCACTGGAGGCACCCCCTCTGAGGTGGAAGGGAGAGTCAGAGTGGGGAGGAGGCCAGGAGTCCACATTCAGCCTCCAGGGGAGCCACCTTTGGGAGGAGAGGTGCAGGCACAAGGGGCGCAGGGCCAATAGGGAAGTGCAAGGCGGAAGGGACTGCAGAAGACCCCAATATCCTGCTGCCAGGGTATACAGGTGGCGAAGCAGCTACCTCAATATGTCTGAGATCCAGTGCTGAAGGAGGCTCCGTCTCTCAAGGGAGACAGTCACTTTCATTTGTTGGATGATAGGCACTGAGATCTCCGCAAACTGCGTGGGTGGGCACCCCATGTCAGTGGCTCTGAAGGTCACAGCTGTGCCCTCAACTTCTACGCCTCCGGCTCTTTCTGTGGAGTCTCCCAATCAGCTGTCCACACTTGTGTCAAGAGGTTAGAGACGCTCTGTTCAGGCGCACAATGACCTTCATCCATTACCGCTGGGACAATACCAGCCAGACACAGTGAGCCAGAGGCTTTGCGGCCATTGCTGGCTTCCCCCGTGTCCAGGGTGCTATAGACTGTGCACATGTGGCCATCAAGGCGCCAGCGGGTGAGCCCAGTGCCTTTGTCAACAGGAAGGGCTTCCACTCCATGAACGTGCAGATAGTGTGTGACCACAGGATGCGGATTCTACAAGTCTGTGCAAGGTACCCAGGCAGCTCCCACGACACCTACATCCTCAGACACTCCCAGGTGCCGGGGCTCTTCAGTGCTCCAGCTCGGCTGGATGGATGGCTGCTGGGTGACAAGGGCTTTCCCCTCAGAAGGTGGCTCATGACACCTCTCTGCCATCCAAGAACAGAGGTTGAGCAGCGCTACAATAGGAGCCAGGGCACCACAAGGGCTGTGGTGGAGAGAACCATCAGTCTTCTCAAGCTACGCTTCCGATGCCTGGACCTTTCAGAGGGTGCACTCCAGTAGCTCCCAGATCATGTGTCGCTGATAATGGTTGCATGCTGTACTCTCCACAATCTGGCGCTGGAAAGGGGCGACACAGTGGATGAGGGAGACCTGGACGCAGTTGGTCCAGAAGCACATGATGAGTCCAGCAGTGAGTCCGAGGATGAGCATGCACAGGAGAACGCTGGGGGGGTTAGATGCTGATCCGAGCATACTGCAGGGAGGCAGGGACACCTGGGAGACTTTAATCCAGAGAACCTTCAGCTAGCCCACCACAGATGGAGCTTCAACACACGCCAGGGCTGCAGGCTCCACACTCGATACCTGAGTGCTAAATCAGTCTGGATAATAACATTAACTAAGGCCCTTGTCACTAAAGCTCAATGTCAAACAACTTACTCATAACATCATGGCTTCCTGTCCACTTGCAGAAGTAAGGAATCACCATGAGGCCTGGCAACATGTCAAAATTTATTGAGTGAACAAATGTATCTTGATAAAGCAAAACAAGAACGGTGTTGGACATCACACCAAGTCTTCCACAAAGTACTATGGGTCAACATAAAAGCATCGGTGAGAAACCCGTGGTGTGCCTAAGGTGCCTTAAATCGACGCTTACGGTTGCTATGTCTAGGTGCTGCCCCCTCACTGGCACTGGCATCAGAGACAGCTGCTCACTCTGCTGTCCTGTTGGCCTCGATGACCTTGGAAGATGTCCTCTGGTCCGCAGAGCACTTGATGTCCCCGCCTGAGAGGGAGCGGCCAGTTCCACAGCTGGCTTCTCCCCAGTCGTCGCAGCCTCATTGGATGCTACGGTCACTGGCAGAGGGGCGGAGGGGCTGCTGCCCTCATTCAGAGCGGCCTGAGAGGAGCCCGCAGAGGCCACAGGCAGCTGCTGCACCGACATGAAGTTGCTTCGGACCTCCCTGCTCACCGTAGATGGATGGGCACTGAGCTGGGATACTTGGTGCCCAAACAATCTCC
This sequence comes from Carcharodon carcharias, assembly GCF_017639515.1. Classification (NCBI taxonomy): domain Eukaryota; kingdom Metazoa; phylum Chordata; class Chondrichthyes; order Lamniformes; family Lamnidae; genus Carcharodon; species Carcharodon carcharias. The sequence goes on from NC_054483.1 coordinate 32,727,875, forward strand.
CTGGGCACTCCCTGTCTCTGCCCTCACCTCAAGTGAGTGTGAAGTGTCCTCGCCGCTGTGCCCCGGGACACTAGCTGAATATCTAATTCCCACGAGGTGCTAGTATCTGTGCTGGTGCCTGCCTGGCTGAGATGATGTGACGCTGGTGAATGGATTTACTCTGGGCCCTCAGGTGTGAGAGGTGGCTCCTCTGCTTCCTGCTCCGGTGATGCTAAGAGGAAAGTAAAGGACATTTAATTAGTGCAGACAATGTCAACTCGCATGTCGCTCCCCAGGATCATTATGCGCTCATCTTTCCATAATCAATGGTAAACCCACGTTGCAAACTTCAGTCATGGAGCATTCAGCAGCCCCATGGCTTCTGTGACACACATGGTGACCTGAGTGCTCGCCAAACCTACCTCCCCCCGGCACCTCAGTCTCATCGTCACCGGTGGACCTGGGGTCATAGCTCCTCTCCAGATCCATGACAGCTGGGCCTGTCCTCTGCCAGTTCGCATTTGTTCCGACGCATTGTGCGCAGTCTTTTCCTGAAAAGGAAGAGCATTGATGAGTCCAGCCTGCACCTGGATTCCCATCGCATCCCTGCCAAACCAGCCAGAGTGGGACATTGCAGGACTCCAGTTCCTCTTCACCCCGCAGCTGCCGCACACTCACCTAAACAAGCCAGGGCTGACCCCCCCCCCACCATTGCCCAAATGCTGCCTCCTTCACATGTGGCACCACGAGGTGTCACTTTGCTAAGGAAGGAAGTACAAGCATGTGGAGCGCAAAGACCAGCAGATGGATTGGTGCCCCGCCAACTGGAAGCTCCCCTCCCAGCAGGTTAGCACCCTGACTTTGACATGCTTCCCAGTTTCAGCACTATGATGGATGACAGCTGTATTAAGTGACTTGAGGCAACATGGTACTCACCCTTCCTGAGCACAGGAAATCGTTGAATCTTTTGCGGCACTGGAGCCATGTGCGGCGCACTGCATCGTGGGAGCTAATACTCTCTGCCTCCTCCTCCCATGCATGTTTGGTCAAATGGGGAGGGCTTTGCCTCCCGTCCCTCGCAATCAGGATATCCCAGCGTCCTGCCACCTCCTCCAGGAGGGCAGATAGACACTGGTTGGAAAACCGAGGGGCACACTGCCCCACCCTCCAGCCTGTTCTGCCCTGATGGCCTATCCTCTCCCCATTGTTTCAGTTTGACACTGTATGGAGTTCAGTGTATGGAGTTGGACTTCCAACACTTTTAAACCAACCTGCAATTATTTTAATGGTTTAGGCAAGTGGCCACTGCCATCAGCACTGTCTAAGCATTTTAAATGTAAGTATTGGTAAACATAATTACTTCGGATTTTGTGCTTTGTTTCTTGCGATATACAGAAGCTAAAGCAACATGAAAAAGAGAAGCCAATGCCACAAATGTACAAATTGTGCTTTCCTGAAACTGTTGTGTGAAAACTTGTATATCCTCAAATAGAACAGGACTGTGTCATTGAGCAACAAAAAAAAAAAAATCTGCATTTGTTTCGCATCATTAACATAGAAAAATACCACAAGGAGCCTTTGCAGAAGTGTAATCAGGGAAAAATGGACAACAAGCTAAAGAAGGAAATATTAGGAGGGCCAAAATGCTTGGGTAAAGAGGTATGTTTTAAGCATGTCCTTAAAGGAGGAGGTGGTCATGAGGAAATGGAGAGGTTTAGGGTGGGTATCCTGGAACATAGGCCTCAGACAGCTGAAGACATGACCAGCAGTGATGTGGAAAAGGAAGTGGGGATCCACAGTGTGAGTTGGGAGGGTTAGAGGGCCGAAGGAAGTTACAGAGATAAGGAAAGGCATAGAAGGATTTAAATTTGAGGCATTGGGAAACAGGGACCCAACGTAGGTTGGCAAAGGGTTGAGCAGCACTTTGTGTGGGATAGGATACACACAGCTATGTTTTGCCTCATAAGATGCTGTGGTGCTTTTTCAAGAATAATATTAATGGTAGGTAAATACACGATAAATGGTAGGTAAATCCCCCCACACTGCCTACACCCCCCCCAAACCCCCAACCCTATCCACCTACTCCCACCCTCCCAGGACCCATATCTAATCCCTCGACCAGCCCCACGAAAGGCAGAAAGACCTGGCCGTTCCCTCAGCGCCGATGGTGGGATCCTGCTGTGCGTAAATTGGCCGCCATCATCCAGGCAAGTGGGGAGTAGGTGGTGGACAGGCTTTGGGGAGTCAGGAGGTGAGTGACTCTCTGCAGGATTCCCAGCCTCCGACCTGCCCTTGTAGCCACAGTATTTATATGGCTGGTCCAGTTCAGTTTCTGATCAATGGTAACCCTCCAGGATGTTGATAGTGGAGGATTCAGCTTTGGTAATGCTATTGAATGTCAAGGGATGATGGTTAGATTCTCTCTTGTTGGAGATGGGCATTGCCTGACACTTGTGTGGCGCGACTGTTACTTGTCACTTATCAGCCCAAAGCCTGGATGCTGGTGCTTACTGCCTGGCTGGCAAATTGGAGGGTTCACGGTGCCTAGTGTGACCCACATTACACACAACACCGAGCCTCCTAAGTAAAAGGGAGGTGTGTGGATACTGTCCATCTCGGGGTCAGCAGCTAAAAAGGAATGAGTCCCTCTCACAAGAACACCAGGCCATTCGGCCCATCGAGCCTGCTCCGCTATTCAATACGATCTTGGGGAGGTTGAGCAGCGACTCCATGTTCCCACCAGCTCCCCATATCCCTCGACCCCCCCCACCCCCCCATATCCCTCGACCCCCCCCCCTAAGAGAGTCTGGAAATCTGTCCGGCCCAGCCTTGAACGTCTTCGACGATGGAGCATCCGTAATCCCCCCAAGGTGGAGAATCCCAAAGATTCACAAACCCGAGTGAAGAAATTCCTCGTCTCGGTCCCCAAAATGTCCGGCCCCCTCATCCCGAAACTCTGCCCCTCACCTCCCTCCCCCCCCAGGGTGTTTTAGATTCCCCGGGGCCAGCCAGGGTATGATCTCTGGGCATCCACCATGTCGAACCCTTCAGAACCGTGTAGGTCCCGACCAGGTCGTCTCTCGGAGAATCCGAGCCCGGTTTAGGTCAGCTTCTCGCCGCAGGACAACCCCCACTCCCTCCTCCTCCTCCCCCACCTCCTCCACTCCCCCCATTCAGCGAACCTTCCGCAGTGTCTTAAAAAAAGTGGTGGTGTGATAGTTGACACGTTGGTTTTAATTTTCCAAAATTCCCTTAGATTTGGGGAAGGTGCCATTAGATGTTAAAATGGTCAATGGAACTCCCTTATTCAAAGGAACAGAGACAAAGCAGGAAACAACAGATCAGTTAGCATAACATTTGCCATGTTCAGAAGCTTTACTAAGGATGTTATTACAGGGCACTTGGAAAAATTCCAGGCAATCACGCAGAGTCCTCATGGTTTTGTGAAATAGAAATCATGTTTAACCAGTTTATTAGAGTTCTTTGATGCAGTCACAGATGGTGTCATCCTTCCAGATCCTGAGGGGTCTTGCCAAGGTGGATGTGGAGAGGCTGTTTCCTCTTGTGGGCGAATCTAAAATGGGGTGAGTGGGGCAGGGGTTTTCCCCCTGCCGCCGTGTTAACCCTGCATATATATATATATATATCTCTCTCTCTCTCTCTCTCTCTCTCTCTCTCTCTCTCTCTCTCTCTCTGCCACACGCAGGTGCCTCAGTTCAGCCGCTTGAGTTTGGAGAGCAGCCTACACTTGTCGAGAGTTGAGTGTAACTCTTTTGAGTTAAAACAATTAAAAAAATTCGGATAAATCAGGCACAGCCCCTAATTCAGGTCAGCTGTAAAACCAAGAACAAAGTTTAAAGGAAACTTACAAACATTAAACCAGAATGTGATTAAGGGGGTCGATAAAGCACCCCAGTCCCCGCGGTGCCCACCGAGCACGGGAGGCCTCGAGAGTGCCAGCAGACACCGCGTGCTCCCTCTCCAAGGACACCTGGCCGCGAACATAGCCACAGAAGAGGGACAAACAATCGGGCAGGATTCCCCCATCGATCGCCCACTGTCTGGACCTGTTAATGGCCAACTTGGCCAGGCCCAGGAGCAGGTCCTCCTCCTTCCCGACCCCCGTCCGCACCGGGTGCCCATAGATCAGGAGCGTGGGGCTGAAGTGCAAACAAAACATTAATAACAGGTTTTTCAGGTAGCTAAAAAGGGAGTGCAGCCTACCACACCCTATATAAGCATGGTCCACAAACTCCACAAAAAGGGCAGGAGTCCTGGGAGGCCGTGAACCTATGCATCCTACGATTATAGGGGATGCTGCATGCAACACCCTCCAACCCAGGTCCCCGATAGAAAGTGGGAGGACACCTCTGTAGAGGGCCTCCCATCGGGGGCCTCCGCCGCCGGACGGCAACAAGGCACGCCAGGGCGTGTCCGGGCGGCGGACAAGGGCGAGAAAATGGAAGGCGTGCAGCAGCAGTCCGTACAGAAAGCTCCTCCGCGCGGTGCCAAATGGCACAGAGGGCATGTCCCCAAGGCAGCTCATACTGCAGGGCACCAGCACCTGAAGGAGGGTTTGGAGCTTGGGGCCAACATGGAATTCTGTCCCAACAGGGGGACGTTCAGCAGGAAGACCACCGCGCACCTGGGCCACCTCAAGACCTAAAGTAACATCGGGCCCGAGCACAACCGTCCTTAGGTCATGGATGGCATCAGCTGCGAGCTGGACACTCACAGATGCGTAATGCGCCAACTCCTGTGGGAGCATCCAGCCCAGTCCTCCACCACCCAGCACGTCCCCAATCCTGGTCACCCAGCAGCCACAGCCCTCCTCTCTGCCAGCTATTGAAAAGGGCGGAGGGGCGGATTCCTGAGCAACGGCTCTCTGACGATAGCCGTTACTCCTGACAGGGGAGAGCTGCATCATGAGGCAACCACGTTCCAGACTTTGATCAGCTCCTGGTAAAAGACGGGCAACGCCTGCAAGGAGCCACCGAGGCCCCTCTGCTCTATAAACAGGAGCTGCACATCATAATTCAGGCCGTGCACCTGATGGAAGAAATACGTCACCAGGGCACACCATCTCGGAGGAGGCTCAACGTAAAGGTATCGCTGCAGGGCTTGAAGGCGGAAAGTCGCCACCTGTGTGCGTAGGCACACTAGCGTCTGAGGGAGGCGGGGGTCCGAGGGCTGCAGGAGGCAATGTCAGACCAGCCGCTTCAACGAGCCGGCGCAGCCAGAGTGGGCTGAATGGCCTCGATCTCCGCATCGCAGGATGGTTTTCCGAACATGCAACACACCCGGAGCCCATTCTCCCCAGGCTTTTCCCCAAAGCCCTGCACTCTCACCACACAAGTGTCGGGCAATGACCGTCTCCAACAGAAGAGAATCCAACCATCATCCCATGACGTTCAAAGGCATCACCATCACACACGGGTGCTCCTGAAGTGATGTTCCCGGGCCTTGCGACTTGTCCTGTTGAGACACACACACACCAGTTCGATCTCTGCTTCACAGCGTCCAATCTCCACAACCCTCAGTAACCCCCACCCTCACTAGGTTACCAGGACTAACCCCCCCCATTCAGGAGCACACTAATGCGCCCATCAACCCTGGGCAAGCCTTTGACAGAGCAATCCCAAATCTAATACTCCTGCTACACTCTTTCCCCCCCCCCATATCTATCCCAAACCCAAACTAATCTCACTGCCCCGCTCTCTCCACATAGACCTGTATCAAACCAAAACTAATCCCACTGTCCCACTCTCTCCCCATCTCCCTATATCAATCCCAAACTAATCCCACTTGCACCTTCCCAGGTGTATCCGCTTCCCCAGTCGCTGCCCAGCTTCCCTCCTCCCCCCCCTCCCCCCACCTCTCGCAGCCCTGAGGACAGGTGAACGGGTGGGGACGGGAGGGTTGGGGCAGGGACCAGTGACCCAGAGAAACAAACCCCCGAGACCAGACCCGCCGCCCATTCTCCGCCGCTTTACCTGCTCCTCGGGCCCGGGCGCCGAGTGGCCGCACCTGGAACTCGATCCCCCTCCGGACCCCGGGCGGCGGCTCCTGGGGGTCGCGGCGGACTGACCGCGGGCCGCCGGGCGGGGTTTGCGCCTCTTCTCCTTCTCCCCTCCCCACCCCACCCCTGACCCCTCTCTCCTTCGCTCTCCCGCCTCCTTCGCTCTCCCTGCATCACCAACACCTGCTCCAACCACAACAAGGGCGACCAGAAATAAGCAGCCACCCGCTTCCTTAATAAAGGCCAGCGGCGCCGCGCCCCGCCCTCTTCCCATTTTCAGGTCACAAGCCGATCCAGCCAATCAGGGGAGAGATGTGGGGAGCAGCTGTGTGATGATTGGTTCAAGGGTTGAGGGTGGGACCCGTCGGCTAGTGGGCGGTTTTGTTGGGGGGGGCGGGGAGAGGAATTACCTGCCTGTGACGTCACTAGGTCAGGTGGTGTTGGGGGTGGGGACATTTTTTGGCGGCCCCGCCCCCCCCCCAGTTATTATTTGGTGGAGGGTGCGCGAGATCCCGGGGGGGTGCAGGATAGAGAGAGAGAGAGAGAAGGAGGGAGGGAGGGGAGTGGAGAGAGGGGGTGCGGGGTAATCCGACCTGGCCGGAGGGAGGTTGCTGGGCCGGGAACTCCAGAGGAATCCCACCCTCCACACGCGCCGCCCTCCCTGACACAAGAATTAGGGGCGGGAGTTGGCCATTCGGCCCCTCGAGCCTGTTCCACCCCCCCAACCCCATTGGATAAGATGGTGGCTGATCTGATTGTGGCCTCGACTCCACTTCCCTGCCTGTCCCTCCCTCCCCTGTTACCCTCCACTCCCCCTCGTCCATCAAAACTGTCTAACTCGGCCTCGGATATACTCAGTGACCCGGCCTCCGCCGCTCTCTGGGGGGGAGAGAATCCCACAGACTGACCACCCTCTGAGAGAAGAAATTCCTCCTCGTCTCCCTCTTCAATAGGAGACCCCATTTTATTTAAACTGTGCCCCCTCCGCCTCATTCTAGATCCCCCACCCCCACACGAGGGGGAAACATCCTCTCAGCATTCACCCTGTCAATCTCCCTCAGGATCTTATCTGTTTCAATAAGATCACCTCTCGTTCTTCTAAACCCCAATGGGTACCGGCCCAACCTGCTCAACCTTTCCTCATAAGACAAACCCCCTTCATCCCAGGAATCAGCTGAGTGAACCTTCTCTGAATCGCTTCCAATGCAAGTATGTCCCTCCTTAAGTAAGGAGTGCTCTGTCACTGGGTCAAAATCCTGGCACTCCCTTCCTAACAGCATTGTGGGTGCACCTACACCGCATGGACTGCACGAGAAGGCAGCTCACCACCACTTTTGTCACGAAAATATAATAATTTTCATAATCCTATTGTAATTTAGTGTAAAGGTAGATTCACGCTGGGGTTCAGATTAGTTTCCCTGTGTGAGGTTGTGTGTATATGTGTGTGGGCTTTAATTGAATTATAGACAGCAAGTCTGGGTGCTTTGAGTTATCAGAATAGAAACTAGGTTTGGAATGCTAAATACGTCAACATAGCTGAAGTTTTAGAATGGGAGGTGTTAAGAACATTCACATTTTTAGATAAACCCAGGTAGTGATTTATATTATGGGAAAAGTAAACTTGCGAAGGCATATTGAAACAATGGGATTTACATTGAAAAGGAAGAAACATGTATAAAGGAGATGAAGCTATGTGTAAGGAAGAAGAAACTCTAAGGACTAACAAGTGTGAAAAGCCTCCAGCCTGCATGTGTCAAGTTGCTGCCTATAGCAACCAAAGATAAGAGAATTCATTTTAAGTATCACTGTCCAGGGTATTGTGTGCTTTGCTTGGGTCTGTTGAAATCTATGTTGTTTTACTGTTACCTTAACGGAGGTGTAACTGGGAGTCAGATTAATTAGGGGAGCCAGGAGTTATCATAGTAATAATTTGTAGACCTATGTGTGTGCTTAAAATCATTTATTTTATTAATAAAGGTTCAACTTAGTTTTGTGAAAAAAACCTCTAAGGCTCGGTTGACATATTACTACTGAATTCAAGGCACGCATCTTAAATTAAAAATACAAATTGCAAAAACAGCTATAGCAGCTGTTTCAAGTTTCCCTCTGGGATTTGAGTAGCTCAGAATTTCCCATCCGCTGTGCCGTAAATTGGGCGCTCCTTGCGGGGTATATTTGAAACCCCTCGATTGACTTGGAGTTGGTGAATCTTAAGGTTGTGAGCACGAGAAGCACTTTGAATTCAGGAGTTGGCGTGAGGGATTTTTAAAGTGGTAGGACAGCAAAAATGGCTGTATCCTTGGCTAAAACCTTTATGGAAGTAGAGGATATAACTCTGGCTGGGTTACAAAAAACATCTAAGGATGAGTTGGCGGATAAGTTGCAGTTGGGGGTTACCTGTCGGGGCAAAGAAAGCAGGCATAGTTGTCATGAGAGCACAGCATTTGAAATTGGAAGTGTTCCTGACATGAATGAGTCACAGCTGGAGTTAGTGAGACTTCCGTTCGAAATAAAGAGGCTTGAAATTGAACAAGGACAGGAACTGAGAAAACTTGAATTGGAGGCAAACAAAAAGGGAAAAAGGACTGGAAATGAAAAAAAAAACTGGAACTACAGGCAGCAGAAAAAGAAAGGGAATAGGAGAGATTATTCCAAACAGTAATGGAAATCTGAAAACCTGGTCTCCAGAGGGAGAAGTTAGCAATGGAAGAGAGAACAAAGCAAAGAGACAGAGAGATCAGCTTAAAAAGTTGGAATTTGAAAAGGAGGCATCAGATGCTGAGGAAAGTTCTGATGAGGAGAAAAACCTCGAACCTAAAACCCAGTGGGGAGATGTTTAAATTTGTAAATTTAATAAATACTCCAGATAGAAGAAAGAGGCAGAGGGTGTGTCATGTAAATATGCTTCAAAAGTATTTTGACAGGGAAGAGGACCAAAAGGAGGTGTTTGTGGTGGTAGATAAAGAGAAAGAGGCAGAAATGCAGGATTCTGAAATTGATTTTCCTCTAATCAAACTGGATAATGGGGGTGGGGGGTGGGGTGGGTACTTGAAAATTTAAATATATTATAGAGTTACCTTCCAGACAAGTGTCAAAGTGATTTGGAAAGGCTATTGCAGTCACACACAGCTATTTGCGGGAATAAGCCAGAGAGGACAAATTTAGCTGTACATGGTGTATGTGTAGAAGTTTCATCTTCAATAAGGCAACAAACAAAATAAGGCAACATCCTTATAAATTAAATCCAGCAAAGTTCCCACAGGTACAGAAAGGAATCAAATTCAAGCTTCAAAATAGTCTCATTGGGCAGAATTTTACGTTCGTCGGGCGGGCGGGCGGCTGATTGCCGCTGGAGAAATGGGCCGTGCCGCCATTTTCCGTGTGCGGGCCAATTAAGGCCCACCCGGCGGGTAAGCGACTCCCGTGGAGAACGGGAAAATAGTTGTGGGGTCGGGCGGCCTCAGACTGCTGGTTCCAATGGGGAGCCTGCAACCTGTATAAAGAATGGCCAGACAGCCTGCTTGAGGCAGTGCACCATGGCCACTCGTGGAGAGAGGGAGGGAGGTCCGAGTGGACAGCAGCATGAGCAGAGGAGGGGGGCAGGCTGCAGGAGAGGCCGGGGAAGGGGGGGCACTGTGCCCCCGATTTTGCGATGCATGCCCTGCTGTCCTCCTGCAAGAAGTGGGCATCCGCTGGCACCTTCTGTATCCGGAGGGTGGGAGGAGGAGCCCCCCCCAAGTCACCAGCCAGGTGTGGGAGGAGGTGGGTGACGCTGTAAGCACCCATGATGATGTGCGGCGCACTGGCACCCAGTGCAGGAAACGATTCAATGATTTGCTGTGCTCTGGGAGGGTGAGTACCATGTCTGTCTTGGGCATTTGACCCAGAAGGCAGCCTTAGCCTTTGACCCCCCCACCCCCCACCATGTCCTGCTTTCGTTACTGCAGAGGGCAACTGTCGCACGCTGGGTGGGCAAATGGGGACTGACCATGCTTCCATCAGCCTTAGCGGTTGAGGAGAAGAAGGGTTCACCGCGCAGCATATGTTGGTGTTTGTGGCATTTGAGTAGTCTGGGGGCAACCTGCAGGGGAGGCAGCGAGACACATACTCAGAACTCCAACACATGTCATATTGATGGGAATGAGATGGTGCAAGGGGAGACTCAAGGGGTTTTGCCCAAGTGCCATCTGCTGGCATCAGTGCCGCACCTAGTTCCGCCTCCTTGCCATGGGCGCTAGGACCCGTGTGCTATTCAATGTGATGGACGCCGAATGTGTCCAAGGTGGGTGTTGGGGGAGGGGGTTGGGACCGGCCGTGTTATCTTCTGGGGACTGATCACCAGTCGTGTGGACAGGAGCCGCTGGAGGCCTCAGATGGAACACTGTGGTTGGGGTGTGGGGTGCGCGCGCAGAGTACATGAGAGATCAGCCCCAATAAATCCTCTTCTCTGTTCTGCAGGGAGTGCCAGAGGACTGGAGGTGGGAGCGCCCTCCTGCAGCGCCTCACACCCTTCGAGGAGCAGGCCATGGAGCTGGGCAGGAAGCAGGAGGCCAGGGCGGCCGGGGGCAGTGAGGCTGGGGTCCAGCGGGCAGGTATTTGAGGTCCACAGTCCCATCCACTCTGTCTCCCCACCGTCCAAACCACTGATGGTTGCTGCAATCGTTAATGCTGCAACACTGCTCATTCACAGACTGAGACTCTCTGACGTGTGGGTCATACAGAAGGGACCCTCGTCCCCTTGAGGAATCGCATCTCCACCACCTTCCAAAGTCACCTTATCCCATTTGTGATCACTATCACTCTCCCCACTCCTATGGTTCATAACTTGCCATGTGGCATTCCTGAGGCCATCTGACCAGCCTGTCTGCATGTGCGTTTACTGTTTGGGCCTCCTCTTGACTCTTTTTCACCTCACCAACGTTCTTTTCCTTAGGGTCTTGAAGGGTGAGTGACTTATGAGGCTGGGGGGGTGAAAGGGATGAAAGGTTGACCTGAATGTCCGCTAACTGATGCACGGTCCTTGTTGTTAATTTCAGCATCACCACCAGAGCGACTCGCACCTCAACCCTGCGGCTCCCACTCCACACCTGAGGGCCAACAAGTGCAACTTGCAGCACATCATTTCAGCCAGCCAGGCACCAGCGCAGACACACACGCCTCGGTGGGGACCTTACCATCGGCTAGTGTCCCAGGTCACAGTGGAGAGGGCACTTCACAATCGCTGGAGGAGATGGTAGGGGCAGAGAGTGCTGATGGCACCAGCAGCCAGAGGGCTGCAGGGGACCAGGCAGATGCTGAGTCCGGCACTGATGACGTGTCTCTGGAGTTGTCCCCATTGCAGCAGCTGCAGGACAGGCGGCAGGAAGTGCGTTTGCATCTGGCAGGGTTGCATGAAGGAATGGTTCAGTTGCTCTCTGCGACGGAGGAGTCTAGGCAGAGTGCATGTGAAGATCCCACTCTCAGGGCAGAGCATCAGGATTCCTTCAATGAGAGATTGGCGACTCTCAGAGAGAGGGGCTCCCACCAAATGGATCAGAATATGATTGGGTTACGCTCTGACGCAAGCCCTCAGGGTGGTTCTGGCCACAGGTGGTGTTTTCCATTGTGGGAGATGTTGCGGACACCAAGCGCCGGCACTCGGTGCCCATGCATCTGCGGTGAGCAGGGAGGTAGATTTGGACCTCAAGTCAGCGCAGCAGCTGCCTGTCGTCACTGCGATCTCCTCTCAGGACGCTCCGGATGAGGGCAGCAGTTCCTCCGCCCCTCTGCCAGTTAACGTTGCTTCCGTTGAGGCTGCGACAAATGGGGAGTTGCCAGTTCAGGAACTGGCCACTCCCTCCCAGGCGGGGCCCATCACAGGCTCCACAGGCCCGAGGACGTCTGCCAAGGTCATCGAGGCCAACAGGACAGCAGAGTCAGCAGACTGTCTCTCTCACAAGCCACTCCGAGCGAGGGGGCAGCACCAAGACGTAGCACCCGAAAACGTAAGCAGAAGGCACCTCAGGCACTCCACAGGTTTGTCACTGGTGATTTTGTGTTGGCCTTAGAATAGGGACCCATATTTTTGTGATCGCTAACAAGTGGTGTGTGTTTTTGTTTTGGACAGAATAAAGTCCACCTTTGTAACCATGGCTGAGGGTCTTTTGTTTGTGGTGCATTTTTCTTTTTCCCATATTTATCATGAATGTTTGAGTGGACACTGATGTTTCTGTACTAAGCCCTTATTTACAGCTGAACAGGTGGAAGATGGAGCACCTAAGTGCCACGTGTGGAAGCGCCAGGCAATGCTGCTCCTGCTGATCCATGTGTGTGGAGCTAGCTGTAGGTTCATTGGATTAAACTGTCCCGGGTGTCCCTGCCTCCTTGCTGTAGTAGCGGGTGGGCATGCTGCCCCTCATCATCGCCCTGTGCTTCCTCATCCTCTGACGCACTGCTGGATTCATCATGTACAGCCTCATCCAGAGCGTCAAAGTTTTCATCATCAACTGCATCCAGCGCAAGATTGTGCAGGGAGCAGCAGACTATCACTATCAGAGAGATGTGATCTGGGGGGTACTGGCATCGGAAGTGCATCTTGAGAAGACCGATGACTCTCTCCACCACAGCCCTTGTGGTGCCCTGGCTCCTATTGTCCTGCTGCTCAGCTTCTGTTCTTGGACAGCGGAGAGGTGTCATGAGCCACCTTCGCAGGGGATAGCCCTTGTTACCCACCAGACAACCATCCAGCCGGGCTGGAGCACTGAAGACCCCCGGCACCTGGGAGTGTCTGAGGATGTCGGCGTCGTGGGAGCTGCCTGGGTACCTTGCACAGACTTGTAGAATCAGCATCCTGTGATCACACACTATCTGCACGTTCATGGAGTGGAAGCCCTTCCTGTTGACGAAGGCACTGGGCTCACCCCCTGGCACCTCGATGGCCACATGTGTACAGTCTATAGCACCCTGGACACGGGGGAAGCCAGCACTGGCCGCAAAGCCTCTGGCTCCCTGTGTCTGGCTTGCCTGGCCGCTGCAGAAGTGGATGAAGGTGGATACCCGTCTGAACAGAGTGTCTGTAACCCGCTTGACACAAGTGTGGACAGCTGATTGGGAGACACCGCAAAGATCACCCACCGAGCCCTGGAAGGAGCCAGAGGCATAGAAGTGGAGGGCAACTGTGAGCTTCAGAGCTGCTGGGATGGGGTGTCCATCCACACAGTTAGGGGAGATCTCAGGGCCAATCATCTGACAGAAATAGTTGACTGTCTCCCATGAGAGTCCGAGCCTCCTTCGGCCCTGCACCTCAGACATATTGAGGTAGTTGCTTCGCCGCCTGTGTACCCTGGCAGCAGGATAGTGGCGTCTTGCACCTTGGGCTACCACTTGGCCCTTCTCCCCTTGTGCCTGCGTCTGGCCCTCCAAAGGTGGCTCCCTTGGAGGCTGATTGTCCAGTCCTGGCCTCCTCCTGATTCTATCCCTCCCTTCCTCCTCAGGGGAGCTGCCTCCACTGGAGAGGTCAGAGCCCATAGCCCCAGGCTAAATGGAGGCCTCCGGAAAGCTGCAAGGCCGAAAAAGAATGCTGTCGGCAGAAAGCTTTCACTTCACACAAAAGCCTCTTGGACATCGATGAGAACTACTAACAATCACACAGGCAAGTTTTAAACACTTTCATCAATTATAACTTCGTGTAAAACATGAACAACCCCTCTGAGTCCACATATCCCGACATTGCAAAAGTTTTCTTAACTAATCTGCTACCCGCCTTCCCGTTGGGCCCGTGCGCTGACCTGAAGTTCACACGGGCCCCTCATAATCGGACCCAGTTGGCAAGTTAAGGGGCTTAACGAGCCCTTTAATTAATGGCGGGCGAACTGAGCGCGCCCGGCCCACCGAAATATCGCCATGTGCTGGTCCCCAAACCAGGTGGAACACGAAGGCTATGGGCAGAATTTTGCCCTCGGATGGGAAGGTGGGGCCCACCGCCATTTTGAGTGGGCGGGGCCCGTCGCCATTTTGAGTGGGCGGGGCCCAGCGCCATTTTGAGTGGGCGGGGCCCGCCGCCATTTTGAGTGGGCGGGTCAATTAAGGCCCATCCAGTGGCCTTCCCGATGGGAAGCGCTGTGCACTTCCTGTTCAGGGGGTTGTGGAGGGAATCTCCATCCGCCAACGTGCGCTCTTCCTGGCACGCGCCCAAAAGAGCGCACTGCTCCCTGAGACTAAGTCCTGTCTCAGGGGGATTCGTGGGAGGTAAGTAAAACCTAAAAATAGCGAAATATTAAAATTATTAACCTGTCCCCCTCATGTGACAACATCACACGAGATGGGACATGTTAATAATAAACACTTAAAATTTATTACATTTTTAAAACACGGACATGAAACTTCATCCCACCAGTGGATGAGGTTTGATGTATTATCAGAAGCCCGCTGGGGCTCCTGGTCTGCCCGCCAGCCTTAAGCTTGGACGGGCAGGGCCTTTAATTATCTTCCAGGGCCCTCAACCATGTCCGGCCCATCTCCCGCGCATCCGCCCTCACGCCTTCTCCTCCCTCCCAGAAACATGATAGGGTCCCCCTTGTCCTCACTTATCACCCCACCAGCCTCCGCATTCAAAGGATCATCCTCCGCCATTTCCGCCAACTCCAGCATGATGCCACCACCAAACACATCTTCCCTTCACCCCCCCTGTCGGCATTCCGTAGGGATCATTCCCTCCGGGACACCCTGGTCCACTCCTCCATCACCCCCTACTCCTCAACCCCCTCCTATGGCACCTCCCCATGCCCAAGCAAAAGATGCAACACCTGCCCCTTCACTTCCTCTCTCCTCACCGTCCAAGGGCCCAAACACTCCTTTCAAGTGAAGCAGCATTTCACTTGCATTTCCCCCAACTTAGTCTACTGCATTTGTTGCTCCCAATGCGGTCTCCTCTATATTGGAGAGACCAAACGTAAACTGGGCGACCGCTTTGCAGAACACCTGCGGTCTGTCCGCAAGAAAGACCCAAACCTCCCTGTCGCTTGCCATTTTAACACTCCACCCTGCTCTCTTGCCCACATGTCTGTCCTTGGCTTGATGCATTGTTCCAGTGAAGCCCAACGCAAACTGGAGGAACAACACCTCATCTTCCGACTAGGCACTTTACAGCCTTCCGGACTGAATATTGAATTCAACAACTTTAGATCTTGAACTCCCTCCTTCATCCCCACCCCCCTTTCCGTTTCTTCCCCCTTCCTTTGTTTTTTCCAATAATTTATATAGATTTTTCTTTTCCCACCTATTTCCATTATTTTTAAATCTATATCTTTTATGCCCTGTTAGCCTTTCCACCCCACCCCCACTAGAGCTGTACCTTGTGTGTCCTGCCATCCATTCTTAATTAGCACATTCGTTTAGATAATATCATCACCTTCAACACCTTTTGATTCTTCTGTCTGTGACATCTTTTGATTATCTGCTCCTATCACTGCTTGCTTGTCCCTACAACCACACTCCGCCCCCCACTTCTCTTACCCCACCACTCCCCCCCCACCTTAAACCAGCTTATATTTCACCCCTCTCCTAATATTCACTCAGTTCTGTTGAAGGGTCATGAGGACTTGAAACGTCAACTCTTTTCTTCTCCGCCGATGCTGCCAGACCTGCTGAGTTTTTCCAGGTAATTCTGTTTTTGTTTTGGATTTCCAGCATCCGCAGTTTTTTGTTTTTATCTTTAATTATATTAACTAGCCTGTCAATGGCCTCAATTGGCCATTGACAGGTCGGCGGCCGGACAGCTAATTTCGCTGTCCGCCCGCCTTCCTGAAAATTTAAAGGGACCCTGTGACATCGGGGATTCCTCCCAGTGTCATCCCGTGTCATTTTCCCCTCGGCGAGCTGGCCCCGCCCTCAAATCTCCGAGGGGAAAATCCTGGCCTATGTGTGGACTATCAAAAGGTGAATGCGGTGACAAAAGCGGATTCAGATCCCATATCACAGTCGGAAGATTGCATTGAGAAATGGGGCAATCAAAATTTATCACAAAGGCTGCCCTGTTAAGAGAATATTGGCAAGTACCGTTATCGGAGAGAGCAAAGGAAATATCGGCTTTTGTGATGCAAGATGGACTATATCAGTTTAATGTCATGCCGTTTGGCATGTAAAACGCGCCAGCAACATTTCAAAGACTGACAAACAAAGCAATCGCAGGACTGAGCAATTGTGCTGTTTATATTGGCGACTTGATAGTTTTCAGTCAAACGTGGGAGGAGCATTTACAACATCTGGAAGAATTATTTAATCAATTACAAGAAGCTAATTTGGTGATGAACTTGGCTAAAGGTGAATTTGCAAAAGCGCAAGTTACATACCTAGGCCAGCCCATTGGACATGGTAAGGTGGCTCCGAGAGATGTGAAAGCCAAGGCTATGGTGGATTTCCCGGTGCCTACAACAAAACGTGAAGTTTTGAGGTTTCTGGGCACGAGTGGGTTTTACCGGAATTTTGTACCAAATTTTAGCCGTGTGGTTGCTCCATTGACTGAACTATTAAAAAAGAATAAGGGTTTTCAATGGACACAGGAGTGTCAGAAGGCATTTGATAGTTTGAAAACTGTATTGACTATGACACCAATTTTGGCAGTACCCAATCACGTCAAACAATTTAAATTGGCCGTTGACGCAATTGGTACAGGTATTGGGGCTGTATTGTTGCAAGAAGCTGACACTGGGGTTGAGAAACCAATGGAGTGTTTTTCATGGAAACTATGTACAGCTGTAGGTACAATAATATTCAACGATCGAAAAGGAGACTTATGGGCAGAATTTTGCCGTCTCTGAGCAGGGGGCGGGGCCCGCTCGCCGACGTGTAAAATGATGCAGGATGATGCCGGGCGGAACTCCCGATGTCATCCCTCCCCATTTAAATTTTCAGGAAGGCGGGGGTGCAGCAAAATCAGCTGTGGGCCCGCCGACCTGTCAATGGCCAATTGAGGCCACTGACAGGATCATTTATACAATTAAAGGACCCGCCCGTCCAACCTTAAGGTTGGCGGGTCGGCCGGGAGTCCCGGCGGGGAATAGAGAAAACATGGAACCTCATCCACCCGGCGGGATGAGGTTTCATGTAGGGTTTTAAAAAGTTTAATAAACTTATTATGTATATTATGAACATGTTCCATCTCATGTGTGACATTGTCACATGAGGGGGACATGTTCGGGAATTTTTTTCTTTCTATTTTTAATAGTTTTAAAAGTATCAGCGATCTCCCTGAGGCTGCACTTAGCCTCAGGGAGATGAGTTGCTCTTTTGTGCGCATGCGTGAAAGAGTGCACTCTCGCTTTTGGGGAATCACCCCCTCCCCCACTCTGCCCGCACAGGGAGTGCAGAGTGCTTCCCGCCGGACATCACGCTGGGCGGGGCCTTAATTGGCCCTCCCACATAAAATGGCGGCGGGGCCCCGCTTGTTTGGTGGGGATCGGCTCCCCACCCGCCAGAGATTGGGTTGGGCCCGCCCACCCGACAGGCAGAGAATTCTGCCCCTTGTGTCTGGTGTTAGCATTGCAGCATTTTGAGATGTACATGGCAAACAATTAATCAGAAACAATTGTTTATGCAGACTCCAATCCTTTAAAGCTTCTGGACAAATTTTGAGACAAAAGTGCAAGCCTATTCAGACGGACTAACCAATAGATTATACATGTGGCTGGTCGGGAACATCTGATTGCAGATGCATTGTCAAGAGTTTGAAGCTAAAAGGCAAAATTGGACATTTAAAAAATGGGTTAAGGAAATGAAGCCACCGTTTTAAATTATGACGGTTAATTTTCCAGTAAGGAGGGGGGTGTCATGAAAATAATATAATTTTCATAATGTTATTGTAATTTATTGTAAAGTTGGTTAATAGTGGGGTTTGGATTAGTTTCCCTGTGTGTAGGTGTGAGTCTGTGGGCTTTAATGGAATTATAGACAGCTAGTCTGGGTGCTTTGATGTATCAGAAGGGAAACTAGGTTTGGAATGCTAAATATGTAAACCTGGCTGAAGTTTTAGAATGGGAGGTATGAAGAACATTTGTGCTTTTAGATAAAACTGAGTCATAAATTTTAAAGAGATGGTAAAGTGTTACACCTGGCCAACAGGGGCTAAGCCAAACAGTGTGTTTATTTTTCCCAAAGATTATTGATAATATGAATGCTATGAAAGATTTATATTATGGAAAATGTAAAGTTACAAAAAACATATTGGAACAATGGGATTTACCTTAGAAAGGGAGAAACATGTATAAAGGAGATGAGGCTATGTGTAAGGAAGAAGAAACTCTGAGATCTAACAAGTATGAGAAACCTCCAGCCTCTATGTACCAAGCTGCTGTTTATAGGGACCGAAGCTAAGAGAATTCATTTTAAATATCACTGTCCAGGGTATTGTGTGCTTTGCTTGGGTCTGTTGAAATCTATGTCGTTTTACTGTTGCCTTAACTGAAGTGTTACTGGGAGTTAGATTAATTAGGGGAGCTAGGAGTTATTAAAGCAGTAAATTGTAGACCCATGTATGTGCTTAAAATCATTTATCTTATTAATAAACGTTTAGTTTAGTTTTGTAAATAAAACTCTCTAGGACTCGGTGAAGTTGTTACTACTGAATTCAAGGTACGCATCGCAAAATAAAAATACAAATTGCAAAACAGTTGTGGTGGCTGTCTCAAGTTTGCCCCTGGGATTTGAGCAGCTCAGCATTTACCAGCCGCTGTGCCCTAGCACTTTCTCAAGGGGCAATTAGGGATGGGCAATAAATGCTGGGCCTAGCCAGCGATGCTCACACCCCATGAAAGGATTTTTAAAAAACCACCTACGGTCTGTGGCCCTGTACAGTTGTAGCAACACTTCCTTACTTTCATACTCAAATTCCCTTCACAATAAATGCCAACGTTCCCTTCCCCTTCCGAATCCACTGCAAACTCATCCCTCACAGGGTTCCGAGGCTCTGATCTGAGCCACCAAGGCAGGGCAGGCCTGTGTGAAGGTTGTGTCAATAAGGGTGCAGCATTCTCCCCAGCGCTCTCCGCAGCACGACCCTTGAGGGTCAGCCTAGCTCAGCCGTTCAAATCAGTAAAAGAAGAGATACAGGTTAACAAAAAAAGGCCATTAACAATAGTCCTTCGGTAGCACAGAACTTGAGAGTTGCTGAAAAAAGTGACACGTCAAAGCTTTTCGTCTTGCACTCATCAGGACACTTTGCAAGGATACCAATATAAGGGAAAAACAACAATTTATACTGCATGTGAAGAGAGTGCTGATTGGTTGGGAAGTGGACTCTGCTGGGTAGAGGCGTTGCCACGGAGGATGTACCAATGTTGGTGACTGACAGTTAACTGCCAGGCATTGTTTGGAATTTAAACCAGGCAGCTTGACCCCTGATCGGCCAAGGCGTTGCCCTGAGGAATGAGTCAGCGAATGGCTGTCACTTATTTTGTTTAGGCCGAAACAGGCGCAATTTGTGTACATTGTTCTTTCTGTCTGCAAAGAACGGGGCCCTGTGTACTAATATATACAGCTTCCAGCACTGGCAACTGTACCACACTGTGAGCCCAACGGACAACCTTAAATTGGCTGTCAGCGTCATTCTTAGCACGTTAGGGGTTAGCAAGTGTTGTCCAATCGCGGAATCGCATCTAATGTTGGGCACCGTGTTTCGAGCTCTGCAAGCACGAGCCGGTCGGGTGCGTCCATGTACCTTGCCCGTGGTGAACAGCGGCCGGGACACGCTGTTCGATATGATCCGCCAGTCACGTACAGTACAAATTGTTGCTCACCCCTTCCATTGGCATTCTCGCGAGGTGTCCTGATGAGTGCAAGGCGAAAAGATTCGACGTCTCTCTTTTTTTAAACAGAGCGCGGTGAGCGAGGGGAGTTCATATTAACTAGAGCACGGTGAGCGAGGAGAGTTCATGTTAAACAGCGCGGTGAGCGAGGGGAGTTCATATTAAACAGAGCGCGGTGAGCGAGGGGAATTCATTTTAAACAGAGCGCGGTGAGCGAGGAGAGTTCATGTTAAACAGCGCGGTGAGCGAGGGGAGTTCATTTTAAACACAGCACGGTGAGCGAGGGGAGTTCATGTTAAACAGAGCGCGGTGAGTGAGGGGAGTTCATATTAAACAGACCGCGGTGAGCGAGGGGAATTCATTTTAAAAAGAAGGCGGAGATTGAAAATAAAAGGAGGGGAAGCTGAAGAGGAGCGGCCAGTGTGTGAGCGGCCAGTGTGTGAGCGGCCAGTGTGTGACTGGCCAGTGAAGGACTGGAGCTTTGAGGCTTTGGCTCGAGAGGATTCGGCGAGCAGAGGCTGAGGTCGAGCTTGCTCCCAGTGGGGTAAGGCCATGTAAAGGACTTTAATTAAATTGGGAGTAGGTAATGGAGGCAGCAGTTGGGACAGTCGAGTGCTCCGAATGCAGCATGTGGGAAGTCTGGGACAGCACAATTGTCCCTGGTGACTACACCTGCAAAAGGTGCACCAGCTACAGCTGCTGACAAACCGAGTTAGGGAACTGGAGCTGGGGCTGGATGAACTTCGGATCATTCGGGAGGCAGAGGCAGTAACAGACAGGAGCTTCAGGGAGACAGTCACCCCTAAAAGTCAGGAGGCAGGTAGCTGGGTGACTGTCAGGAGAGGGAAGGGGAATAGACAGAAAGAGCAGAGCACCCCTGTGGCCGTTCCCATCAACAATAGGTTCACCGTTCTGGATACTGTTGGTGGGGACGACCTACCAGGGACAAGTTGTAGTGGTCGCGTCTCTGGCACCGAGACTGGACCCTCAGCTCAGAAAGGAGGGAGGGAAAAGAGGAGAGCAGTAGTGATAGGGATTCGATAGTTAGGGGGACAGATAGGAGGTTCTGTGGGAGAGATCGAGAATCCCGGATGGTCTGTTGCCTCCTGGGTCTGCGATATCTCGGATCGAGTTCTCAGTATTCTCAGGAGGGAGGGTGAGCAGCCTGATGTCAGGGTCCATGTAGGGACCAATGAGGTGGATAGGAAGGAGGAGGAGGTCCTGCAAAGAGAGTTCAGGGAGTTAGGTGCAAAGTTGAAGGACAGGACCTCCAGGGTTACGATCTCAGGAGTGCTACCCGTGTCACGTGCTCGTGAGGCTAGAAATAGGAGGATAATGCAGCTAAATACGTGGGTAAGGAGATGGTGCAGGAGGGAGGGCTTCATGCTTCTGGACAGTTGGGCTCTGTTCCAGGGAAGGTGGGACCTGTTCCGACAGGACGGTTTGCACCAGAACTGGAGGGGGACTAACATCCTTGCGGGTAGGTTTGCTAGTGCTGCTCCGGGGGTTTAAACTAGATTTGCAGGGGGAGGGGAACCAGAGTGTTAGAGCAGATAGTGAGGTGGAGGAGGATAAAGGTCAAGCGAGGAATGCATGTCTAGACAGAAATCAAAGGTTTGTATGGGATAGAAATGTTCTCAGGTGCATCTATTTCAATGCAAGGAGTATTGTCGGAAAGGCAGATGAGCTTAGGGCGTGGATTGGCATGTGGGATTATGACATTATTGCTATTAGTGAGACTTGGTTGCAGGAGGGGCAGGACTGGCAGCTCAATGTTCCGGGGTTCCGTTGTTTCAGACGTGATAGAGGGGGAGGGATGAAAGGGGGAGGAGTGACATTACTAGTCAGGGAAAATATCACAGCTGTGCGTAGACAGGACAGCCCGGAGGGCTCGTCTACAGAGGCCATACGGGTGGAGCTGAGGAATGGGAAAGGTGTGACCACACTAATAGGGTTGTATTATAGTCAGAGAGAATTGGAGGAGCAAATCTGTAGAGAGATAGCAGACCGATGTAAGAAACAGAAAGTTGTGATAGTAGGAGATTTTAACTTTCCACATATTGACTGGGACTCCCATACTGTAAAAGGGCTGGATGGCTTGGAGTTTGTCAAATGTGTTCAGGAAAGTTTTCGAAATCAATATATAGAGGTACCAACGAGAGAGGATGCAATACTTGATCTCCTATTAGGGAACCAGACAGGTCAGGTGACAGAAGTATGTGTAGGCGAACATTTTGAGTCCAGTGACCACAATGTCATTAGATTTAAGTTAATTATGGATAAGGATAGGTCCTCGAGTTGAGATTCTAAACTGGAGAAAGGCCAATTTTGTGGAAATGAGAAAGGATCTAGGAAGAGTGGATTGGCATAAGTTGTTTTCTGGCAAGGATGTGTTCAGTAAGTGGAAGGCATTCAAAGGTGAAATTTTGAGAGTGCAGAGTTTGCATGTTCCTGTCAGGATTAAAGGCAAAGTTAACAGGCAAAGGGAACCTTGGTTTTCAAGGGATATTGGCGATCTGGTTAAGAAGAAGAGAGAGGTGTATAGCAGGTATAGGCAACAAGGAGCAAATGAGGTACTTGTAGAGTATAGAAAATGTAAGAAAATACTAAAGAAGGAAATCAGGAAGGCAAAAGGAAGACATGAGGTTGCTTTGGCAGATAATGTGAAGGTAAACCCGAAGGGTTTCTACAAGTATATTAAGAGTAAAAGGATAGTAAGGGACACAATTGGTCCCCTTGAAGATCAGAGTGGTCGTTTATGTGTCGAGCCTCACGAGATGGGGGAGATCTTAAACAGTTTTTTTGCATCAGTATTTACTCAGGAAACTGGCATAGTGTATAAGGAAGGAAGGGAAACAAGCAGTTGTGTCATGGAACATATAGAGATTAAAGAGGAGGAGGTGCTTGCTACCTTACAGCAAATAAAGGTAGATAAATCCTCCGGGCCTGACATGATATTCCCTCGGACCTTGAGGGGGACTAGTGTAGAAATTGCAGGGGCCCTGGCAGAAATATTTAAAATGTCCTTAGCCACGGGTGAGGTGCCAGAGGATTGGAGGGTAGCTCATGTTGTTCTGTTGTTTAAAAAAGGACCCAAAAATAAACCAGGTAATTACAGGCCAGTGAGCCTGACGTCAGCAGTAGGTAAATTATTGGAAGGTGTTCTGAGAGATCGGATATACAATTATTTGGACAGCCAAGGGCTGATTAAGGATAGTCAGCATGACTTTGTGTGTGGTAGGTCGTGTTTAACAAACCTTGTAGAGTTTTTCGAGGAGGTTACCAAGAAAGTAGATGAAGGAAAGGCTGTGGATGTTGTCTACATGGACTTTAGTAAGGCCTTTGACAAGGTCCCACATGGGAGGCTAGTTCAGAAGGTTCAGACACTTGGTATCCATGGAGCGGTTATAAACTGAATTCGAAATTGGCTGTGTGGGAGAAGACAGAGAGTGGTAGTGGATGATTGCTTCTCAGACTGGAGGCCTGTGACTAGTGGTGTGCCTCAGGGATCTGTGCTGGGATCGTTGTTGTTTGTTGTCTATATCAATGATTTGGATGATAATGTGGTAAATTGGATCAGCAAGTTTGCTGATGACACTAAGATTGGAGGCGTTGTGGACAGCGAGGAAGGCTTTCAAAGCTTGCAGAGGGATCTGGACCAACTGGAAAAATGGGCCAGAAAATGGCAGATGGAATTTAATGCGGAATAGTGTGAGGTGTTGAATTTTGGAAGGACAAACCAAGGTAGGACATACACAGGAAATGGTAGGGCACTGAGGAGTGCGGAGGAACAAAGGGATCTGGGAGTTCAGATACATAATTCCCTGAAAGTGGCGTCACAGGTAGACAGGGTTGTAAAGAAAGCTTTTGGCATACTGGCCTTCATAAATCAAAGTATTGAGTATAGGAGTTGGGATGTTATGGTGAGGTTGTATAAGACATTGGTGAGGCCAAGTTTGGAGTATTGTGTGCAGTTCTGGTCGCCTAACTACAGGAAGGATATCAGTAAGATTGAGAGAGTGCAGAGAAGATTTACTAGGATGTTGCTGGGTCTTAAGGAGTTGAGTTACAGGGAAAGATTCAACAGGTTAGGACTTTATTCCTTGGAGCATGGAAGGATGAGGGGAGATTTGATAGAAGTTTACAAAATTATGAGGGGTATAGACAGAGTAAATGAGAGTAGACTCTTTCCACTTAGACTAGGAGAGATAAACACAAGAGGACATGGCTTTAGGGTGAAAGGGGAAAGGTTTAGGGGGGAACATTAGGGGGAACTTCTTCACTCAGAGAGTGGTTAGAGTGTGGAACGAGCTGCCATCTGACGTGGTAAATGCGGGCTCACTCTTAAGTTTTAAGAATAAATTGGATCGATATATGGATGGGAGAGGTCTGGGGGGTTATGGACTGGGTGCAGGTCAATGGGATTAGCGGAATAATATTTCGGCACAGACTGGAAGGGCCGAATGGCCTGTTTTCTGTGCTGCAGTGTTCTATGGTTCTAAACAGATACACACTCACTAACGCACACTCAAACAGATACACACACACACACTCACTCAAACAGATACACACTCACTAACGCACACTCAAACAGATACACACTCACAAACGCACACTCACTCAAACAGATACACACACACACACTCACTCAAACAGATACACACTCACACACGCTCACTCAGATACACACACACACACTCACTCAAACAGATACACACTCACTAACGCACACTCAAACAGATACACACACACATGTTCACTCAAACAGATACACACTCACTAACGCACACTCACTCAAACAGATACACACTCACAAACGCACACTCACTCAAACAGAAACACACACACACACTCACTGAAACAGATACACACTCACACACGCTCACTCAGATACACACACACACACTCACTCAAACAGATACACACTCACACATGCTCACTCAAACAGATACACACACACACACTCAAAAAGATACACACACACACGCTCACTCAAACACATACAAACACACTCACTCAAACAGATACACACTCACTCACACACACCCTCAAACAGATACACACTCACTCACACACACCCTCAAACAGGTACACACACACACACACTCACTCAAACAGATACAAACTCACTCAGACACACGCCCTCAAACAGATACACACTCACTCAGACACATCCTGAAACAGATACACACTCACTCACACACACACTCAAACAGATACACACTCAGTCACACATACCCTCAAACAGATATACATTCACACACACACACCCACGAACAGATATGCACTCACTCAGACACACCCTGAAACAGATACACAGAGATGGTGGGGGGATATAGGGACTGGAGGAGTTTACAGAGATAGTGAGGGGTATAGGGGCTGGAGGAGGTTACAGAGATAGTGAGGAGTGTAGGGGCTGGAGGAGGTTACAGAGTTAGGGAGGGTTGTCGGTGTTTGAATGGTTCTCAGTTGCTCCTCTGTTTCGTGTTGATTATAATTCAGTCCCTTTCTGGTTTTATCTCTCCCGTTGTTTGAGTTTTGGGTTATTTATCTGTAAGATTTGTTTGAAATGTCTCTCTCTTCACACCCACTTTCGGAGGGGACTCCCTGTTTGCTTTAGTCACCCTCTCTCTGGAGGCCGGACTCACATTTTAAAGCAGGTTCCTGTCCAATTTTTAAACAAATGAAAAATAAGGAAACATTTTTGTGACAATATCAATTTGATATTTTGTTCACATGTTTCTCAACAATTATTTACACAACAGAACAGTTGATGCAGAAGAAGAAAGATTGACCCAAACACAGATTCCCACAGCCCAAAATCCCCACAGGGTCAACAAACCCCAAACCCAACCCTCACCCCCTTCATCCCCCAACCCCACCCTCACCC
The DNA here is from genome assembly GCF_017639515.1 of Carcharodon carcharias. Classification (NCBI taxonomy): domain Eukaryota; kingdom Metazoa; phylum Chordata; class Chondrichthyes; order Lamniformes; family Lamnidae; genus Carcharodon; species Carcharodon carcharias. Next base: position 32,753,541 of record NC_054483.1, read on the forward strand.
CCAACCCAACCCTCACCCCCTTCATCCCCCAACCCCACCCTCACCCCCAACCCAACCCTCACCCCCAACCCAACCCGCACCCCCCTCACCCCCCAACCCCACCCTCACCCCCAACCCAACCCTCACCCCCAACCCAACCCTCACCCCCAACCCAACCCTCACCCCCCTCATCCCCCAACCCCACCCTCACCCCAACCCAACCCTCACCCCCAACCCAACCCTCACCCACCCTCACACCCCAACCCAACCCTCACCCCCAATCCGACCCTCACCCACCCTCACCCCCCCAACCCAACCCTCACCCCCAATCAGACCCTCACCCCCAACCCCACCCTCACCCCCAACCTGACCCTCACCCACCCTCACCCCCCAACCCAACCCTCACCCCCAATCTGACCCTCACCCACCCTCACCCCCAACCCAACCCTCAACCCCAACCAGAACCGCACCCCCAACCCCACCCTCATCCCCAACCTGTCTCTCACCCACCCTCACCCTCCAACCCGACCCTCACCCCCAACCCGACCCTCACCCCACAACCCGACCCTCATCCCCAACCCAAACCTCACCCACACTCACCCCCCAACCCGACCCTCACCCCCAACCTGACCCACACCCACCCTCAGCCCCCAACCCAACCCTCACCCCCCAACCCGACCCTCAGCCCCAACCCGAACCTCACCCACACTCACCCCCCAACCTGACCCTCACCTCCAACCTGACCCTCACTCCCCAACCTGACCCTCACCCCCCAACCGGACCATCACCCACCCTCACCCCCAACCTGACACTCACCCTCCAACCTGACCCTCACCCCCCAAACTGACCCTCACCCCCCAACTTGACCCTCACCCCCCAAACCGACTCTCCCCCACCCACCCTCCCAAATCTGACCCACATCCACCCACCTTCCCAACCCGACCCACACCCACCCTCCTTCCCGAACATGACCCACCCCCACCCACCTCTAACCTCTTCCCAACTCCATTCACCTCCACCCACCTCAAACCCCCTCCCAGCCTGACCCACCCCCACCTACCCTCCCGAACCTGACCCACTCCCACCCAACCCGACCCATTCGATACACCCTCCCCCACCCAATTCGACCCGACCCACCCCCTCCCACCCTCCCGAACATGCCCCACCCACCTCAAACCCCCTTCCATCCTCACCCACCCCCACCCAACCCAACCCGACCCTCCCCCAACCAACCCAACCTTTCCCACTCACCTCAAACCCCCTCCCAACCTGACCCACCCCCACCCAACCCGAACCGACCCTCCCACACCCACCACAAACCCTGCTCTGCTGTGGAGAAGCTGCTCCACTGTGGGGAAGCTGCTTTGCTGTGGGGACACAGCTCTGCAGTGGGGAAGCTGATTTGCTGTGGGGAAGCTGCTTTGCTGTGGGGAAGCTGCTCCACTGTGGGGAAGCTGCTCCGCTGTGGGGAAGCTGCTGCGCTGTGAGGAAACTGCTTTGCTGTGGGGAAGCTGCTCCACTGTGGGGAAGCTGCTCCACTGTGGGGATGCTGCTCCGCTGTGGGGAAGCTGCTTTGCTGTGGGGAAGTTGCTTCGCTGTGGGGAAGCTGCTCTGCTGTGGGGAAGCTGCTTTGTTATGGGAATGTGCCAAAGCTGTGAGGACAATTGTCAAGATGATCAGAATATGAAGAGGGGTTTCAAACCACTGGGAGAGACCTCGGCAACTGACAGGAATGTGGGGGATGATCCGGAGTTAGATGGGGAATCATTTCCATTATCAGGTCAGGAATAGGTCAAATCCCGGGCTTTGCGAGCCTGATGGGCTTTGTAGCTGCGCATGGATCTCACACTGGAGACACGGCTAACAGGAGGTGGGGAATCTTCCCTAAGACACAGAGAGAGAGAGAGATGATTAGACTCAGAGCATGGACAGTGCAGAGCGAGCTTTACTCTGTATCTAACCCCGTGCTGTACCTGTCCTGGGAGTGTTTGATGGGGACAGTGTAGAGCGAGCTTTACTCTGTATCTAACCCTGTGCTGTACCTGTCCTGGGAGTGTTTGATGGGGACAGTGTAGAGCGAGCTTTACTCTGTATCTAACCCCGTGCTGTACCTGTCCTGGGAGTGTTTGATGGGGACAGTGTAGAGGAGCTTTACTCTGTATCTAACCCCGTGCTGTACCTGTCCTGGGAGTGTTTGATGGGGACAGTATAGAGGGAGCTTTACTCTGTATCTAACCCTGTGCTGTACCTGTCCTGGGAGTGTTGGATGGGGACAGTGTAGAGGGAGCTTTACTCTGTATCTAACCCCGTGCTGTACCTATCCTGTGAGTGTTTGATGGGGACAGTGCAGAGCGAGCTTTACTCTGTATCTAACCCTGTGCTGTACCATTTCCGTTGAGTGTTTGATGGGGACAGTGTAGAGGGGATTTACTCTGTATTTATCCCTTTATTTGGCGAGTTACCTGATGTCGAACGACCGATCTTTGTTGGGACGATGTCTCTGACAGCAGCAACAAAGCAGCCAGAGCAGCAGCATCAAAAGGAGCAGAGCGAGAAGGGCACCCAATACAGCCCCAATGATCATCACCACTTTACTGTCCCCTGGAGACACAGGTAATGGCAGAGTGGGGGAGAGAGGGAGAGGGATGGGGGGAGAGGGAGGGGGATAGAGAGGAGGAGGGAGTGGCAAGAGAGAGGGAGAGGGAGAGAGAAGGGGAGGGAGGGTGGGGGAGAGAGGGGGAATGAGGGGGGAGGGAGAGGGACGTGGAGACAGGAGAAAAGGATGGGGGGAGAGAGGGAGAGGAGGAGGGAGGCGGAGAGAGTGGGAGGGAGGGAGAGGGAGGTGGAAACAGGGAGGGAGAGGTGGGGGAGAGATGGAGGGAGAGGGAGGGGTAGAGAGGGAGGGGGAGGGAGGATGGCAAGGGAGGGGGAGAGAGGGAGCGGGAGGTAGGGGGAGGAGGAGAGAGGGAGGTGAAGGGAGGAGGGGGAGATAGGGAGAAGGCAGGAGGGAGAGTGGGAATGGGAAGAGAGGCAGAGAGAGGGGATACAGAGAGGGATGGAGGGAGGGCTTATAGGGGGATGGAGGGAGGGAGATGGAGAGGCAGGGGGAGAGAGGGATTGGGAGAGGGAGGGAGAGGGATGGAGGGAGAGGGAGGCAGAGGGAGGGGAGGGAGTGAGGGGGAGGGAGGGAAGGAGGGAGAGGGAGGGAGGGGGAGGGGGAAGGAGGGAGGGAGAGGAGGAAGGAGGGAGGGAGAGGGGGACGTCAGTCTCTGTGCTCAAATATTTTTACTCCCTATGAAGCTCCTCCCTTCCCATCTGTCATTCCCTCTCTCTCTCTCACTGTCACCTTTCTCCCTCCCACTTCATCTCCGTCCCTCCCTCTCCCCCTCACTCACCCTCCCCTCCAACTTTCAGCCCCTCCAACACTGCTCCCTCCATCTACACACCTCCTTCCCTCATCCTCTATCTCCTTCCTCCCTCCATCTCGCTCCCCATCCATCCCTTGACCACTCCCTCTCCCCCTCCCTCAAATGACCCATCACTTCCCACCCCCTCCCTCTCTCACCCTAACCCCCTCCATCTCCCTCCCCCTCCCCTAATCCCCTCCATCTCCCTCCCCCTCCCCCCTCCATCTCCCTCCCCACTACCCCCTCCCCCTAACCCCCTCCATCTCCCTCCCCTCCATTCCACCTGCCTCTCTTTCCCTCCCCCTCCCCTCCCCCTCCCCTCCCCCACTCCCCTAACATAGGTTAAAATACATGATTGAATGGTAGAGCAGACTCGATGGGCCGAATGGCCTAATTTCTGCTCCTATGTCTTATGGTCTCTCTCTCTATCTCTCTCCCCTGCCCTCTCTCTCTCCCGCCTCCTCCCCTCTCTGTCTCTCTCTCCCTTGCCCCCCCCTCCTCCTGCCCCCCCCCTCCTTCTCCCCTCTCTCTCTCTCCCCTGCCCCCTCTTTCTCTCTCTTCCCTGCCTTTTCTCTCTCTCCCCTGCCCTCTCCCTTCCCCTGCCCCCTCTCGCTCCACCCCCTCTCTCCCTCCCCTTCCCCCCTCTCTCTCCCTCTGCCCTCTCTCTGTCTCTCCCCCCCGGCCCCCTCTCTCTCTCTCTCCTCCCCGCCCTCTCTCTCTCTCCCCCTGCACCCTCTCTCTCCCCCTGCCCTCTCTCTCTCTCTCCCTTGCCCTCTCTCTCTCTCTCCCCCGGCCCTCTCTCTCTCTCCTCTGCCCCCCCCTCTCTCTCTCCCCCGCCCCCCCTCTCTCTCTCTCTCTTTCTCTCCCCCGCCCCCTCTCTCTCTCTCCCCCCGCCCTCTCTCTCTCTCTCCCCTTCCCCTCTCTCTCTCCCCCTCCCACAATGACTAACCTGCTGCGGATGCTGCAGAGATGAGGAGTTGGCACTCGGCCTGTCCCACCAGGTTCCTCACTGAGCACCGATAGGTCCCGTCCCATTGAGCTGAGCAGTTCCTGATCACCAGTGTCCCCAAAACCCTGTCTGGGAGGCCAAGTGAGAGAGATAGAGAGAATATGTGTTAGGGGAACAGGCAGAACTAAAGAGAGAGAAGTTGAGAGAGAGACAGAGACAGAGAGTCAGAGACAGAGAGAGAGAGAGAGACAGAGAGAGAGACAGAGATGGAGAGAGAAAGAGACAGAGAGAGAGACAGAGAGGCAGAGATAGACAGAGAGGGAGAGAGAGACAGTGAGAGACGGAGACAGACAGAGACACAGAGAGAGACAAAGAGAGAGAGACAGAGAGGGAGACAGAGAGGGATACAGAGAGAGAGGGATACAGAGAGAGAGAGACAGAGAGAGAGAGACAGAGAGAGAAAGACAGAGAGAGAGAGACAGAGAGAGAGAGACAGAGAGGTAGAGAGACAGAGAGGTAGAGAGAGAGAGAGAGAGAGAGAGAGACAGAGAGAGAAAGACAGAGAGAGAGAAAGAGAGAGACAGAGAGACAGAGAGAGAGACAGAGAGACAGGGAGAGAGAGACAGGGAGAGAGAGTCAGAGAGAGACAGATAGACAGAGACAGAGAGAGACAGGGAGAGAGAGACAGAGAGAGACAGAGAGTCAGAGAGAGAGCCAGAGAGGGAGACAGAGAGGGATACAGAGAGTGAGGGATACAGAGAGAGAGAGACAGAGAGAGAGACAGAGAGAGAAAGACAGAGAGAGAGAGACAGAGAGGTAGAGAGAGAGAGACAGAGACAGAGAGAGAGACAGAGAGAAAGAGCCAGAGAGAGAGAGAGAGAGACAGAGAGAGAGACAGACAGACAGAGAGACAGAGAGAGACAGAGAGACAGAGACAGAGACAGAGAGAGAGAGAGCGAGACAGAGACAGAGAGAGAGAGAGAGGGAGTCAGAGAGAGAGAGATAGTGAGAGAAAGAGAGAGAGAGACAGAGACAGAGAGAGAGAGACAGAGAAAGAGAGAGAGAGACATCCTCAACGTCAGGGGCAGAGAGAGAAAAAGAGGCAGGGAGAGACATTGTCAGAAAGAGCGAGGGACAGAGTGAGAGAGAGAGAGAGAGAGACAGAGATAGAGACACAGCGAGCGAGAGGGAGGGGGAGGGGTGTCAGTGAGGGGATCAGTGAGGAGCAGGGTGAGGCTGAGGGTGAGGGGTTGATGAGAGGGAGAGTGAGGGCGAGTGGGTTGGTGAGGTGGAGTGTGAGAGTGTCAGTGAGGCGGAGGGGGAGGGTGAGGATTTGGGTGAGCGGGTCAGTGAGGGAGAGGGTGAGGGTGAGCGGGTCAGTGAGGGGGAGGGTGAGGGTGAGTGGGTCAGTGAGGGGGAGGGTGAGGGTGAGGGGGTTAAGTGCGGAGGAGGGTGAGGGTGAGGGAGTCAGTGAGGAGGAGGGTGAGGGTGAGGGGATCAGTGAGGGTGAGGGTGAGGGGGGTCAGTGAGGGGGAGGGTGAGGGTGTCGATGAGGGGGAGGGTGAGTGGGGGGCGAGGGAGTGGGAGAGGGAAAGGTGTGGGGGCTGGTGAGGGAAGGATGAGGTGGAGGTGGAGGGGGAGGGGGATGGGGAGGGGGAGGGGGAACGGGTCAGTGAGGGGAGGGGGAGGGGGAGGGTGGTTGAGGGGGAGGGGAGGGTGAGGGGGTCAGTGAGGGGGAGGGGGAGGGTGAGAAGGAGGGTGATTGGGGGACAAGGGGGAGGGAGGGGGTGAGGGTGAGGGGGAGGGGGTTGATGAGGGGGAGGTGAGGGAGTTGGTGAGGGGGTGGGGGAGTGTGAGGAAGAGGGAGATGGTGTCGGTGAGGTGAAGGGGAGGAGGAATGTGAGGGGGTTGTTGAGGGGGACGGTGAGGTGGTAGGTGAGGAGAAGGGTGAGGGTTTCGGGGAGCCGGAGGGGGAGGGTGAGGGCAAGGTTGAAGGGGTCGGTGAGAGTGAGGGTGAGGGGGAGGCTGTGGGCCTCGGTGAGGGGGAGGGTAAGGATTTCGGTGAGGGAGAGGGTGAGAGGGAGAGTGAGAGGGTGGGGAAGGGTAAGGGGGATTGTAAGGGTGAGGTTGAGGGGACGGGTGAGGGGGTCAGTGAGGGGGTCGGTTAGGGGGTCAGTGAGGAGGAGGATGAGGAGGTGGGTGAGGGGGGTGATGGTATCGTTGATGGGGAGGGTGAGTGGGTGGCGAGGGGGAGGGTGAGGGTGAGAGAGAGGTGGAGGTGGTTACAGAGATAGGGAGGGGTGCTGGCGCTGGAAGAGGTTACAGGGATAGGGAGGGTTGTAAGGGCTGGAGGAGGTTACAGAAATAGGGAGGGTTGTAGGGGCTGGAAGAGGTTACAGAGATAGGTAGGGGTGTAGGGGGCTGGAGGAGGTTATGGAGATAGGGAGGGGTGCAGGGGCTCGAGGAGGTTAAAGAGATGGGGAGGGTTGTAGGGAGTTGAGGAGTTTTCAGATATAGGGCAGGTTGAGGTGAGTGGAGGATGTTACAGAGATGGGGGTGTGTAGCATCTGGAGGAGGTTAGAGAGATAGGGAGGGGTGTAGGGATTGGAAGAGGTTAGAGAGATGAGGAGGTTGTAGGGGCTGGAGGAGGTTACAGAGATAAGGAGGGTTTTAGGCCTGGAGGAGGTTACAGAGATAGAGAGGTTTGTAGGGGCTGGAGGAGGTTACAGAGATAGGGAGGGTTGTAGGGGATGGAGGAGGTTACAGAGATAGGTTGGGTCGTAGTTAGTGGAGAAGGTTACAGAGATTGGGAGGGCTGTAGAGGCTGCAGGAGGTTACAGAGATAAACAGGGGTGTATTGGCTGGAGGAGGTTACAGAGATAGGTAAGGTTGTATTTGGCTGGAGAAGGTTACAGAGAAAGGGAGTGGTGTAGGGGCTGGAGTAGGTTACATAAATCGGGAGGTGTTCTGCTGCTGGAGGAGGTTACAGAGATAGGGAGGTTTGTAGTGGCTGGAGGAGGATACAGAGATAGGAACGCGTGTAGGTGCTGGAATGTTTACAGAGATAGGGAGGGGTGTAGGGGCTGGAGGAGGTTACTGAGATAGGGAGTTTTGTAGAGGCTGGAGGATGTTACAGAGATAGGGAGTTTTGCAGGCGCTGGAGGAGGTTACTGAGATCGATAGGGTTGTAGGGGCTGGTGGAGTTTACAAAGATAAGGTGGGGTGTAGGGGCTGGAGGACGTAACAGAGATGGGGAGGGTTGTCGGTGCTGGGAGAGGTTACAGCAATAGGGAGGTTTGTAGGGTTTTGAGGAGGTTACAGCGATAGGGAGGGTTGCATTGAGTGGTGGAGTTTACAGAGATAGGGAGTGTTGTAGGGAGTTGAGGAGTTTTCAGAGATAGGCCGTGTTGTAGTGAGTGGAGGATGTTACAGAGATGGGGGTGTGTAGCGTCTGGAGGAGGTTAGAGAGATAGGGAGTGTTGTAGGGATTGGAGGAGGTTAGAGAGATAGGGAGGGGTGTAGGGGCTGGAGGAGGTTACAGAGATAAGGAGGGTTTTAGGGCCTGGAGGAGGTTACAGAGATAAGGAGTGTTCTAGGGGCTGGAGGTTACAGAGAAACGGAGGGTTGTAGATGCTGGTGGAGTTTACAGAGATAGGGAGGTGTGGAGGGGCTGGAGGAGGTTACAGATATAGGGAGGGGTGTAGGGGCTGGAGGAGGTTACAGAAATAGGTAGGGTTGTATTTGGCTGGAGGAGGTTAGAGAGATAGGGAGGCGTGTAGGGATTGGAAGAGGTTAGAGAGATGAGGAGGTTGTAGGGGCTGGAGGAGGTTACAGAGATAAGGAGGGTTTTAGGGCCTGGAGGAGGTTACAGAGATAGAGAGGTTTGTAGGGGCTGGAGGAGGTTACAGAGATAGGGAGGGTTGTAGGGGATGGAGGAGGTTACAGAGATAGGTTGGGTCGTAGTTAGTGGAGAAGGTTACAGAGATAGGGAGGGGTGTAGAGGCTGCAGGAGGTTACAGAGATAAGGAGGGGTGTATTGGCTGGAGGAGGTTACAGAGATAGGTAGGGTTGTATTTGGCCGGAGAAGGTTACAGAGAAAGGGAGTGGTGTAGGGGCTGGAGTAGATTACATAAATCGGGAGGTGTTCAGCTGCTGGAGGAGGTTACAGAGATAGGGAGGTTTGTAGTGGCTGGAGGAGGATACAGAGATAGAGAACGTTGTAGGTGCTGGAGGAGTTTACAGAGATAGGAACGCGTGTAGGTGCTGGAAAGTTTACAGAGATAGGGAGGGATGTAGGTGCTGGAGGAGTTTGCAGAAATAGGGAGGGGTGTAGGGGCTGGAGGAGGTTACTGAGATAGGGAGTTTTGTAGAGGCTGGAGGAGGTTACAGAGATAGGGAGTTTTGCAGGTGCTGGAGGAGGTTACCGAGATCGATAGGGTTGTAGGGTCTGGTGGAGTTTACAAAGATAAGGTGGGCTGTAGGGGCTGGAGGACGTAACAGAGATGGGGAGGGTAGTCGGTGCTGGGAGAGGTTACAGCAATAGGGAGGTTTGTAGGGTTTTGAGGAGGTTACAGCGATAGGGAGGGTTGTATTGAGTGGTGGAGTTTACAGAGATAGGGAGTGTTGTAGGGAGTTGAGGAGTTTTCAGAGATAGGCCGTGTTGTAGTGAGTGGAGGATGTTACAGAGATGGGGGTGTGTAGTGTCTGGAGGAGGTTAGAGAGATAGGGTGTGGTGTAGGGATTGGAGGAGGTTAGAGAGATAGGGAGGGGTATAGGGGCTGGAGGAGGTTACAGAGATAAGGAGGATTTTAGGACCTGGAGGAGGTTACAGAGATAAGGAGTGTTCTAGGGGCTGGAGGAGGTTACAGAGAAACGGAGGGTTGTAGATGCTGGTGGAGTTTACAGAGGTAGGGAGGCATGGAGGGGCTGGAGGAGGTTACAGATATAGGGAGGGGTGTAGGGGCTGGAGGAGGTTACAGAAATAGCTAGGGTTGTATTTGGCTGGAGGAGGTTACAGAGATAGGGAGGGGTGTATTGGCTGGAGGAGGTTACAGAGATAGGGAGGTTTGTAGCGGCTTGAGGAGGTTACAGAGATACGGAGGTTTGTAGGGGCTGGAGGAGGATACAGAAATAGGGAGTTTTTTACGGGCTGGAGCTGGTTTCAGAGATAGGGATGTGTTTTGGGGCTGGAGGAGGTTACAGAGGTAGGTAGGGTTGTTTTCGGCAGGAGAAGGTTACAGAGAAAGGGAGGGGTGTAGGAGCTGCAGTAGGTTACATGGATAGGGAGGGGTTCAGCTGCTGGAGGAGGTTACAGAGATAGGGAGGTTTGTAGTGGCTGGAGGAGGATACAGAGATAGAGAGCGTGTAGGTGCTGGAGGAGTTTACAGAGATAGGAACGCGGGTAGGTGCTGGATGAGTTTATAGAGATAGGGAGGGGTGTAGGTGCTGGAGGAGTTTGCCGAGATGGGGAGGGGTGTCGGGGCTGGAGGAGTTTACTGAGATAGGGAGTTTTGCAGGCTCTGGAGGAGGTTACCAAGATCAATAGGGTTGTAGAGGCTCGTGGAGGTTACAAAGATAAGGTGGGGAGTAGGGGCTGGAGGAGGATGCAGAGATATGGAGTTTTGTAGGGGCTGGAGCTGGTTTCAGAGATAGGGATGTTTTTGGGGGCTGGAGGAGGTTATAGAGATAGGAAGGGGTATAGGTACTGGAAGAGGTTACAGAGATAAGGATGGTTTTAGGACCTGGAGGAGGTTAAAGGGATAGGGAGGGTTCCAGGGGCAGGAGGAGGTTACTGAGATAGGGTGTGTTGTATGTTTGGAGGAGGTGACAGAAATAAGGAGGGTTGTAGTGAGTGGAGGAGGTTACAGAGATGGAGGGGTGTAGTGTCTGGAGGAGGTTAGAGAGATAGGGAGGGGTGTAGGGGTTGGAGGAGGTTACAGTGATAGGGAGGGTTGTAGGTCCTGGAGGAGGTTCCAGAGATAGGGAGGTTTGTAGGGGCTGGAGGAGATTACAGAGATAGGGAGGGTTGTAGGAGCTGGAGGAGTTTGCAGATATAGGGAGGCGTGGAGGGGCTGGCGGCGGTTACAGAGATAAGGAGGGGAGTATTGGCTGGAGGAGGTTACAGAGGGAGGTAGGGTTGTGTTTGGCAGGAGAAGGTTACAGAGAAAGGGAGGGTTGTAGGGGCTGGAGTAGGTTAGATGGATAGGGAGGGGTTCAGCTGCTGGAGGAGGTTACAGAGATAGGGAGGCGTGTAGTGTCTGGAGGAGGAAATAGAGATAGGGAGTTTTGTAGTGGCTGGAGGAGGATACAGAGATAGGAAGATTTGTATTGGCTGGAGGAGGATACAGAGATAAGGAGCGTTGAAGGTGCTGGAGGAGGTTACAGAGATACGGAGGTTTTTAGGGGCTGGAGGAGGTTATGGAGACAGGAAGGGGTGTAGGTGCTGGAAGAGTTTGCAGAGATAGGGAGGGGTGTAGGTACTGGAGTAGTTTACAGAGATAGGGAGGGGTGTAAGTGCTGGAGGAGGTTACAGAGATAGGCAGAGGTGTAGATGCTGGAGGAGGTTACAGAGATAAGGATGGTTTTAGGACCTGGAGGAGGTTAAAGAGATAGGGAGGGTTCTAGGGGCTGGAGGAGGTTACTGAGATTGGGAGGGTTGTAGTGAGTGGAGGATGTTACAGAGATGAGGGTTGTAGTGTCTGGAGGAGGTTAGAGAGATAGGGAGGGGTGTAGGGGCTGGAGGAGTTTACAGAGATAGGGATGCGTGTAGGGGCTGGAGGAAGTTACAGAGATAGGGAGGGTTGTAGGAGCTGGAGTAGTTTGCAGAGATAGGGAGGCGTGGAGGGGCTGGAGGCAGTTATGGAGATAAGGAGGGGTGTATTGGCTGGAGGAGGTTACAGAGAAATGGTGTGGTGTAGGGTCTGGAGTAGGTTAAATGGATAGGGAGGCATTCAGCTGCTGGAGGAGGTTACAGAGATAGGGATGATGTAGGGTCTGGAGGAGGTTACAGAGATAGGAAGGTTTGTAGTGGCTGGAGGAGGATACAGAGATAGGGAGCGTTGTAGGTGCTGGAGGAGGTTACAGAGATAGGGATTGTTGTAGGGAGTTGAGTTTTCAGAGATAGGGCTGATTGAGTTGAGTGGAGGATGTTACAGAGATGGGGGTGTGTAGCATCTGGAGGAGGTTAGAGAGATAGGGAGGGGTGTAGTGGCTGGAGGAGGTTAGAGAGATAGGGAGGTTTTTATGGCTGGAGGAGGTTACGAAGATAGGAATGGGTGTACGTGCTGGAGGTTGTTACAGAGATGGGGGGTGTAGTGTCTGGAGGAGGTTAGAGAGATAGGGAGGGGTGTAGGGGCTGGAGGAGGTTACAGAGATGGGGAGGTTTGTAGGGGCTGGAGGATGTTACAGAGATAGCGAGGGTTGTAGGGGATGGAGGAGGTTACAGAGATAGGTTGTTTTTTCGTTAGTCGAGAAGGTTACAGAGATAGGGATGGGTGGAGATGCCGGAGGAGGTTACAGAGATAGGGAGGGTTGTTGGGGCTGGAGGGGTTTGCAGAGATAGGGAGGGTTGTACGGGCTGGAGGAGTTTGCAGAGACAGGGAGGGGTGTATTGGCTGGAGCAAGTTACGGTGGTAGGTAGGGTTGTATTTGGCTGGAACAGGTTACAGAGAAAGGGTGGGGTGTAGGGGCTGGAGTATGTTACATGGATAGGGAGGGCTTCAGCTCCTGAAGGAGGTTACAGAGATAGGAAGGATGTAGGGTCTGGAGGAGGCTACAGAGATAGGTTTATAGTGGCTGGAGGAGGTTACAGAGATAGGGAGCGTTGTAGGTGCTGGAGGAGGGTACAGAGATAGGGAGTGTTGTAGGGGATGCAGGAGGTTATAGAGATAGATAGTTTTGTAGTGAGTGGAGAAGGTTACAGAGATAGGGTGGGGTGTAGAGGCTGGAGGAGGTTACAGAGATAGGGGGCGTGTATGGGCTGGAGGAGGTTACAGGGATAGGGCGGATTGAGGTGAGTGGAGGATGTTACAGAGATGGGGGTGTGTAGCGTCTGGAGGAGGTTAGTGGAATAGGGAGGTGTGTAGGGATTGGAGGAGGTTACAGAGATAAGGAGGTTTTTATGGGCTAGAGGAGGTTACAGAGATAGGGAGGGTTGTAGGGGCTGGAGGAGGTTACAGAGAAATGGAGGGTTGTACTCGCTGGTGGAGTTTACAGAGATAGGGAGGTGTGTAGGGGTTGGAGGAGGTTACCGAGATAGGTAGGATTGTATTTGGCTGGAGGAGGTTACAGAAATAGGGAAGGGTGTATGGGCTGGAGGAGGTTATATAGATATGGAGGGCTGCAGCTGCTGGATTAGGTTACAGAGATAGGGAGGGGTGTAGGGGCTGGAGGAGGTTACTGAGATAGGGATGTTTGTAGGGGCTGTAGGAGGATACAGAGATAGGGAGTTTTGTACGGGCTGGAGCAGGTTTCAGAGGTAGGCATGTTTTTTGGGGCTGGAGGAGCTTATAGAAATAGAAAGGGGTGTAGGTACTGGAAGAGGTTACAGAGATAGAGAGGGGTGTAGGTGCTGGAGGAGGTTACAGAGATAAGGATGGTTTTAGGACCTGGAGCAGATTAAAGAGATAGGGAATGTTCTAGGGGCTGGAGGAAGTTACTGAGATAGGGAGGTTTGTAGGGGCTGGAAGAGGTTACAGAGATAGGGAGCGTTGTAGGGGCTGGAGGTGTTTGCAGGCATGGAGGGGCTAGAGGCGGTTACAGAGATAAGGAGGGGTGTATTGGCTGGAGGTGGTTACAGAGGTAAGTAGGGTTGTTTTTGGCTGGAGAAGGTTACAGAGAAAGGGAGGGTTGTAGGGGCTGGAGTAGGTTACATGGATAGGGAGGGTTTCAGCTGCTGGAGAAGGTTACAGAGATAGGGAGGGATTTAGTGGCTGGAGGAGGATACAGATATAGGGAGTGTTGTAGGTGCTGGAGGCAGTTGAGGAGTTTTCAGAGATTGGGCGAATTGTAGTGAGTGGAGGTTGTTACAGAGATGGGGGTGTGTAGCGTCTGGATGAGGTTAGAGAGATAGGGAGGGGTGTAGGAATTGGAGGAGGTTAGACAGATGGGGAGGGGTGTAGGGGCTGGAGGAGGTTACAGAGATAAGGAGGGTTTTAGGGCCTGGAGGAGGTTACAGAGATAGGGAGGTTTGTAGGGGCTGGAGGAGGTTACAGACAAATGGAGGGTTGTAGACGCTGGTGGAGTTTACAGAGATAGGGAGGTGTGTAGGGGCTGGAGGAGGTTATAGAGATAGTGAGTGTTCTAGCGGCTGGAGGAGGTTACTGAGATAGGGAGTGTTGTATGTTTGTAGGAGGTGACAGAAATAGGGAGGGTTGTAGTGAGTGAAGGAGGTAACAGAGATTGGGAGGTATGTAGGTGGCTGGACATGGTTACAGAAAAAGGGGGTATGTAGGGGCTGGAGGAGGTTAATGAGATAGGGAGGCGTGTAGGGGCTAGAGGAGGTTACAAAGATCGGGAGGATTGTAGTGAGTGGTGGAGGTTACAGAGATAGGGAGGGGTGTAGGTGGCTGGACATGGTTACAGAAATACTAGGGTATGTAGGGGCTGGAGGAGGTTACTGAAATAGGGAGATTTGTAGGTGCTGGAGGAGTTTACCAAGATCGATAGGGTAGTAGGGGCTCGTGGATGTTACCAAGATAAGGTGGGGTGTAGGGGCTGGAGGAGGTAACAGAGATAGGGAGGGATTTCGGGGCTGGGAGATGTTAGAGATAGGGAGGTTTGTAGGGTTTGGAGGAGGTTTCAGAGATAGGGAGGGTTGTAGTGAGTGGAGGAGGTTACAGAGATAGGGAGTGTTGTAGGGAGTTGAGGAATTTTCAGAGATAGGGCAGGTTGTAGTGAGTGGAGGATGTTACAGAGATGGGGGTGTGTAGCGTCTGGAGGAGGTTAGAGAGATAGGGAGGGGTGTAGGGATTGGAGGAGGTTAGAGAGATGGGGAGGGGTTTAGGGGCAGGAGAAGGTTACAGAGATAAGGAGGGTTTAAGGGCCTGGAGGAGGTTACAGAGATAAGGAGGGTTGTAGGGGCTGGAGGAGGTTACAGAGAAACGGAGGGTTGTAGGGGCTGTAGGAGGTTACAGAGATAGGGAGGGGTGTAGTGAGTGGAGGTTACAAAGATAAGGTGGGGTGTAGGGGCTGGAGGACGTAACAGAGATAAGGAGGGTTGTTGGTGCTGGGAGAGGTTACTGCGACTGGGGGGATTGCAGGGCATGGATAAGGTTACAGAGATAGATAGGGTTATAGAGGCTGGAGGAGGTAACAGAGATAGTGAGGGATTTCGCGGCTAGGAGATGTTAGAGATAGGGAGGTTTGTAGGTTTTGGAGGAGCTTACAGAGTTAGGGAGGGTTGTAGTGAGTGGAGGAGGTTACAGAGATAGGGAGTGTTGTAGGGAGTTGAGGAGTTTTCAGAGATAGGGCAGGTTGTAGTGAGTGGAGGATGTTACAGAGATGGGGGTGTGTAGTGTCAGGAGGAGGTTAGAGAGATAGGGAGGGATGTAGGGATTGGAGGAGGTTAGAGAGATGGGGAGGGGTGTAGTCGCTGGAGGAGGTTACAGATATAAGGAGGGCTTTAGGGCCTGGAGGAGGTTACAGAGATAGGGAGAGGTGTATGGGCTGGAGGAGGTTACAGAGATAGGCAGGGTGGTATTTGGCTGGAGGAGGTTACAGAGGGAGGGGTGTAGGTGTCTGGACATGGTTACAGAAATAGGGGGTTATCTAGGGGCTGTAGGAGGTTACTGAGATAGGGAGATTTGTAGGCGCTGGAGGAGCTAACTGAGATCGATAGGGTTGTAGGGCCTGGAGGAGGTTACAGAGAAACGGAGGGTTGTAGAGGCTGTTGGAGGTTACAGAGATAGGGAGGCGTGTCGGTGCTGGAGGAGGTTACAGAGATAGGGAGGGATGTAGAGGCTGGAGGTAGTTACAGAGATAAGGAGGTGTGTAGCGGCTGGAGGACTTTGCAGAGATTGGGAGACGTGGAGGAATGGCTGGAGGAGGATACAGAGATAGGGAGTGTTGTAGGTGCTGGAGGAGGTTACAGAGATAGGGGGTGTTGTAGGGAGTTGAGGAGTTTTCAGAGATAGGGCGGATTGTAGTGAATGGAGGTTGTTACAGAGATGGGGTTGTGTAGCGTCTGGAGGAGGTTAGAGAGATAAGGAGGGGTGTAGGGATTGGAGGAGGTTTGACAGATAGGGAGGGGTGTAGGGGCTGGAGGAGGTTACGGATATAAGGAGGGCTTTGGGGCCTGGAGGAGGTTACAGAGATAGGGAGGCGTGTAGGGGCTGGAGGAGTTTACAGAGATAGGGAGGGGTGTAGGGGCTGGAGGACGTAACAGAGATAAGGAGGGTTGTCGGTGCTGGGAGAGGTTACTGCGATTGGGAGGATTGCAGGGCCTGGAGAAGGTTGCAGAGATAAATAGGGTTATAGAGGCTGGAGGAGGTAACAGAGATAGGGAGGGTTTTTGGGGTTGTGAGATGTTAGAGATAGGGAGGTTTGTAGGGTTTGTAGGGTTACAGAGTTAGGGAGGGTTGTAGTGAGTGGAGGAGGCTACAGAGATAGGGAGTGTTGTAGGGAGTTGAGGAGTTTTCAGAGATAGGGCAGGTTGTAGTGAGTGGAGGATTTTACAGAGATGGGGGTGTGTAGCGTCTGGAGGAGGTTAGAGAGATAGGGAGGGGTGTAGGGATTGGAGGAGGTAAGAGAGATGGGGAGGGGTTTAGGGGCAGGAGGAGGTTACAGAGATAAGCAGTGTTTTAGGGCCTGGAGGAGGTTACAGAGATAAGGAGGGTTGTAGGGGCTGGAGGAGGTTACAGAGAAACGGAGGGTTGTAGGGGCTGTATTAGGTTACATAGATAGGTAGGGGTGTAGGAGCTGGAGGAGGTTACAGAGGTAGGGTTGTATTTGGCTGGAGGAGGTTACAGAGATAGGGAGGGGTGTATGGGCTGGAGAATGTTACATAGATAGGGAGGGTTGCAGCTGCTGGATGAGGTTACAGAGATAGCGGTGTAGGTGCTGGAGGAGGTTACAGAGATAGGGAAATGTGTAGGGTCTGGAGCAGGTTACAGAGATAGGGAGGTTTGTAGGGGCTGGAGGAGGATACAGAGATAGGGAGTTTTTTACGGGCTGGAGCAGGTTTCAGAGATAGGGATGTTTTTTGGGGCTGGAGGAGGTTATAGAGATAGGAAGGGGTGTAGGTACTCGAGGAGGTTACAGAGATAAGGATGGTTTTTGGACCTGGAGGAGGTTAAAGAGATAGGGAGGTTTCTAGGGGCTGGAGTGGGTCCTGAGATAGGGAGTGTTGTATGTTTGGAGGAGTTGTCAAATAGGGAGGGTTGTAGTGAGCGGAGGAGGTAACAGAGATTGGGAGGTGTGTAGGGGCTGGAGGAGGTTACAAAGATCTGGGTGGTTATAGTGAGTGGAGGAGGTTACAGTCATTGGGAGGGTTGTAGTGAGTGGAGGATGTTACAGGGATGGGGGGGTGTAGTATCTGGAGGAGGTTAGAGAGATAAGGAGGGGTTTAGGATCTTGAGGTTACAGAGATAGGGAGGGTTGTCGGGGCTGGAGGAGGGTACAGAGATATGACGTTTTGTAGTGAGTGGAGAAGGTTACATAGATAGGGAGAGGTGTAGAGGCTGGAGGAGGTTACTGAGATAGGGAGGCATGTAGGGGCTGGAGGAGTTTACAGAGATAGGGAGGGGTGTAGGGGCTGGAGGAGGTTACAGAGATAGGTAGGGTGGTATTTGGCTGGAGGAGGTTACCGAGATAGGGAGCGTTGTAGGTGCTGGAGGAGGTTACAGAGATAGGGGGTGTTGTAGGGAGTTGAGGAGTTTTCCAAGATAGGGCGGATTGTAGTGAGTGGAGGATGTTACAGAGATGGGGGTGTGTAGCGTCTGGTGGAGGTTAGAGAGATAAGGAGAGGTTTAGGGATTGGAGGAGGTTTGGCAGATAGGGAGAGGTGTAGTCGCTGGAGGAGGTTACAGATATAAGGAGGGCTTTAGGGCCTGGAGGAGGTTACAGAGATAGGGAGGCGTGTAGGGGCTGGAGGAGTTTACAGAGATAGGGAGGGGTGTATGGGCTGGAGGAGGTTACAGAGATTGTTAGGGTGGTATTTGGCTGGAGGAGTTTACAGAGATAGGGAGGGGTGTAGGTGTCTGGACATGGTTACAGAAATAGGGGGTTATGTAGGGACTGGAGGAGGTTACTGAGATATTAAGATTTGTAGGCGCTGGAGGAGCTAACTGAGATCGATAGGGTTGTAGGGGCTGGAGGAGGTTACAGAGAAACGGTGGGTTGTAGAGGATGTAGGAGGTTACAGAGATAGGGAGGGGTGTAGGGGCTGGAGGATGTTACAGAGATAGAGTTGTATTTGGCTGGAGGAGGTTACAGAGATAGGGAGTGTTGAATGTTTGGAGGAGGTGACAAATAGGGAGGGTTGTAGTGAGTGGAGGAGGTAAAAGAGATTGGGACGCGTGTAGGTGCTGGAGGAGGTTACAAAGATCTGGGTGGTTGTAGTGAGTGCAGGAGGCTACAGAGATTGGGAGTGTTGTAGTGAGTGGAGGATGTTACAGGGATGCGGGGGTGTAGTGTCTGGAGGAGGTTAGAGAGATAGGGAGGGGTGTAGGGGTTTGAGGAGGTTACAGAGATAGGGAGTGTTGTAGGGGCTGGAGGAGGGTACAGAGATAGGAAGTTTTGTAGTGAGTGGAAAAGGTTACATAGATAGTGAGGAGTGTAGGGGCTGGAGGAGGTTACAGAGATAGGGGTGTAGAGGCTGGAGGAGGTTACAGAGAAAAGGAGGTGTTTTAGGGGCTGGAGGAGTTTGCCGAGATTGGGAGGCGTGAAGGCGCTGGAGGAGTTTGCAGAGATAGGGAGGCGAGGAGGGGCTGGAGGCGGTTAGAGAGATAAGGAGGGGTGTATTTGGCTGGAGGAGGTTACAGAGAAACGGAGGGGTGTAGAGGCTGGAGGAGGTTACATAGATAGGGAGGCGTGTCGGTGCTGGAGGAGGTTACAGAGATAGGGAGGGATGTAGAGGCTGGAGGTAGTTACAGAGATAAGGAGGTGTGTAGGGGCTGGAGGACTTTGCAGAAATTGGGAGACATGGAGCAGTGGCTGGAGGAGGATACAGAGATCGGGAGCGTTGTAGGTGCTGGAGGAGGTTACAGAGATAGGGGGTGTTGTAGGGAGTTGAGGAATTTTCAGAGATAGGGCGGATTGTAGTGAATGGAGGATGTTACAGAGATGGGGTTGTTTAGCGTCTGGAGGAAGTTAGAGAGATAAGGAGGGGTGTAGGGATTGGAGGAGGTTTGACAGATAGGGAGTTGTGTAGGGGCTAGAGGAGGTTACGGATATAAGGAGGGCTTTAGGGCCTGGAGGAGGCTACAGATATAGGGAGGAGTGTAGGGGCTGGAGGAGTTTACAGAGATAGGGAGGGGTGTAGGGGCTGGAGGTCGTAACAGAGATAAGGAGGGTTGTCGGTGCTGGGAGAGGTTACTGCGATTGGGAGGATTGCAGGGCCTGGAGAAGGTTACAGAGATAGATAGGGTTATAGAGGCTGGAGGAGGAAACAGAGATAGGGAGGATTTTCAGGGTTGTGAAATGTTAGAGATAGGGAGGTTTGTAGGGTTTGGAGGAGGTTACAGAGTTAGGGAGGGTTGTAGTGAGTGGAGGAGGCTACAGAGATGGGGGTGTGTAGCGTCTGGAGGAGGTTAGAGAGATATGGAGGGGTGTAGGGATTGGAGGAGGTAAGAGAGATGGGGAGGGGTTTAGGGGCAGGAGGAGGTTACAGAGATAAGCAGGGTTTTTTGGGCCTGGAGGAGGTTACAGAGATAAGGAGGGTTGTAGGGGCTGGAGGAGGTTACAGAGAAACGGAGGGTTGTAGGGGCTGGAGGAGGTTACATAGATAGGTAGGGGTGTAGGAGCTGGAGGAGGTTACAGAGTTAGGGTTGTATTTGGCTGGAGGAGGTTACAGAGATAGGGAGGGGTGTATGGGCTGGAGAAGATTACATAGATAGGGAGGGTTGCAGCTGCTGGATGAGGTTACAGAGATAGCGGTGTAGGTGCTGGAGGAGGTTACAGAGATAGGGAAATGTGTAGGGTCTGGAGCAGGTTACAGAGATAGGGAGGTTTGTAGGGTCTGGAGGAGGATACAGAGATAGGGAGTTTTGTACGGGCTGGAGAAGGTTTCAGAGATAGGGATGTTTTTTGGGGCTGGAGGAGGTTATAGAGATAGGAAGGGGTGTAGGTACTGGAGGAGGTAACAGAGATAAGGATGGTTTTTGGACCTGGAGGAGGTTAAAGAGATAGGGAGGTTTCTAGGGGCTGGAGAGGGTCCTGAGATAGGCAGTGTTGTATGTTTGGAGGAGTTGTCAAATAGGGAGGGTCGTAGTGAGCGGAGGAGGTAACAGAGATTGGGAGGTGTGTAGGGGCTGGAGGAGGTTACAAAGATCTGGGTGGTTGTAGTGAGTGGAGGAGGTTACAGACATTGGGAGGGCTGTAGTGAGTGGAGGATGTTACAGGGATGGGGGGGTGTAGTATCTGGAGGAGGTTAGAGAGATAAGGAGGGGTTTAGGATCTTGAGGTTACAGAGATAGGGAGGGTTGTCGGGGCTGGAGGAGGGTACAGAGATAGGACGTTTTGTAGTGAGTGGAGAAGGTTACATAGATAGGGAGAGGTGTAGAGGCTGGAGGAGGTTACTGAGATAGGGAGGCGTGTAGGGGCTGGAGGAGTTTGCAGAGATAGGGAGGGGTGTAGGGGCTGGAGGAAGTTATAGAGATAGGTAGGGTGGTATTTGGCTGGAGGAGGTTACCGAGATAGGGATCGTTGTAGGTGCTGGAGGAGGTTACAGAGATAGGGGGTGTTGTAGGAAGTTGAGGAGTTTTCCGAGATAGGGCGGATTGTAGTGAGTGGAGGATGTTACAGAGATGGGGGTGTGTAGCGTCTGGTGGAGGTTAGAGAGATAAGGAGAGGTTTAGGGATTGGAGGAGGTTTGCAGATAGGGAGAGGTGTAGTCGCTGGAGGAGGTTACAGATATAAGGAGGGCTTTAGGGCCTGGAGGAGGTTACAGAGATTGGGAGGCATGTAGGGGCTGGAGGAGTTTACAGAGATAGGGAGGGGTGTATGGGTTGCAGGAGGTTACAGGGATAGGTAGGGTGGTATTTGGCTGGAGGAGGTTACAGAGATAGGGAGGGGTGTAGGTGTCTGGACATGGGTACAGAAATAGGGGGTTATGTAGGGGCTGGAGGAGGTTACTGAGATACGGAGATTTGTAGGCGTTGGAGGAGCTAACTGAGATCGATAGGGTTGTAGGGGCTGGAGGAGGTTACAGAGAAACGGTGGGTTGTAGAGGCTGTAGGAGGTTACAGAGATAGGGAGGGGTGTAGGGGCTGGAGGAGGTTACAGAGATAGGTTTGTATTTGGCTGGAGGAGGTTACAGAGATAGGGAGGGGTGTATGGGCTGGAGAAGGTTACATAGATAGGGAGGGTTGCAGCTGCTGGATGAGGTTACAGAGATAGGGAGGGGTGTAGGGGCTGGAGGAGGTTACAGAGATAGGGAAAGGTGTAGAGTCTGGAGCAGGTTACAGAGATAGGGAGGTTTGTAGGGGCTGGAGGAGGATACAGAGATAGGGAGTTTTGTACAGGCTGGAGCAGGTTTCAGAGATTGGGATTTTTTTGGGCTGGAGGAGGTTATAGAGATAGGAAGCGGTGTAGGTACTGGAGGATGTTACAGAGATAAGGATGGTTTTTGGACCTGGAGGAGGTTAAAGAGATAGGGAGGGTTCTAGGGGCTGGAGGAGGTTTCTGAGATAGGGAGTGTTGTATGTTTGGAGGAGGTGACAAATAGGGAGAGTTGTAGTGAGTGGAGGAGTTAACAGAGATTGGGAGGTGTGTAGGTGCTGGAGGAGGTTACAAAGATCTGGGTGGTTGTAGTGAGTGCAGGAGGCTACAGAGATTGGGAGGGTTGTAGTGAGTGGAGGATGTTACAGGGATGCGGTGGTGTAGTGTCTGGAGGAGGTTAGAGAGATAGGGAGGGGTGTAGGGGTTTGAGGAGTTTACAGAGATAGGGAGGGTTGTAGGGGCTGGAGGAGGGTACAGAGATAGGAAGTTTTGCAGTGTGTGGAAAAGGTTACATAGATAGTGAGGGGCGTAGGGGCTGGAGGAGGTTACAGAGATAGGGGTGTAGAGGCTGGAGGAGGTTACAGAGATAAGGAGGTGTGTAGGGGCTGGAGGAGTTTGCAGAGATTGGGAGGCGTGAAGGCGCTGGAGGAGTTTGCAGAGATAGGGAGGCGAGGAGGGGCTGGAGGTGGTTAGAGAGTTGAGGAGGGGTGTATTTGGCTGGAGGAGGTTACAGAGAAAGGGAGGGTTGTAGAGGCTGGAGGAGGTTACATAGATAGGGAGGCGTGTCGGTGCTGGAGGAGGTTACAGAGATAGGGAGGGATGTAGAGGCTGGAGGTAGTTACAGAGATAAGGAGGTGTGTAGGGGCTGGATGACTTTGCAGAGATTGGGAGACGTGGAGGAGTGGCTGGAGGAGGATACAGAGATAGGGAGCGTTGTAGGTGCTGGAGGAGGTTACAGAGATAGGGGGTGTTGTAGGGAGTTGAGGAGTTTTCAGAGATAGGGCGGATTGTAGTGAATGGAGGATGTTACAGAGATGGGGTTGTGTAGCGTCTGGAGGAAGTTAGAGAGATAAGGAGGGGTGTAGGGATTGGAGGAGGTTTGACAGATAGGGAGGGGTGTAGAGGCTGGAGGAGGTTACGGATATAAGGAGGGCTTTGGGGCCTGGAGGAGGTTACAGAGATAGGGAGGCGTGTAGGGGCTGGAGGAGTTTATAGAGATAGGGAGGGGTGTAGGGGCTGGAGGACGTAACAGAGATAAGGAGGCTTGTTGGTGCTGGGAGAGGTTACTGCGATTGGGAGGATTGCAGGGCCTGGAGAAGGTTACAGAGATAGATAGGGTTATAGAGGCTGGAGGAGGTAACAGAGATAGGGAGGGTTTTCGGGGTTGTGAGATGTTAGAGATAGGGAGGTTTGTAGTGTGTGGAGGAGGTTACAGAGTTAGGGAGGATTGTAGTAAGTGGAGGAGGTTACAGAGATAGGGAGTGTTGTAGGGAGTTGAGGAGTTTTCAGAGATAGGGCAGGTTGTAGTGAGTGGAGGATGTTACAGAGATGGGGGTGTGTAGCGTCTGGAGGAGGTTAGAGAGATAGGAAGGGGTGTAGGAATTGGAGGAGGTAAGAGAGATGGGGAGGGGTTTAGGGGCAGGAGCAGGTTACAGAGATAAGCAGGGTTTTAGGGCCTGGAGGAGCTTACAGAGATAAGGAGGGTTGTAGGGGCTGGAGGAGGTTACAGAGAAACGGAGGGTTGTAGGGGCTGTAGGAGGTTACATAGATAGGTAGGGGTGTAGGAGCTGGAGGAGGTTACAGAGGTAGGGTTGTATTTGGCTGGAGGAGGATACAGAGATAGGGAGGGGTGTATGGGCTGGAGAAGGTTACATAGATAGGGAGAGTTGCAGCTGCTGGATGAGGTTACAGAGATAGCGGTGTAGGTGCTGGGGGAGGTTACAGAGATAGGGAGGTTTGTAGGGGCTGGAGGAGGATAAAGAGATAGGGAGTTTTGTACGGGCTGGAGCAGGATTCAGAGATAGGGATGTTTTTTGGGGCTGGAGGAGGTTATAGAGATAGGAAGGGGTGTAGGTACTGGAGGAGGTTACAGAGATAAGGAAGGTTTTTGGACCTGGAGGAGGTTAAAGAGATAAGGAGGTTTCTAGGGGCTGGAGAGGGTCCTGAGATAGGGAGTGTTGTATGTTTGGAGGAGTTGTCAGATAGGGAGGGTTGTAGGAGCGGAGGAGGTAACAGAGATTGGGAGGTGTGTAGGGGCTGGATGAGGTTACAAAGATCTGGGTGGTTGTAGTGAGTGGAGGAGGCTACAGACATTGGGAGGGTTGTAGTGAGTGGAGGTTGTTACAGGAATGGGGGGGTGTAGTATCTGGAGGAGGTTAGAGAGATAAGGAGGGGTTTAGGATCTTGAGGTTACAGAGATAGGGAGGGTTGTCGGGGCTGGAGGAGGGTACAGAGATAGGACGTTTTGTAGTGAGTGGAGAAGGTTACATAGATAGGGAGAGGTGTAGAGGCTGGAGGAGGTTACAGTGATAGGTAGGGTGGTATTTGGCTGCAGGAGGTTACAGAGATAGGGAGCATTGTAGGTGCTGGAGGAGGTTACAGGGATAGGGGGTGTTGTAGGGAGTTGAGTTTTCAGAGATAGGGCGGATTGTAGTGAGTTGAGGATGTTACAGAGATGGAGGTGTGTACCGTCTGGTGGAGGTTTGAGAGATATGGAGAGGTTTAGGGATTGGAGGAGGTTTGACAGATAGGGAGAGGTGTAGTCGCTGGAGGAGGTTACAGATATAAGGAGGGCTTTAGGGCCTGGAGGAGGTTACAGAGATAGGGAGGCGTGTAAGCTGGAGGACTTTACAGAGATAGGGAGGGGTGTATGGGCTGGAGGAGGTTACAGAGATAAATTGGGTGGTATTTGGCTGGAGGAGTTTACAGAGATAGGGAGGGGTGTAGGTGTCTGGACATGGTTACAGAAATAGGGGGTTATGTAGGGGCTGGAGGAGGTTACTGAGATACGGAGATTTGTAGGCGCTGGAGGAGCTAACTGAGATCGATAGGGTTGTAGGGCCTGGAGGAGGTTACAGAGAAACGGAGGGTTGTAGAGGCTGGAGGAGGTTACAGGGATAGGGAGGGATGTAGGGGCTGGAGGAAGTTACAGAGATAGAGTTGTATTTGGCTGGAGGAGGTTACAGAGATAGGGAGGGGTGTATGGGCTGGAGAAGTTTACATAGATAGGGAGGGTTGCAGCTGCTGGATGAGGTTACAGAGATAGGGAGGGGTGTAGGGGCTGGAGGAGGTTACAGACATAGGGAGGTTTGTAGGGGCTGGAGGAGGATACAGAGATAGGGAGTTTTGTACAGGCTGGAGCAGGTTTCAGAGATAGGGATGTTTTTTGGGCTGGAGGAGGTTATAGAGATAGGAAGGGGTGTAGGTACTGGAGGAGGTTACAGAGATAAGGATGGTTTTTGGACTTGGAGTAGGTTAAAGAGATAGGGAGGGTTCTAGGGGCTGGAGGGGGTTTCTGAGATAGGGAGTGTTGTATGTTTGGAGGAGGTGACAAATAGGGAGAGTTGTAGTGAGTGGAGGAGGTAACAGAGATTGGGACGCGTGTAGGGTCTGGAGGAGGTTACAAAGATCTGGGTGGTTGTAGTGAGTGCAGGAGGCTACAGAGATTGGGAGGGTTGTAGTGAGTGGAGTATGTTAGAGGGATGCGGGGGTGTAGTGCACGGAGGAGGTTACAGAGATAAGGAGGTGTGTAGGGGCTGGAGGAGTTTGCAGAGATAGGGAGGCGAGGAAGGTCTGGAGGCAGTTACAGAGATATGGAGTGGTGTATTGGCTGGAGGAGGTTACAGGGATAGGTAGGGTTGTATTTGGCTGGAGAATGTTACAGAGAAAGGGAGGGGTATAGAGGCTGGAGGAGGAAACAGAGATAGGGAGGCGTGCAGGGGCTGGAGGAGGTTACTGAGATAGGGAGGGTTGTTGAGGCTGGAGTTAGTTACAGAGATAAGCAGGTGTGTAGGGGCTGGAGGAGTTTGCAGCGATTGGGAGGCGTGGAGGAGTGGCTGGAGGAGGATACAGAGATAGGGAGCGTTGTAGGTGCTGGGGGATGTTACAGAGATAGGGCGTGTTGTAGGGAGTTGAGGATTTTTCAGAGATAGGGCGGATTGTAGTGAGTGGAGGATGTTACAGAGGTGGGGGTGTGTAACGTCTGGAGGAGGTTAGAGAGATAAGGAGGGGTGTAGGGATTGGAGAAGTTTAGACAGATAGGGAGGGCTTTAGGGCCTGGACCAGGTTACAGAGATAGGGAGGGGTGTCGGGGCTGGAGGAGGTTACAGAGATAGGGATGGGTGTAGGACTGGAGGAGGTTACAGAGATAGGTAGGGTGCTATTTGGCTGGAGGAGGTTACAGAGATAGGGAGGGGTGTAGGTGCTGGAGGAGGTTACAGAGATAAGGATGGTTTTAGGACCTGGAGGAGGTTAAACAGATGGGGAGCGTTCAAGGGGCTGGAGGAGGTTACTGAGATAGGGAGTGTTGTATGTTTGGAGGAGGTGACAGAAATAGGGAGTTTTGTAGTGAGTGGAGGAGGTTACAGAGATTGGGAGGTGTGTAGAGGCCGGAGGAGGTTACAGAGATATGGAGGCGTGTAGGGGCTAGAGGAGGTTGCAAAGATCGGGAGGATTGTAGTGAGTGGTGGAGGTTACAGAGATAGGGAGGTGTGTAGGTGGCTGGACATGGTTACAGAAATAGGTGGCATGTAGGGGCTGGAGGATGTTACTGAGATAGGGAGATTTGTAGACGCTGGAGGAGGTTACGGAGATTGATAGGGTAGTAGGGGCACGTGGAGGTAACAAAGATAAGGTAGCGTGTAGGGGCTGGAGGATGTAACAGAGATAGGGAGGGTTGTCGGTGCTGGGAGAGGTTATTGCGATTGGGAGGATTGCAGGGCCTGGAGAAGGTTACAGAGATAGATAGGGTTGTAGAGGCTGGAGGAGGTAACAGAGATAGGGAGGGTTTTCGGGGCTGGGAGATGT